>NC_066583.1:538356670-538693732 GCF_024323335.1 Lathyrus oleraceus | reverse complement strand
CTGTGCTAAATTGCTGTACTGTAAAAGACAACCAGTCTTACTTCAGTATCAGCTTACTGGAAGAACTGTCAAGAATCCAGTTTGACAGTTTCACAATGATCTTTTGGCCAGGTCTGTTGTGCTATTGAACTCCAGACTTCACTACATACTGAACTGAATTCATCAGCTTATTAAACAGTATGAGCTGTTGTTGATGAATGTCAAAACATTCTGATTGACATTCCAACAGAAGGCTATGTATCAGGTCTGCTATTATCTTGATGAACAGACTGGAATACATGCTTAGTTATGGCAGACATGATTATATCATACAGAAGGAAAACAAACACAGGAATTTGTTAACCCAGTTCAGTCCAACATGACCTACATCTGGGGGCTACCAAGCCAGGAAAGAGATCCACTATTAGTAGTATCAATTCAGAGTTAAACTCCCCCGTTTACAACTCATCACTTAATCCCTACCCAATGCAATCTATACCTAGGAACTCCTAGATAGAAACCTCCAGTTTCCATTCCTATCACTACAAATACAATGTAATGTGCAAACACCTTGAACTTGCTTCACAGCTTCATTCAAGAACATAATCACTCTTGCCTACAGGCTTTGAGTGACAAACACTCTCAGGTTTACCACTGAGAGACACATGGTAACCTTCCCACAGATTGGGAGGTTTACCTTACACACACCCTTAAAAATTCATTCTAAGAGGCTTACAAAAACTAGATTACAATCAGCTATTTATAACCTAATCACCCAACTGGATTTGGGCCTTCAGAAAGCTGCAGCAGACTTGTTCTTTGCTGTTACAACTTCAGCAGAAAAATTCTGCTAAAAACAAGGTCTTCAAGTTCCTAATCTCTCTCCATATATATCTCCATATTTTGAGCCTATATATATTCTGAATTAGTCTTCAAGACCTCCACATGGGAGTTAGGATATTCACCAGATATCCTTGCTGATCCCATGACATATACTGAATTAATTAATTCAGTTTCCTACACATGTGCGATGTCACTGACCTGATGTCGTGACATCGTACATGACATGTTGGTCCAGATGTTGAATTTCTTCAACCCAACATATTAAAACAACAGAGATGATTACATTATTTGTTTTCTAAAATTAATGCCAATCCTAAGGAATCAACAATTATTCCATACCATTTTTGGGATGTCTATACGATTCAACGCAATGATATCTCTCATAAATCTCAATACAAAAAATCCGCAATCGACCGAATTATTTTGCTGAGGACACTACACAGAAAAACAAACAATATATATATAGTTAATTTCTTACAAACACTATTATAAGCAAAAAAACAAACACTATTATAAGCAAAAATAAGATACTTAATATATACCTGAACTCTGACCCAGGTAATGTCCTTCCTATTGCGGTAATTCTTTTTCGATCTAAATTTTAGTATTGCCCTAACAAAATAAAAACGTATATTGAGATCAATCTGACAGACATAATTAAATATACAAATACACACGAATATTTAGGGGAATTTCACTTACGCGTCAACCGTCTTCTTCATACTCGGATATTTACTCCAATCACCCGATAATGAATCGAGATAATATACAATTAGTCTCGAAAGATCCATAGCAACCAACACCAATGACCACTATAAAATAAAACAAAAATTTAGATGCATGAAAATTTTCTACGTAAAAGATATACATAGATTAGAATGAAATTATTAGAAAGAAAATCTAATCCGTTGCCAGAATTAAACGGTAAAAAATACAAACTGGGTGTAGTATTATCGCCGGCCGCCATGAATCTATCGACTAGTTCATTCTTTACGGATGTTGGATTTTTCGTTATAAGCGTTGTGTTGATACGGGAAGCAGCAATAAAATTGAATCGGTTACACAATTCAGTTCCCCGCATCAATGTTACATACATATACCTTAAATAGAAACATAATAAACATTAGACTACTCATTGAAATGTGTAAATAAATTGTTCAACTAAGTAAATAATAGATTGATCGGAGTACCATATGTATGTATGAATGACAGCGATGCCCAATTCTTCGTGTTCAAAAAGTTGTTGCATGTCCTCCTTTGCAATTATTTCGGAATGAGCAAATCCGAAAACACCTTCATCAAAATCTACACTACGGATGGCGCCGCGTATAATATCGGACTCTTCCACCATTTTCTCAAGACGCATCATAATTTGAGATTTTGTCCCGGACGTCGTTGGAGGAATATCGTTACCAGCTTTTTTCAACTTTCGATCGGGAACCTAAAAATCATATAAATTAAATCATGACTTTTTGTGATGCAACAGAATCGTTGCGTATATAATTCAATAGGTATATATATTGTACCTCTTTTTGAGATGCAACCGACTCGATGCGTCTTGAAATCCCTTTACCAGCTTTATGCGTGGGTCTTGTAGGAGTCTAACATTACCATGTAATAAGGATTGATTAAATATCATAATTGTAGCTGAATTGAAATGTGAATACTAAAGATTCATAATCATTTAGAACATATATACCTCGGCATCTGGGAAAATTAGATCTGACGGCCATCCAACAAAGGATCCGACTGCTTCTCGCATCAACGTTGTCTCTGAAACAACGTCAGGTAATGGTAGAAGCGCGTCGGTATCTAATACAAGGTCAACCGAAACTTTCATATATCCCACCGGGAGGGGATTATGGTGAAGTAATTCACCCGAAGTGTTGTGCACTTTTCCCTTGCCAACCATGCGATAAGTTGGTGACGATAGATACAGCTGACAAGGTGAAATGCCCTAAACCAATAATAAATGTTATTGTTAACGTGTATATGTGTCAAGTAAAAAAATGCTATTTTAATTTCATAATAACATATATAATTACCTCGGGAAATTTCGGTTGACAATTGATACTAGCTCGGTCACTAGTATCTTTTGCCTCGGAGGCGCACCTTTCCTCTCTATACCTTGCATTCTCGTTTTACAGTTGGAGTACTTGTGCCCTTAACTCCGCCAAGGTCTCCATCACCTCTTTGTTGGTAGGATTTTTTGTTTTTGGTTTTTATAAAATGACGACGGAGTCACACCAAAACCCTTACCCCTCACACGACCGGAATACTCAGGAACATTTAGTACTCGACTAAGTACGCTCCTGCAATCCTGGACCTCGGTTGAAGGTAAGGTTTGGGATAAAGTCTCCTGAAATATTATTAGAGGAGATTAAAAATGAATTATATGTCTAACAAAATTTTCGATATAATTAAATAAATAATGTTACATATACTTACACATTCGTCATAAACATTTTGGACCGCTTCAACGACAGCCCCATCCTTCCCAACCCGAGCAGCCTTCCATAATACGTGCTCCGGAAGAGATGTTGCGTCACTTTTCTCCTCGGCTAGCTACACATTGAATTAGATTATAAGATCATCAATTATAACATATTGTGACAATGTATAAGCTCATAGCATTTGAATATACTCACAATTCTTTGTTGTAACCGTGCATATCCCGTACGCCCTTTTTTGTACGGATACGCGGGTTTTGATGCCCTTTTCCGATTTTTGTCGCTTACTTCCTGGATAAAAAAGTTTAAGGCATATTAGAACCAAGTAACTTAACAATTGTATAATACCATAATTAATAGACATTACATGGAATTTTTCGTTTCTTCGTTTGGCGATAAAGTTATCCCATTCGTCGGCTGAAAAAATCTCGGCATACTTCATTGGCCGTTCTGCTTCAACAAATTTTCCTTCCTCATCCTTGAGAAATTTGTTGGACAAAAAGGATCGAAATCCTCGGAGTCTTTTTCCGGCCAATTGAATACAATATTTTTGCCGGCTTTCATCGATGTGAAAGGATCTCTAAAAAACATACACATGGAGTGTGTTATTATAAAGTAATATTATTGTAGGTGTTTAATTGGCTGCATTATATGGTAAAACACTAATGTCTTGACTGATGTCATAACATGTATGTGTGACTACATTGTAGTTACTGCAGGACTAGCTAACACATGATTTATTGAATGTCAAACTGGATGTTGTGACACTCATACCTGTTAACAGATACTAAGGAATAGAACAGCAGGAGTTCTGTTAGAACTTAGTATTTAAGTGCAGTCTGGTTATCAAGGAAGAACCAGACCTGGCATAAGGCCTACTGATTGAATGTCAAACTGGATGTTATGACATTCCTCATTGAAAGCAGCTGCTGAAGATTAGACAGAGTGGTGTTCTGTTATACTTCAGCATGTAACTTAGTTTGTTCTTCAAGAGAATAACAAAACTAACTTAAGGCCAAATGTGTAAATGTTAAGTTGGACACTTTGACATTTATTAATGTAAGCTGTTACTGTAGTATGGTCATTTTGATCATGTACAGGTCAGCAAAATTGTACAGTCTGTTTTCTGGAAAAACAGACTCAGCATATGGACCTTGATGTCAAGCTGAATGTCGTGACATTCATGCCTGACAGCATATGCTATATTGTAGGTTGTTCAGTTTTCTGTTTCAGCTTTTTCTCAGGCTATTCTTTAGGAAGTCAACAGCTTAGAGAAAAACCAGGAAATCAACAACCAATCTACATTCAATGAACCTAACAAATAGCCTATTTGTTAGTAAGCTAAATGTTGAATTTATGGGAACTTGTGTGACCTTAAATTCAGGAGAATACAGGTGCAAAAGCCCAGGATGCTGCAATATAAAAAGGAAGGCGTTCCTTCATTCAGTTTCGGGGATTTAGAGGCGTGAAGATTTTGTGTGTCCATCATACTTCACTGCTGTATTTTTGTGAGTCTAGTATTAGACGTATCTTGTAAGCCAAGCAATTATCAAGTAGATGATAGCTTTGGCATAGGGTGTTCATTGAGTTGTAAGTGTTGTGTCACTCAAAGCTTTTAAGCGTGAGTGTTGTGTATCTTGATTTAAGCTGTGAAGCATAATCAAGAGTTGTTTTTGAAGTGTGACTTCAAAGTGTCTTTAATATCACTGAGGTGATTGAGGGGGAGTGAGTAGGAACTCTGATCTTAGGTTAAGATTGAAATTGCATTGGGTAGGGATTAAGTGATAAGTTGTAAACGGGTGAGTTTAGCTTTGAATTGATACTACTAATAGTGGATTTCCTCCCTGGCTTGGTAGCCCCCAGATGTAGGTCATGTTGGACTGAACTGGGTGAACAATTACTTGTGTTATTTACTGCACTTACTGTTAAGTTCTGCATAATCCCTGTCTGTGCAGAATTGGATGTCATAACAACCAGTGTGACATCCAAAGTCTGATAACTAGAATTTCAATTGGCATCAGAGCAGGCACCCTGCTTGTGAATTTCTGGGTGAGATCTAGGGAAGTTACTTTCTAGTACCATGGACAAGGATTTAGGACACTCAAACAGACCACCCATGTTGGATGGATCTAATTATGATGACTGGAAGCCTCGTATGATAGCCTTCTTAAGGTCTCTAGACAGCAAAGTCTGGAGAGCTGTCAACAAAGGATGGGAACATCCAATGAGGACAGGTGAAGATGGAGTCAGTGTGCAGATTCCTGAAGAAGAGTGGGACAAGGAGCAAGAGGCGTTAGCTCTTGGAAATTCCAAGGCCTTGAATGCATTGTTCAATGGAATCAGCAAGAACATCTTCAGGATGGTACACCACTGTGAACTAGCTAAGGAAGTTTGGGATACCCTCAAGGTAACTCATGAAGGTACTTCCAAGGTGAAGATGTCCAAACTTCAGATGCTGACCACCAAGTTTGAAAATCTGAGGATGAAAGAGGATGAGACTATTCATGACTTTCACATGAATATTCTTGAAATTGCAAACACCTCTGGTGGACTAGGTGAGAAAATGGCTGAAGAGAAACTTGTAAGAAAGATTCTCAGGTCCTTGCCTAAGAGATTTGCTATGAAGGTCACAGCCATAGAGGAGGCGCAGGACATATGCAACATGAAGGTGGATGAGCTCATTGGTTCCCTCCAAACCTTTGAAATGGGCTTGGGTGAGTATGCTGAGAAGAAGAACAAAAGCATAGCTTTTGTATCTAATGCTGAAGAGGAGTCAGAAGCAGGATATACTGAAGGTGATGAAAGTATATCAGAAGCCTTAGCCATGCTTGGGAGGCAGTTCAACAAGTTCGTGAAGAAGATTGATCAAAGAGGTAGACCTAATGTCAAGAACATCCCGTCTGACATTAAGAAAAGATCAACTTCTGATGAGAAGTTCAACCATGGCAAGGGGATCCAGTGTCATGGTTGTGAAGGGTATGGACACGTCAGAGCTGAATGCCCTACTTACCTCAAATTGCAAAATAAGGGGCTAGCTATCACATGGTCTGAAGGAGATTCTGAAAGTGAATCTGAAGGAGAATCTGCCAAACATGTCACTGCACTAACCAGTGTTTGTGCCTCTGATGATGACTCAAGTGCAGATGAACTGTCTTTTGATGAACTTGCTGCAGCCTATAAGAAGCTGTGTTCCACCAGTGCAGAGGTGCGTGCACAAGGAGAAAAGCAGAAGAAACTCATCAAGGAACTGGAAGATGAGAGACAAAAGCAACTGTTTGTCATAGAGGGTCTAAATGGTGAAATAGCCCTGCTGACCTCCAAGCTGAACCAGATGACTAACTCCATCAGAATGATGAATAAGGGAACTGACACCTTGGAAGAGATTCTCAAGGTGGGACAGCAATCTGGAACCAAATCTGGCCTAGGATTTGGGAAAAGATCCTCAACCGAACACAAACGCCCAAAGGCTAAAGTTCATAAGTACAAGCAGAAGTCAAAGCCAATGTCTCAACATCGAGGATCTAGGATGAATGATCATCAGAAGAGGAAATACCAGGATTGGAGGTGTCACCACTGTGGTAGGCTTGGACATATAAAAGCCTTCTGCTACTGGATTCATGGTTTCCCTAACAGAGCCTCACATGTCAGACCTAAGCATAAAACACATAAGCGATGTGTTCCCATTAAGAAGCAACAATGGCATGCTAGGATAGCACACACTGCCCTAAGGGCTTCTTCCAGAGAAGACTGGTACTTTGACAGTGGATGCTCAAGACATATGACTGGTATGGAAAATCTACTGGTAGATATTCAACCTCACACAACCAGCTATGTGACCTTTGGTGATGGTGCCAAAGGAAAAATAAGAGGTGTGGGCAAACTGGACTGTTCTGGAGTGCCAAAACTGAACAATATGCTGTTAGTAAGAGGACTAACTGCAAACCTCATCAGCATAAGTCAGCTGTGTGATCAAGGTTTTCATGTTCAGTTTACTAAGGAGCTGTGCATTGTGACAAATGGTGACAATCAGGAAGTTATGAGAGGAACCAGGTCCAAGACAACTGTTACCTGTGGGAACCTGAAGTCTCTAACTTTTCCACAACATGCTCCTCAGACAAGGAAGAACAGGAGGTGAAGTTGTGGCATAGACGTCTTGGACATCTCCACTTACGGGGAATGAAGAAGATTATATCCAAGGAAGCAGTCAGAGGAATCCCAAAGCTTCTGATTGATGAAGGAAGAGTATGTGGAGAATGCCAGTTGGGCAAGCAAACCAAGATGTCACATCCGAAGCTGGGACATTCCACAACCTCCAGAGTTCTAGAACTATTGCACATGGACCTAATGGGACCTATGCAGGTTGAAAGTCTTGGTGGGAAGAAATATGCTTACGTGGTGGTAGATGACCATTCCAGATACACATGGATAAGCTTCATCCGAGAGAAGTCAGATACATTTGATGTCTTCAAAGACCTATGCATAAGACTTCAAAGGGAAAAGGACAGTTGTGTGGTCCGGATTAGAAGTGATCATGGTACGGAGTTCAAGAATTCCAAGTTTGATGAGTTCTGCTCGGCTGAAGGAATAAGTCATGAGTTCTCCTCCCCTATAACTCCTCAGCAGAATGGCATAGTTGAAAGAAAAAATAGAACTATTCAAGAATCTGCCAGAGCAATGATTCATGCAAAGAAGCTCCCTATGCACTTTTGGGCTGAAGCAATGAATACCGCGTGTTATGTTCACAACAGAGTCACCTTGAGAAAAGGAACCTCCTCCACTCTGTATGAAATATGGAAGGGCAGAAAACCCACTGTGAAGTACTTTCATATTTTTGGAAGTAAATGCTACATTCTCACAGATCGTGAACAGAGAAGGAAGCTAGATCCCAAAAGTGATGAAGGCGTATTTCTGGGATACTCCACGAACAGCAGAGCCTACAGAGTGTTCAACTACAGGACCAATGTCCTGATGGAATCCATAAATGTCATTGTGGATGATAAAGAGGAAGGAACCGATGTCATGGAGGATGTTGAAACATTCCTTGACAGTCCAACTGACAGTCCAGTCAAGTCTGAAGAAGTACTGGAACCTCCTCCTGAATGTGAAGTAGAGGCACCCACCAAAGTGCCATCTATCAGAATTCAGAAAGACCACCCTAAGGATCTTATCATAGGGGATCCCACCAGTGGTGTAACTACCAGGTCAAGAGGAATAAACTCAAATTCCTGCTTTGTTTCCAAGGTTGAACCAAAGAATGTGAAAGAAGCCCTGACTGATGAATACTGGATCATTGCCATGCAGGAGGAACTCGAGCAGTTCACAAGGCATGAAGTATGGGAGCTAGTTCCAAGACCTGAAGGGTCCAACATCATTGGTACCAAGTGGATCTACAAAAACAAATCTGATGAGAAAGGAGTAATTACTAGAAATAAAGCAAGACTAGTAGCTCAAGGATACACTCAAGTTGAAGGGGTAGACTTTGATGAGACATTTGCTCCTGTGGCTAGACTTGAGTCCATCAAATTGCTGTTGGGGGTAGCATGCATCCTGAAGTTTAAGCTATTCCAAATGGATGTGAAGAGTGCATTCTTGAATGGCTACCTGAATGAAGAAGTCTATGTGGAACAACCCAAAGGGTTCTGTGATCCTAACCAACCGGAGCATGTATACAAGTTGAAGAAAGCCTTGTATGGGTTGAAGCAAGCACCCAGAGCTTGGTATGAAAGGTTAACCGAATTTCTGACCTCAAATGGATACAGAAAGGGTGGCATAGATAAAACCTTGTTTGTGAAGGATGAAGAAGGCAAAATCATGATAGCTCAAATCTATGTTGATGATATAGTCTTTGGTGGAATGTCAGAACAAATGGTTAAGAAATTTGTTCACCAGATGCAGTTTGAGTTTGAAATGAGTCTAGTGGGAGAACTGACCTATTTCCTTGGAATGCAAGTAAACCAAATGGAGGACTCTATGTTTCTCTCCCAAAGCAAGTATGCCAAGAACATAGTTAAGAAGTTTGGTATGGATAATGCCAGGCACAAGAGGACTCCTGCTCCTACTCATCTGAAGTTAACCAAAGATGATGGAGGGCCTAGTGTTGATCAATGCCTGTACAGAAGCATGATAGGTAGTCTGCTGTATCTAACTGCAAGTAGACCTGACATTTCTTATGCAGTTGGAGTGTGTGCCAGATACCAAGCAGAGCCCAAGGTGAGCCACTTGAATCAAGTCAAAAGGATTCTCAAGTACATCAATGGGACGTGTGACTATGGGATGCTGTATTCACATGGGTCTGAGTCTGTCCTATCTGGGTACTGTGATGCTGATTGGGCTGGAAGTGCTGATGACAGAAAAAGCACATCAGGTGGATGTTTCTTCTTAGGAGAAAACCTCATATCGTGGTTCAGCAAGAAGCAGAATTGTGTCTCTCTGTCCACTGCAGAGGCTGAATACATAGCTGCTGGAAGCAGTTGCTCCCAACTGGTTTGGATGAAACAGATGCTCACTGAGTACAATGTCTCTCAAAATGTCATGACATTGTTCTGTGATAATCTCAGTGCCATCAATATCTCCAAGAATCCCATCCAACACAGCAGGACCAAACATATTGACATTAGGCACCACTTCATCAGAGATCTGGTGGAAGACAAGGTGATCACTTTGGAACATGTAGCCACGGATCTTCAACTGGCTGACATATTTACAAAGGCTCTGGATGCTACTCAGTTTGAAAACTTAAGGAGCAAACTGGGAATATGTCTCTCTGAGACCTTATAGCAACCACTGATGTTGGGAATAAATTGTTTAATATCTCTGTCTATTAAACAATTTGTACTAAGTTATGATTGGTCACCAGATCATAGCTATGCTACCTGTAACAAGGGTGGATACAAGAGGGTAAGGAGACACCCTACTGTGAGAAGGCCAATGTACCTGCAGGAGTTCAAGGATGCTGTTCATGCAGGAGTGGTTCTGGATGTCAGAAACAAAATCAGGGCATCTGATATGGTGGTACCTACTGTAAAGCAAAAGTGGGTGATTACTTGATCGAAGCTGTGAAGCAAGATCAAAGGGATGTTAACTTGGTTGAAACTGTGAAGTAAAACCAAGTCTGGAACTCTTTCATTGTGCTCTGGCTATGTTGTTGGCTTTGGCAACATTTTTGACAAAAAGGGGGAGTAATAACCACCACCACACCACCACTACCCCTGACAAACAGAGTGGGTCTCTACAACAGACTCTCATGACAGATCTGAAGATTCCCTCCCCTGCAGCAACTGTGTGTGTGCTGCTGTGTGAAGTTGTTATTTAACTTCCATGTGTGTGAGTGTGCTGCCACTCTGAGTGTATTAGCTAGTATTATTCCGCTGCTATGAACTCTGTTATGGGGATCAAAGTGTTTTAACCAAAAATTTGCCAAAGGGGGAGTTTGTAGGTGTTTAATTGGCTGCATTATATGGTAAAACACTAATGTCTTGACTGATGTCATAACATGTATGTGTGACTACATTGTAGTTACTGCAGGACTAGCTAACACAGGATTTATTGAATGTCAAACTGGATGTTGTGACACTCATACCTGTTAACAGATACTAAGGAATAGAATAGCAGGAGTTCTGTTAGAACTTAGTATTTAAGTGCAGTCTGGTTATCAAGGAAGAACCAGACCTGGCATAAGGCCTACTGATTGAATGTCAAACTGGATGTTATGACATTCCTCATTGAAAGCAGCTGCTGAAGATTAGACAGAGTGGTGTTCTGTTATACTTCAGCATGTAACTTAGTTTGTTCTTCAAGAGAATAACAAAACTAACTTAAGGCCAAATGTGTAAATGTTAAGTTGGACACTTTGACATTTATTAATGTAAGCTGTTACTGTAGTATGGTCATTTTGATCATGTACAGGTCAGCAAAATTGTACAGTCTGTTTTCTGGAAAAACAGACTCAGCATATGGACCTTGATGTCAAGCTGAATGTCGTGACATTCATGCCTGACAGCATATGCTATATTGTAGGTTGTTCAGTTTTCTGTTTCAGCTTTTTCTCAGGCTATTCTTTAGGAAGTCAACAGCTTAGAGAAAAACCAGGAAATCAACAACCAATCTACATTCAATGAACCTAACAAATAGCCTATTTGTTAGTAACCTAAATGTTGAATTTATGGGAACTTGTGTGACCTTAAATTCAGGAGAATACAGGTGCAAAAGCCCAGGATGCTGCAATATAAAAAGGAAGGCGTTCCTTCATTCAGTTTCGGGGATTTAGAGGCGTGAAGATTTTGTGTGTCCATCATACTTCACTGCTGTATTTTTGTGAGTCTAGTATTAGACGTATCTTGTAAGCCAAGCAATTATCAAGTAGATGATAGCTTTGGCATAGGGTGTTCATTGAGTTGTAAGTGTTGTGTCACTCAAAGCTTTTAAGCGTGAGTGCTGTGTATCTTGATTTAAGCTGTGAAGCATAATCAAGAGTTGTTTTTGAAGTGTGACTTCAAAGTGTCTTTAATATCACTGAGGTGATTGAGGGGGAGTGAGTAGGAACTCTGATCTTAGTTTAAGATTGAAATTGCATTGGGTAGGGATTAAGTGATAAGTTGTAAACGGGTGAGTTTAGCTTTGAATTGATACTACTAATAGTGGATTTCCTCCCTGGCTTGGTAGCCCCCAGATGTAGGTCATGTTGGACTGAACTGGGTGAACAATTACTTATGTTATTTACTGCACTTACTGTTAAGTTCTGCATAATCCCTGTCTGTGCAGAATTGGATGTCATAACAACCAGTGTGACATCCAAAGTCTGATAACTAGAATTTCAATTATAACAATATATGGTCAACAAATAGTCAACAAAAAAAACATATAACAATATATGGTAAGTACCTGTATCTCGGACCATATTTTTTCTTTGCCAACCTTCAAGTCCGGACTTCTCCAATTATCACATGTAATCGGAATATGTTGTCGAACAAGGAAACCAATGTAACTTGCCAACATTGAACCGTTAGGCTCAATTAGTTGGTCTTCAGCACTCCAATGTACTTCAAATTTTACACCCTTGTCTCTTGCACGAATGATTGACTTCATAACAGTCAATCCTCGTTTGATTTCTTTTTCAACATTGTTACGTGATCCATTCGCGTCATGGGTATCGTCTTGGTTAGCCATTTTATCTGTAATATAGAAATGATTCAATAAGACCCAAGTAAGACAATGATTCAATACGTGAACACATTCATATACCTTCCATTTATCTCATGTTACAACAATCTAAACTCTTTTTTTTTATCATTATTGAATACAAACTCACACACACCTACTGCATGCAAAAGACCAATGCAAACTTATGGTGTTTGGAACATGAACAAACTTGCATCCATAATCATCAAACTTCCAAGCACAAGCTCAAACACACTTCAAATGATATCAGTTTTCAATCAGAAATAAAAAACTCAGTTTGCCCTAAACAACATTAATCAACATAATGCACAAAATGTAAAACTAAGTTTAGAAAATGCCGTAATCAAACACATGAAGAAAGTGAACGGTAACGATGGAGAAGAGAAATACCTTCAAGGTGACGGTAACGATGGAGAAGAAAGTGAACAGTGACGGTGGACGCAGATAACTCAGTGAACGTGAACGCAGCAGCAGAAAAAGGCGACGGCGACGATGACGGTGAGGGAGGGAGAACGAACGGAGGACGAGAGTAATCGCAGTAGAGAGAAAACCCAGTTACGTAAACGAAATAGCTTATAGAGAGGGAAAATAAAGAGACATGCAGTATATGTTATAATTTTAATGTTTACTAAAGGGGACCTTAGAGGGCGCTTTTGTAAAAAAAGCGCCCTCTAAAGGGGGCCTAAGAGGGCGCTTCTGAAAGCGCTCTCTAAGGCTTTCCAAAAGCGCCTTCTAAACTGGAAATGTACATGGACTTAGAGAGCGCTTTTTTAAAAGCGCCCTCTAAGGGTAACCTTAGAGGGCGCTTTCACTAAAGCGCCCTCTATTGTTGTCCCTCCATTTCCTCATTATTTTTTTTTTGGCTTCACTTTAGAGGGCGCTTTGTTACAAAAGCGCCCTCTAAAGGGGGCCTAAGAGGGCGCTTCTAAAAACGCTCTCTAAGGCTTTCCAAAAGCGCCTTATAAACTGGAAATGTACATGGACATAGAGAGCGCTTTTTTAAAAGCGCCCTCTAAGGTTACCCTTAGAGGGCGCTTTCAATAAAGCGTCCTCTATTGGTGTCCCTCCATTTCCTCATTATTTTTTCGCTTCACTTTAGAGTGCGCCTTGTTACAAAAGCGCCCTCTAATGTGCGCTGTCTATTCCAATAGTATGCTCCTTATTTTTTCTCTTCACTTTAGAGTGCGCTTGTGTAATAAAGCGCCCTCTAAGGGGCGCTGTCTATTCCAGTTTTTGGCGTAGTGACCCCGGTAGTCGAGCTATCTGAAGAGAAATCTTTTAGGATTTATTATTTTCTTTACCTTGTTGATCAAACTGATATTTCTCTTAATAAGAGATTTGAGCAATACCAAGAGTACATAATTATTTTTTGTTTCTTCTTTACTTCTCACAAGTTATAATCATTGGATGATGCAACTTTAAAGTCTTGTTGTAGTAACTTTGAACGAGTAATGAAACATAATGAGCAATTTGATGTTGATGAGAATGAATTTTTTGTGAAGTTAAAGTTACTAAGAGAGATGTTGCCTGAAGAAATTATAAGACCTACTGATATATTATTATTTTTGAAAGGCTTGAATTGTTTTTCTAATACAATTATTGTATATAGAATTTTATTGACCATTCCTGTGACAATTGCTACTGCAGAAAGAAGTTTTTCAAAATTGAAATTGTTAAAGACTTATTTGCGGTCTACCATATCACATAAAAGACTGAATGGATTGACATTGATAGTAGTTGAAAATGGTCTTTTGGAGGCAATAAAATATGAAGACATACTTTGTGAATTTGCTTCAAAAAAGTGTTCGGAGAAAAACACTTATTAAATAATTAGAAATTTTAAGTTGTATGAAATGTTATGTATAGTTTAAACAATACTTTAAGCTTTTTGATACCTCATTTGGTTAATATAGAATTGAATTTTTGGTATGTCATTTTTAATTATTAAAGTCTTTTTTTATTTAGGCCTATTTTTAAAATAAATAAATTAGAACAGGGTCTTTGGGTTGATTGGGTCAGCCTTGTTAACTTGGATCAATGTTTATATATTCAAATTAAAAAATTATTTTTATTAATATTATAAAATAATATATTTTATGTAATATATAATATATTAAAAAGTAATATTACAAAATAAGAATGATATTTGGATTTTTAAATTAAAAATTATATTTTTATTAATATTATAAAACACTATTATATTAAAAGTAATATTACAAAATGATAATGATCAATTATTAAAATAAATGAAATAATAAAAATAAATAAATTCATCTAAATTAATAATTATTAAAAAATAAGTATCAATGAACAATAAATTAATAAAATATATCATATTAATAAAAAAAATTATTACGAAATGATAGTGATCAATTATTATTGTTAAAATAAATGAAATAATAAAAAAAATCATCTAATGGGCAATAAATTAATGAAATATATCATGTTAATAAAAAAATAAGTATTAAAATATATAAATGTGGTTCGGTTTAATTTGTATCGGTTTTAAAAAATTAATCTAAAATCTGATTCAATCCAAACAATTTTTATAACAAGGTATTTGAACATATTCAAATTATTGTTCTTGAAGGTTTTGGAACATCCATATTCTCAAACTCTTTTGGCTAAACCTTATATTTAATTTTTAAAATAAAAACAAGCTATCTCATTTTCTTTTCTTTTTTCTATAAAACATTCAGGTCCATACTATTTTTATCGGATTTTCAACCATCACAAGTATATTGTAGATGATTTCATCTTAAGACCATCTCATTTAAATATTTCATTTTCAACGCTCTTCTATTCTTTTTTATTCATAAAATAAATTCAGTATTGTGTTGTTGCTCCCATTATAAGTAAGTATCATGCATGTAGTTTTTATTATCACTTTTTTTTTGTCTCTCTTGCTTCAACATATTAAAATTGCATCTTCTATTAGATTCGACTATGGTATAATTAGTGTTGAAATAATTCTAAATAAATTAAAGATCGCATGTATGTTTGTTCAAAAATATTAAATTCGATGGAAATAAAATTATGATACAAATTTGTTTAATTCATGCAACCAAATCTTGAGACACCTAAGGGATCTTAGTATAATAGATTATGACTTTTATATATGTGTAAATCAAGCAATATACTGAAATAATATAGAAGATTTTATTATTATTACATTTATGAGGAAAATTTTGGATTTTTTTAAAGAGTTAGTTTTTTTTCTTCTAATAAAGACTTGGAATTATGTTGCAAAATTTTGAAATATATATAAATCTTGAGAGTTATTAGATAGATTTTAACAGTTGAATTAAAGTCAATTTTATAACATTTAGTTTTTCTTAAAACATAAATTTTTGTGCGTTAATACAGGTAAAGTTTATGGAATATTTACTGATATATTTTTTCAAAATTGAAAATATCAAAATATTATTTGTCATCAATTATGTCAATACACTTGCTTTTATTTCCTTGGGAAATAGACATTTAAATACTCTTATTATGAATGAATTATTCGTGACTTTGTATAAAAAATTCAAAGAGATATTATTCAAATGATTAATTGAATACATATTTTTGTTTAAGAAGGCTCGAACAATTTTATGGATGATGCTAGAGGTCCACCTAAAAGAATTAGAAGAAATCAACTTAATATTTTGACTAGATCTTTTACATCTTATAGTATTTTGCAGTTGCAAAGTGAATAAGAAGATTTTCAATGTTTGTGGGCAGAGAGAAACTCTGCAGAATATTTTTCTTCTCCTTCATCGTTCTTTCTGTAAGAACAAAATTGTTCTACAACAGATTCCATGATTTTGATGATAACAAAGGATGAAACCAAAAATGGCACCTTAACGAAAAGTTTCTAAGTGTGCAGGGTTCTAAGGAAAGAAGGAAGAAATCATCAGATACAGAATCATATCAGATACAAATTATCAGAAGACCAGGAGCATCTGAAGTAGAAACATGTTCCAGAAAGTCTAACTCTAAGCAAAACAGCAAAATATCAGAAGCATCTGAACAAGAAGTACGCTCTAGAAGTTCTGACTCTGAACAACGGTATGTCAAACTCCAGAAGCTCTCAGCGCTATCTGAAGAAACCATCAGAACTCAAAGAGATCAACATCAGAAGTTTGATAGCAAGATTCCAAGAATCCCAGATACATGAAGACTCTGATCATGGATTTGCTAATAGAGAAAGAGTAACGTTAACTTCAAATAAAAGTTTGGAAATGGATTTCCTAATACAGAAAGAGACGTTAAACTCCAAATTCAAATGAAAAGGAACTATATTTGGAAAGTAGTCATTCGAGGAGAGAAAGTTGTCTTGGCAAGAAGCTATATAAGTTATGGCTTTAATTCAAATTATTATCCATCAGTTTCAATGACTACTTCACTCCTATATATAAAGGAATGCAAATCAACATTAACACTAAAAAAAAAGCATATACTGAAACATCAACGCACATAAAAACGTTTTATTCTCTCAATCTTCAAAAAGCTTTTGCTTAAAAACGTGAAACACTTTGTTCTTACTGTTGTAATATTTGCTTATCTTAGAAGCACTCTAGATTACACAAGTATTTATCTCTGTTGTATTTCCTCAAGTGACTCTGCGCAGTCTGTATACTTGAGAGGACTAAGAGATCTTTCTCTTAGACGTTGTTTGTAATCAATCTTTCAAGATTAGTGGATTAAGTCCTTGTTGAAGGCGAAATCACCTTGGCCGGGTGGACTGGAGTAGCTTTGTGTTATAAGCGAACCAGTATAAAATCCTTGTGTGATTTTCATTTTGAAAAATCGCTTATTTTCCAAAACAATTCAAACCCCCCTTTCTTGTTTTTCTCACCTTCAATTGGTATCAGAGCTCCGGCTCTGTTATTGATTTTCTAATCAAACACTTAACAATGTAAAGAGATCCAGAACGAGAAAAACTATGGCTCACACAAATGAAAAGGATAGCTACAATGCTAAGCCTCCTATCTTTGATGGAGAGAAATTCGATTACTGGAAAGATAGAATTGAAAGTTTCTTTCTAGGCTATGATGCTGATCTCTGGGACATTGTCATAGATGGATACAAACCTCCTGTCACAGAGGATGGAGCTGAAGTTCCCAGAATTAAGATGTCAGATGATCAGAAACGAGTTTTCAAAAATCATCACAAGGCCAGAACCATACTCCTCAATGCTATATCTTACAACGAGTATGAAAAGATCACCAACAGAGAAACAGCGAAAGACATACTTGACTCTCTGAGGATGACTCATGAAGGAAACTCTCAGGTCAAAGAAACAAAGGCTCTGGCGCTTATCCAGAAATATGAAGCTTTCAAAATGGAAGATGATGAAGCCATAGAGGCAATGTTCTCTAGATTCCAAACTCTGATTGCAGGTCTCAAGGTTCTAGACAAAGGATACACAACTGCAGACCACGTCAAAAAGATAGTCAGAAGTCTGCCAAAGAAATGGAGACCCATGGTTACTGCTCTGAAGCTGTCAAAGGATCTGAACAATATCAGTCTTGAAGAACTTGTCAGTTCCCTCAGAAGCCATGAGATAGAACTAGAGGAAGATGAGCCCCAGAAAAGGAACAAGTCTGTAGCATTAAAGTCCAGATATGAAAGATGCAAACCTGACAGAACCAAAGCTCTCCAGGCAGAAACTGAAGATTCTGATGATGAAGAAGAATTGTCCCTCCTGACCAGAAGAGTTAAATAACTCTGGAAAAAGAGGAACAACAACTTCAGAAGACCAAGACCCAGAGGGGATCGATCAGAATCAACCTCAAAAGGTAAAACTAACAAAGATATTACTTGTTATGAATGTAAAGAAACAGGTCACTACAGGAATGAATGCCCCAAGCTAAAGAAAGACAATTCTAGAAAAGAAAGCTTAAAGAAAAATACCTTCAGGACAAAGAAAGGATTAATGGCTACCTGGGATGATAGTGAATCTGGGTCATCAGAATCTGACTCTGATGAACAGGCCAACGTGGCACTTATGGCTACCACATCCAGGAGCAGCTCAGATGAAGAATCTGAAGAGGTATTTTCTGAACTCTCTCGATCTGATCTAGAATCATGCTTGTCAGAAACTCTTAGCTCATATCAGAAATTAAAACAAAAGCTTAAAAACATAAAAGGCTGTCTTAAAGCAAAATTTGAAGAATGTGGCAAGCTTGAGATGACAATTCTAGCGCGGGAAGATACAATCAGATCTTTAACATTAGAAAGAGATGGAGCAAAAAGAAAAAGCTTAGAATTAGAAGAAGCGTTGTCTCAAGCACCACAAACCTCAAATAAATTAATTTATGAATACGAAAAAGCCTTTCAAGAATTTCTGAAAAATGGAATAGGTAGGAGTATTATGGCATCCATGATTTATGGAGTCAGTCAGAACAATAAAAAGGGAATTGGGTATGATCCTAAGGAAGATAAAACTTCTACTAGTGACCAACTTAAATCTCCATTTTCGTATCACTATACACACACACAAGAACAAAAATTTGAAAATGCTAGAAAACCCAAAGTTATGAGAAACTCTGGGAAAACTAATCAGAAAGGACCCAAGAGATTCTGGGTACCGAAAGATAAGATTGTTTATGTTGCAGATATCCTATGCAGCAAAGTTCAGACACCAGTCATGGTACCTGGACTCTGGATGCTCGCGACACATGACGGGAAGAAAGTCTATGTTCCAAAGTCTGGAACTTAAAGACGCTGGGTTTGTAGGCTTCGGAGGAGATCAGAAAGGAAGGATCAGAGGCTCCGGAACTATTGGTAATGGTACTCTTCCCTCTATATCTGATGTCCTTTACGTAGAAGGATTAATGCATAACTTGTTATCCATAAGTCAATTAAGTGATAACGGTTATGATGTAATCTTTAATCAAAAAACATGTAAAGCCATTAATCAGAACGATGGCTCTGTCCTTTTCACAGGCAAGAGGAAAAACAACATTTATAAAATTAATCTTTCTGATTTAAAAGAACAAAATGTTAAATGTCTGATGTCGGTTCATAAAGAGCAATGGGTATGACATAGACGTTTGGGCCACATTAGCATGAGGAAACTTTCTCAGCTAAATAAACTCGAGTTAGTCAGAGGCCTACCTAAACTAAAGTTTTCTTCAGATGCTCTTTGTGAGGCATGTCAGAAAGGAAAATTTTCAAAAACGTCTTTCAAAAAGAAAAATGTTGTTTCTACCTCTAAGCCTCTGGAACTTCTCCACATTGACTTATTTGGTCCTGTGAAAACAGCATCAGTCAATGGAAAGAAGTATGGACTAGTCATTGTTGATGATTATAGCCGCTGGACATGGGTGAAATTCCTAAAGCACAAGAGTGAGTCTCACTCTGTATTCACTAGTTTCTGCTCCAAAGTGCAAAAAGAATTTGACTCTAAAACTATTAGAGTCAGAAGTGATCATGGTGGGGAATTTGAAAACAAAGATTTTGAGGAATTATTTGACTCTAATGGAATATCCCATGATTTCTCCTGTCCTAGAACTCCACAACAAAATGGAGTTGTAGAGAGGAAGAATAGGACACTCCAAGAGATGGCCAGAACCATGATCAATGAAACTAATGTGGCAAAGCACTTTTGGGCAGAAGCTGTAAATACAGCGTGTTACATTCAGAATAGAATCTCTATAAGACCTATTCTGGAAAAGACTCCCTATGAACTGTGTAAAGGAAGAAAACCAAACATTTCATATTTTCATCCTTTTGGATGTTCTTGCTTTATCTTAAACACTAAAGAACATCTGAACAAGTTCGATTCCAAAGCACATAAAGGTATTATGTTAGGATACTCAGAACGCTCTAAAGGCTACAGAGTATACAATACAGAAACCAAAATTATGGAAGAATCGATTCATGTCAGATTTGATGATAAGCTTGACCCTGAAAAGTCAAAGCTAGTTGAAAATTTTGCAGATTTAGAAATCACTCTTGCAGGATCTGATAAAGCTCCAGACTTAACTGTCACTCAGAACTCTGAAGAAATTAAATCCCCAGAAATCCCAAAGAAAGTTAAAAGTCGTATCAACGTATCTGAAGATTTGATTCTGGGAAACAAGGACGAACCTGTCAGAACCAGATCTACCTTCAGGACCTCTGAAGATACTCCTCTGGGACTAGTATCTCTGATTGAGCCTACGTCCTGTGATGAAGCACTTCAAGATAACGACTGGGTTTCAGCCATGCAAGAAGAATTAGATCAATTTACAAAGAATGATGTTTGGGATCTTGTTCCAAAGCCCAGAGGCACTCACGTTATTGGAACCAGATGGGTATTCAGAAACAAGTTGAATGAGAAAGGACAAGTCGTCAGAAATAAAGCTCGACTGGTAGCTCAAGGATATAGTCAACAAGAAGGTATTGACTATAATGAAACCTTTGCTCCAGTCGCAAGGTTAGAATCTATTCGTCTTCTTGTATCTTTTGCTATAAACCACTCTATCAAATTATATCAAATGGATGTCAAAAGTGCATTCCTTAATGGTTATATATCAGAAGAAGTGTATGTCAACCAACCTCCAGGTTTTGAAAATCCAAATTTTCCAGAACATGTTTTTAAACTTAAAAAATCTTTATATGGACTTAAACAAGCTCCCAGAGCTTGGTATGAACGTTTAAGCAATTTCCTTCTGGAACACAATTTTATCAGAGGGAAAGTTGACTCCACACTCTTCTGTAAGAACCTTAACAATGATCTCATGATATGCTAGATATACGTTGATGATATTATTTTTGGTTCTGTTAACGCCTCTGTTTGTCAAGAATTCTCTGAGTTAATGCAGGCAGAATTTGAAATGAGCTTAATGCAAGAACTAAAGTTCTTTCTGGGAATTCAAATTAACCAAACTTCAGAAGTTACATACGTTCATCAAAGCAAATACATTAAAGATGTTCTAAATAAATTTGATATGGCTGACTGCAACTCTGCAAAAACTCCCATGCATCCGACATGCATTCTTGAAAAGGAAGAAGTAAGCAAAAAGGTTTGTCAGAAGCTCTATCGAGGTATGATAGGCTCTCTTCTCTATCTGATTGCTACTCGTCCTGATATTCTCTTTAGTGTCTGTCTCTGTGCCAGATTCCAATCAGATCCTAGAGAATCTCACTTAACAGCAGTTAAGAGAATTCTCAAATATCTGAAAGGAACTCCTAACCTGGGCCTGATGTATGAGAAAACATCAGAGTATAGACTTTCGAGTTACTGTGATGCAGATTATGCAGGAGATAGATTAGAACGAAAAAGCACATCTGGAAATTGCCAGCTTCTGGGAAACAATCTGATATCCTGGGCTAGCAAGAGACAGTCAACTATTGCTCTATCCACTGCAGAAGCAGAATATATCTCAGCATCACTGTGCACAACTCAGATGCTCTGGATGAAGAATCAATTAGAAGATCTGCAAATCTTCGAGAGTAACATTCCTATCTTCTGTGATAATACTGCTGCCATTTGTCTAAGTAAGAATCCCATTCTACATTCCAAAGCTAAACACATTGAAATAAAACATCATTTTATCAGAGACTATGTTCAGAAAGGGATAGTAACATTGAAGTTCATTGATACAGATCATCAATAGGCAGATATCTTTACTAAGCCTCTAGCTGAAGATAGATTTCTTTTCATCTTAGAAAATCTGAACATTCAAAATTGCCCCGAATGAAGTGTGGCTCTAAAAATGTAAAATGAGACTCTGACATAAACAAATGAGCTTTTGCCTCTGACTCTGATACTTCTACCAGTTAAGAAGATATCTGAGTTAGAAATCTCTAGGAACCAATCCTTTGGTATTCCTGAAGATCAAATACATCAAAACACGTGGAGCACTTAGCGTCTAACCCTAGAACTTCTAGACAGCTGTCCAGAAGAAAAATCAAAGGGCAAACGTTTTAAGATCTCCTCGAGCAGTGTGCATACTGTTGGGATTAGACATTCATTAATGAGCCTTAATCATTTCTCCCCAAGCGTGCTAACTTGTGTTTTGTGCCAACGCTGAATTGTGTGTCGTTTTGCATGTGTTTTTCGTTTAGGGTATTTAAACACTCCTCTCACATTTCACACACTTATCACTCTCACTCACTCTCAAACCCTCTCTGAAGCATTTCTACAAACTCTTCATCTTCATCTTTTTCTTCATCAACTATGGATGCTCAACAACAACAAGTTTTCAACTTCTCTCAACAAATGGAATCCAACCCCACTGCCCAAAGTTCAAGCACTTCCACTCCAACCGTTACAGGGGTTTCCATTACTCCAGTGTACAAGGAACCCCATGTTCTTGATCGTCAACCTCATATCAACCTAGCAACTCCCTTTGAGGGACTGGATGTGTTATGTGAAACACTGGTGGACTTCGACAACATGAGGAGAAATGGAGTAGATCTTACTGAAGAACTCCGTCAACAAGGGTGGGAAAACTACTTCCAAAGGCTTTATGGCCCTGTTTATCCAAATCTCATCAAAGAATTCTGGAGATTTGCTGACGCTGATGACCATTTCATCGTCTCCTTCGTATTGGGGGTAAAGATAGTAATTACTGAAAAGTCAATTGCTTCTTTATTGAACATGGAGAAAGATGGAGGAATAAGGATTTACAACATCAACCCTAGGTCAAGGCGCGTTGCTCAGGAAATAAATCCAACCATTTTCAAACTCAACACTGAAGGCAATCCTTCAAAGAACAAAGAACTTCATCAGAACCTCAGAGTATGGCTCAAGATCATTCTGGGAACCATTCATCATCGCCCAGCCTCAAACTCCTCTGACTACATCAATACAGATCAGAAGTGCATTCTGTATTGCATTCACAAGGGTTTGAAGCTCTGCCTTCCTGCACTACTCTTCAGATATCTCAGAGACTCTGTAAGGGAGACAAGAAACAACATGAAACCCAGAACCTACATCCCCCTGGGAAGACTTCTGTCTGATGTCTTCATCGAAAATGGGCTTGTAGATCATCTGGAGAAGAACAAGCTTATGGAAGATCTGGCAATAGATACTGGAAAGCCTCTGAACGCCAGAAATCTCAAGAGCATGGGAATCTTGAAGAAGATTCAAGTCAGACCCACTATGGACACCTCCTGGGATGCCTTGAAAGATCAGAGGAAGCTGCCCCATGGTCTTGCAAGGTTCTATAAGAATGAACCCAAAGACGCTATCCTCTTCTATATGCAGCGTCTGAAGGATGAAGGAGTCGACATCTCCGACTTCAGATTGGATGACTGTCTAGATTCAGAAGAAGACTTTGTCAGGTTCAAAAGAGGTCCCTCTTCAAAGAAGTCTTCAAAGGCAAAGAGAGCAAGGCTGGGAGAAACTTCTGGAACCAGATCTCCAGCGCCTCTGCAAGTAACTACTGGTACGTCTTCTCCCTCTATTCCCTTTGAACCTCTTGTGGCTTCCTCTTCTAATCCTCTCCCAACACCACCTATATACACATCCTATGAAACCCCACCTTCTACAACCAGAACCTCACAACCTCCACCCAATTTTAATATCGCTCACACTACCACTTCCTCTTCATCATCTTCAGACCCAGAATCACCTCCATACCTTATCCTTTCCTCTGACCCAGAATACTCTGACCCTAACTCTCCAACCCTAGCCCAAATTCAGGCTCAAAACCTCGCTTCACAACAACCAACACAATCTGAAGTAACTTCACCTCCCCCAGAACAAACAACCAACATCCCTTCTGAAGACCAACCTTCTGAAACTCAACCCTCTGACCTCCACACCTCTGATATCACCCCTCCAAACACCTCAGCTGAACCTGAACCTGAAGCTGAACCTGAACCTCTACAATTAAATCTCAACCCTCCAACCTCTTCACCTCAAACCTCTGAAACTAACCTTTCCGTACCTACCCTTAAGGAAGCCATAATGTTGGTCGCAGGGGCTTCAGTATAAAAGGTCAAGTCTCTGACCATTAACTCTGAAGTCAGTGATGATCCTGATTCTGTAAGGACACACTGGAACAGAGTCATTGGCTGGATGACCTCTGAGGCTTTTAAACTGAAGAACATCTCTGAGCAAGTCAGAAATGGCTACATCAGAGATGCTGAGGCAAGACTACAGGAGAGACTTGCTAGAGAAGCTGAAGAGAAAGCCAGAAGGCTGGAGGAAGAAAGAGCAAGGGAAGCTGAAATCCTAAGGGAAAAGGAAGCTGAAGCTAAAGCTCTGGCCGATGCTGCTGCTGCCAAGGCTGAAGCACATGCTGCTGCCGAAGCTGAAGCACAGGCTGCTGCTGAAGCTGAAGCAAAGGCTGCTGCTGAAGCACAGCAGGCTCTGACTCAGGGGGAGTCCTCATCAGTTGTTCCTATGGTTCTCCAGACGCTGGAAGAACTGAAGAAAGATCAGAAGGAACTCCGTGCCAGAATGGATAAACAAGACTCTGTCAACGACAACATTCAGAACATGCTAGCTCAATTGCTTCAGAGAATGCCTCCGCCTCCCAACCCCTAGGCACTTAGGATTTTTCTGTTTGCTTGTTGTTTTGCTTTCCTTGTTTCTGATGTTTACTTGTTCTTTGTGACCTTGTCTCTGTTGCCTTTTTTATCTGAATACAATGTTTTTCTCTTGAATTATTTTTTGCTATGTCTTTTTGATTCTGACAAAAAGGGGGAGAAGTCATTAATAGCTCTGATGAAAATACTGTCTAAAAACCCTAAGCACTCTGCAACATATTTTTCTTAAAAATAAATTTATCTAACACTAGACTTAAGGAATGGCAGAAGGTATCAAGAAACCTCATTGCTTGGAAGCTCTGGTAAGAACTTCTGAACTCCCTAGCCTATCTCAGGGGGAGCTCTTGTCTATCTGATCTGATATTGTTTACGTTTCATCTGCTAATTAAGTTTGTTTTGTCATCATCAAAAAGGGGGAGATTGTAAGAACAAAAATTGTTCTACAACAGATTCCATGATTTTGATGATAACAAAGGATGAAACCAAAAATGGCACCCTAACGAAAAGTTTCTAAGTGTGCAGGGTTCTAAGGAAAGAAGGAAGAAATCATCAGATACAAAATCATATCAGATACAAATTATCAGAAGACCAGGAGCATCTGAAGTAGAAACACGTTCTAGAAAGTCTAACTCTAAGCAAAACAGCAAAATATCATAAGCATCTGAACAAGAAGTACGCTCTAGAAGTTCTGACTCTGAACAACGGTATGTCAAACTCCAGAAGCTCTCAGCGCTATCTGAAGAAACCATCAGAACTCAAAGAGATCAACATCAGAAGTTTGATAGCAAGATTCCAAGAATCCCAGATACATGAAGACTCTGATCATGGATTTGCTAATAAAGAAAGAGTAACGTTAACTTCAAATAAAAGTTTGGAAATGGATTTCCTAATACAGAAAGAGACGTTAAACTCCAAATTCAAATGAAAAGGAACTATATTTGGAAAGTAGTCATTCGAGGAGAGAAAGTTGTCTTGGCAAGAAGCTATATAAGTTATGGCTTTAATTCAAATTATTATCCATCAGTTTCAATGACTACTTCACTCCTATATATAAAGGAATGCAAATCAACATTAACACTAAAAAAAAAGCATATACTGAAACATCAACGCACATAAAAACGTTTTATTCTCTCAATCTTCAAAAAGCTTTTGCTTAAAAACGTGAAACACTTTGTTCTTACTGTTGTAATATTTGCTTATCTTAGAAGCACTCTAGATTACACAAGTATTTATCTCTGTTGTATTTCCTCAAGTGACTCTGCGCAGTCTGTATACTTGAGAGGACTAAGAGATCTTTCTCTTAGACGTTGTTTGTAATCAATCTTTCAAGATTAGTGGATTAAGTCCTTGTTGAAGGCGAAATCACCTTGGCCGGGTGGACTGGAGTAGCTTTGTGTTATAAGCGAACCAGTATAAAATCCTTGTGTGATTTTCATTTTGAAAAAGCGCTTATTTTCCAAAACAATTCAAACCCCCCTTTCTTGTTTTTCTCACCTTCAATTTCTTTCTTTCTCCATTGTTCTTTTCTTTTCATTATTATTGTGTGGTGATAATAATATTGTTTATCAAGATTGATTGAAATTCTCCATATGTTGTGGTGGATTTCCAACATCTGGTATCAAGAGCTCCAGTATAAATGATTTGTGGGAAGAAAATCAGGATGGCAATGAATCATCCAAACAGACATTTTCCAGCAAATCTTCTGATTCTCAAGAATAATAATTATGATAATTGGTGCAAGAAGATAAAGATTGTGTTATGTTATCAAGATCTTTGGGATCTTGTGAAGGAATGAGTAACAACGCTTGTAGAAAACGTGACAGATCAAGAAAAGGCTGCACATAAAGAATTGAAGAAGAAAGATTATAAAGCTCTCTTTATAATCCATCAATGTGTTGATGTAGATAACTTTGAAAAGGTTAGTGATGTAGAGTCAGCGAAAGAAGCAGGTAAAATTTTGGAGAAGTCGTCTGGAGGCGCGGAGAAGGTGAAAGAGGCGAGGTTACAAACTCACAAAAGGACGTATGAATTGCTTCATTTGGAAGATAATGAAAGCATAACTGATTTCTTCACAAAGGTTATGAAATTGGTGAATCAAATCAAGGTATGTGGAGAAGTGTTGACATCAAGATCTGTTGTTGGAAAGATCTTGAGGTCGTTGGCTCCAAAATTCGACCACATGGTAGTAGCCATGGAAGAGGCGGAGAGAAGGTGAAAGAGGTGATATTACAAACTCACAAAAGGACGTATGAATTGCTTCAGATGGAAGACAATGAAAGCATAATTGATTTCTTCACTAAGGTTACGAAACTTATGAATCAAATTAAGGTATATGGAGAAGTCTTGACATCAAGATCTGTTGTTGGAAAGATCTTGAGGTCGTTGGCTCCAAAGTTCGACCATGTGGTAGTAGCCATCGAAGAGCCGAAAGATTTATCAAAACTGACAAAGGAAAAGCTTCAAGAGACGCTTGAATCTCATGAACAAAGAATGACTGAAACAGATGCAGGAAAGTCGAAGAGTGATATGGCTTTGTAGGCGCAATCAACAAAAGAAAGTAAAGGAAAAGGAAGCTGGAATGGCAACAAAGGCAGAGAAAGTTACAACAATTCGACTGGTCGAAATCAACAAGAAGGAAACTGGTCGAATTAGAGAAAACCCTGGAACCAAGGCAACCAAAGAGGTGGTGCTGCAGGTAGAGGAAGAGGTGGTGTTCAAAAGCCAGACAAGAGTCACATTCAGTGTTACAATTGTCAGAAGTATGGTCACTATTCTAGTGATTGTCCAGAAAAGCATAAGAACCAAGAAACTTATGCAAAGCTGGCGAAACATGAAGAATAAGAGACGTTGTTGATGGTTACAACGAGAGATGAAGAGAGATTCAAGGACCAGTGGTACTTGGATTCAGGATGCTCATCACACATGTCTGGAAGGAAATATTGGTTTGTCAACATAACTCCCTCAATGAAGAACATGGTGAAATTTGCAAATGACAATACTCTAGCAGCTGAAGGTGTTGGTGATGTTATGATTATGAGGAAAGATGGCAAGAGGTCAATAATTTCAAATTTGTTGTACATATCAGGCATGAAGAGAAATTTGCTCAGCATGGGGCAGTTACTCGAAAATAACTACAAGATGTCGATAGAAGACAAGATGATAAGAGTCATCGACTCAAATGGAAGGTTGATCTTGAAGGCTTCAATGTCTCAGAATAAAACATTCAAGTTTGAGTTTAATGTGATGGAGCATAAGTGCCTTGCAATAGCAGCCAACAGAGATGAATGTATATGTCATTATAGACTTGGACATCTCAATATCAAAGACATCAGAGATTTGAAGAGAAGAAATATGGTTTCAGGATTACCAAAAATCGACATTCCAAACGAATTCTGTGAAGAATGTGTGTAAGCGAAGCAACATAAGAACAACTTTAGTAAGGATGCAGGAAGCAGGTCGAAGGCAATTCTTGAAGTCATATACTTTGATGTATGTGGTCCTCTCCAGGTGAATTTGATTGGAGGTAATAAATACTTTGTTATATTCATAGATGAATATGGTTAGAAGTATGTTGAAAGGCAAGCATCTACCCAAAGAATTATGAGGAGAAGTTATGTCGACTGCGACATATATCCTGAACAGATGTCCAATGAAGAAGCTAGAAGGAATCATGCCAGAAGAATATTGGTCTGGTGTCAAGCCTAGCTTGAGTCATCTGAATGTGTTTGGATCTATAACATATAGACATGTGTCAGATCAGCTGAGAAAAAAACTTGATGACAAGTCGAGTCAGATGATCCTAATAGGATATCATTCGACTGGAGGATATAAGTTATTCGACCCAGTGAACAAGCAAGTGGTGATCAGTAGGGACATGATCATAGATGACCTGAAGGAATAAGATTGGACTGAGAATGTTAAGAAGGACTCAATGAGAATCTTATGGGATGAACCATCTAGTGAAGTCGAAAGAGAAGTTCGACAAGAAGTCAGAGGTGAAGCAAGCCCAAGCAGAACTCAAAGAACAAGACACATGCTTGCAAGGTTGCAAGAATGTGTGACTACATTAGATGATATGGTCAATGAAGAAGGTGAGCTAGTACACTATGCTTTCTATGTAGACATCGAACCAGTCAATGCAACTGAGGCATTGAAAGATTTGAAGTGGGTGAAAGCAATGAACGAAGAACTGAAGTCAATCGAAGTCAATAACACTTGGTCACTTGTCGAATTGCCTCAATACAAGAAGGCAATCGATTTGAAGTGGGTATACAATGTTAAGTTGAATCCCAAAGGAGAAGTGACTCGGTACAAGGCAAGACTTGTGGCGAAAGGATTTCTTCAAAAAGAAGGAGTCGACTTCGATGAGGTTTTTGCACCTGTTGCTAGGATCGAAACAATCAGGTTGGTTGTTAGTCTAGAAAATATGGACAACTGGCAGATGTGTCAGATGGATGTGAAATGTGCATTCATGAATGGCCCCTTAGAAGAAGAAGTTTATGTTGCACAACCAGTTGGGTTTGTGAAACAAGGAAAATAACGAAAAGTGTACATGTTGCATAAAGCCCTGTACGGACTTAAACAAGCTCCAAGAGCTTGGAACAAGAAGATAGATGGCTTTCTAAGGGAGAATGAATTTGTGAAGTGAAAATTTGAACATGGAGTATATCTAAGAAGAAGCAAGAGTGAATTGCTTATACTATGTCTCTATGTCGATGACTTGTTGATAACAGGTAGCTGCAAGAAGGAGATCGAAGACTTCAAAGGTGATCTCAATAAGGAATTTGAAATGTCAGATTTGGGTGATATTTCATATTTCCTTGGCATCGAATTCTACAAGAGTGGTAGAGGTTTGATGATGCATCAAAAAAGGTATGTAGGCGAAATACTCAAGAGATTTGAGATGAAATATTGCAACCCAACTTTGACTCCAGTTGATCCCAGATTACAATTGTGGAAAGATTCAGATGAAGATGATATCGTCCCAACCCAATATAGAAGACTTATTGGGCCACTTCGATACCTTTGTCACACAAGGCCTGACTTAGCATACAGTGTAGGTATGGTGAGTATATTCATGCAGAAACCAAATGTATCACATCTAGCAGCGGCAAAGAGGATACTAAGGTATCTGAAAGGAACTCTCAACTATGGCATTTTGTTTCCTGCAACTGATGAAGGAAAAGAATGCAAACTAGTGGGATACACCGACTCAAGTTGGTGTAGTGATGTTAAGGATCGAAAATCCACTACTAGCTATGTGTTTATGCTAGGTGGTGCACCAGTTGTTTGGAGTTCGAGAAAGGAGCCAGTAGTGGCATTATCGTCGTGCGAAGTAGAATACATAATTGTTTCTCAGCTATCAGAGAAGAGTCATGGAGCAATTACCATGAAGATCGATAGGATGTCAGCTATCAATCTGACAAAGAATTCGATAACACATGGTCGAAGCAAGCACATCAAAATGAGATTCCATTATCTTCGAGAGCAGGTAGCAGATGGAAAGATGAATGTGGAACACTGCAAAATTGAGAATCAGATTGCAGACATCATGACGAAGGGAGTGCGGGTCGAAGTGTTCAGAAGACTTAGAGTTATGATAAATGTAGATAACTTAGACATAATGAATTAGGTAGTTTGTTGAATTGTAATTCCTTGTGTCGAAGCAGGTTGCTTGACAGAAGCAAGGAAGTGTCGAATCACCTAGTGTGTTGAGTTGTATTAGTGTGTCGAAGTGTCGAAGCATGTTGCTTCACACAGGATTTCGACTTAGTCCTATTTTTAGTAGTGTTAACTATTTTGAGCTTTGACTTAGGATGCAAGTTAACCTAAATCTATAAATAGAGGGAGTAACCCTTATTCTTGTAATGTTGCATTCATAACATTGTATTCACAGTATTTTGTAGTTGCAAAGTTAATAAGAAGTTTTCCACAGTTTGTCGGCAAAGAGAAACTCTGCAGAATATTCCTCTTCTCCTTCATCGTTCTTTCTTTCTTTCTCCATTGTTCTTTTCTTTTCATTGTTATTGTGTGGGTGATAACAATCTTGTTAATAAAAATTAATTGAAATTTTCCATAAATTGTGGTGGATTTCCAACAAGAATTACCATGTGACAGTCAAGAATCTGATGCTTGCATTATATGTCAAGTATGACATTTCAACAAGAAGTTTCATTTTATTCAAAATTTTCAGTAATTTTATACTTGATAATTCAATATTAGAAATTTCCAAAATATTTTTATATTCAATAAACTCATCTGTTATTATTTATTAATTGGACAGGAATAATTTGAAAGTAAATAAACTATTGGAATTCTCGCATGCGAGCATGTATTTCTCGTCGGGTGCATAACGCAATGGTTGTTGATAAAAAATAAATGTTCAATATACAAATTGAAGCTTTGACTTCTACAAAGGCTGAATAGAAGAAATCCATAGATTTTTCATGGCTATGAATATCTTTTCTTCTAGATATGCACCTTTTGAATAATTTGATTTTGGACATTTGTTATGGTATTTGTTTAATGCTCTTGTTGGATACTAGAGTTTAATATCTATAAACTTTTGCAGACATTTATGTTGGATGTTTTTACTTCAAATAATTATAATGATACTTTTGAATTTATCATTATGAAGTTAAATTGAATCTCTTGTTTCATATGTATCGATGTTTAAGTAGTTGCATCTTTTTTCATGTAGTATTGACTGCGGAGTTAATGTGACATAATTGTGTTTGATATTTTTTAAAGGCAAACCAAGATATAATATAAATAAGGTGAACACAAAGGCTAAAAATACAATTGAGTCCCCGGGTTAGAGACACAAGAAATACCAAAATCGAGAAACTTATTTATTTTTAATATTTTTAAAGCCATACATCATCAAAATAAAAATATAAGATGCAATAAAATTGATGTTCTTCAAGAAGAAATAACGCAACAAGAATCATCAACTTTACCACTTAAGAGAGTGAACGTAAACTCGGCTATTGATATGGACCATAAACTTGAGAAAGAATTTTAGGAGTGTGGTTTAGCTTAATGTTTCTCAAATTGAGAAAATACAACATAAAAAATAAAGTTTGAATACAACAAATTTTGTTGAAGAAAAAATATGTAAATAAAATAAGTAATAGAAAGAAATATTTTTGGGTAACATGTCAAGGTTCACAAGAAAAATAGGTAAATTATGAAGTCAAATCAAGTCATGACATCTTGAATCAAATTGTTCACAATTATAAATAATATATTTCAAGACAAAATTTTCACCTTATCCAATTAAAAATCAAGATAAAAGATCAAGATGCACCATGTTTTTTTTTAATAAATATCACATATTTCCATGATTTCTAAATAAAATCAAGGCAAAAATAATTTAGGACATACTTCGAATCTCAACATTAGCAATTTATGTTTTTATTTCTTTAAAAGTGATGTCTTTCTTTTTATTTTATTTTTAATTTTAAAATTAATGATTTATTCCTTCGGTTATCATATTTTACTATTAAAAATACTCGTTAATCAAACTTTACCACAAATCTAACTTTACATGTAGTCGCTCTAAAGTCTTACACGTCATTCTTTGGAATGGGTTGCAAGAAAAAAAATCTTCAATGTTCTTAAAAATTGAACAAAACATTTTTGTTGCCCTTACAATATATCTCACATAATGATGTTGATGTTGTTGTTGTATTTTTGTAATAGCTTTTCTATGTTGTGAATCAATGAAAATATTTTTTCTCTTTCATGTGAAAACATTTGTCATGAAAATATTTGCTCAAGATAATGAAATCTATGTGGGATGGATTGCAATTACAGGAATTCTTTTTTTCTTGGTAGGAACAAATAACTTATCAAAAATTTGAAAAGATAGGTTGTTCTCCAAGAATCCATTGTCAAACTCTTGATTTGTTTAAACAATTTATTTTAATATTTTGTGTAAACAATCTAAATATATAAAAAAAATTCCCCTCGATTTTTAACATAAACCGAGAAGTGTGTGGCTCTTGGATTAAAATATATTTTATTGTTTTTATTTATTTAAAAAGAAATATATTTTACCTCGGTTTTGAGTAATAACTGATGTAAAATATATGTGTGTTTATTCAGTTTCTTCACCGTCCTTAAACACATATATGCATTCCATTTAATGAGTATCAACACTTAAGACACTATCATTAGTGATCCTCGTAAAACCTAAAACTCTTATTATAAAAACATTATGAATATTAAAATTTGATAGTAGTGAATCCATAAAAAATTCAAACATTGTTGTGAAACCCTCTATGTTTAATCAAAGTGTCATGAGATTTTACAAAGTAAAAGCATCATTGTGATAGATTGCAAGAGCAAAAAATAAATAAATTTATTTAATATGTGGTTGATCATTGTGTATCTTCCTGAAAATCAATGAAACGAGGATCCTCAACATTTTCTCTTCTCTAAGATATGCAGTATTTATTCTTCACTGACAGTGATGATGATGAAGAACAATATTTTTATTTTAATATTATGTGTAAACAATATAATATTATGGATAAACAATGTAGTTTGTAAATAAATAAATTTAATAATATTTTGTGTAAACAATATAATGAGTATTTAATATATATATATATATATATATATATATATATATATATATATATATATATATATATATATATATATATATATATTCCCTCAATTTTATTATTAAACCGAGAGGTATGTGGTATTAGTTTGAAAAATATTGAAAAGTTATTGTCGGGGTTCAAACTCATGACCATTTAAAGTAATCTCTCGGTTATTTGTAAAACGAGGGACAAGGTGGAGAGTTTTTATGATGTCCTTCGTTATCTCGTCTCTGTAACTAAGAATAAATCATTTTCGCATTTGAAATTAGATAAATTTTTTTATAGCAGTGATTATATTGCATTGTAACGAGGAAAAAAAATCATCTCAAGACATCTCCTATATTAAAGAGAAAGTGGTTGATGATGTTTTACATCATACAATATTAGAAATTTTGACAACACATCACCTTCCTAAATCAACATTGAAATTTGTGTTTCCTTATCGGGGATATTGAAAAGACAAAGAGAAGATAAAAAGTTATGAGCCTCAATTCCAAGTTTAACAACATTTTGTAAAATAAGTAGATGTGCTTGTTGAAGAGTATTTTGAAAAGGTTTAGAAACGTGGCATTGTAGAAAGTTTTAGAAGATCATTGAGGTGGATTAAGAGTTGTGAATGCATACTTATATCGTTATAGACTTAGGTTTATTTTGATTGATGTCAAATTAGGGTTAGCTTAGATTTAATGTAATATGAATCCCTCGATAACTTTTTTATGCCAAAGAATCAAAGAAAAGATTTTAAAACATATGAATCTCATTAAAATCATATTTTTCATGCTTTAGACCTAAGTGATTTGAATCACGCTATTTAATTATTCAAATCAATGTCAAAAAGCATAGTTCATAATTCTCCTTCAATATCATGATTATTTAAACCATTGTGTATGTTATTTTTAATAATGATTTCAAACATAAACTTTGAAAATCATTGATATTATTTATTTAAATGACTTGATATATATGTGGTTTGAAAACACTTTAAGAGATACTTTTATAGATATTCCATTGTATGTAATCTTTTGTTCAAGATTGTTAATTGTGAGATGCAATTTAACAATTAAAGGAAAGGATTTGGGAAATATATTTTTTCCTAAGGGAGATTTTATGAGGTTTTCCTTCAAGTTTTTCATGCAATGATAAAATCTTAACTTTGATTAAGGAAAAAATTTAAAATTGCTTATGAGATTTGGTATTTGATTGTTTAAAGCTGAGATTGTAACATCCTAATAATATGAGTGTCTAGAATCTCATAGTATTAAGTGTTGAACATGGTACAAAACATGATAAAATAGTAGAATTACATTAGTACAAAGGTCTTTACACCCATACAAGGCATGCCAAAAGAATACATATGTATGGAGATCTAGTCATTACAACAAAAATAGAGCGGAAATACACCATGATATGCTAAAGTAAGGTCTCACCCTGGACGTCCTCAAGTCTCCTTACTCTTATCTTTAGCTCCTAACTAAGTATCTGTAATCATTATAATAAGGGGGTGAGAAACAACTATTTTAGTGGGATTCTTTAATATTATGAGTCCTCTCGGTCATAAGGTGTTCTATAACATAATTGTGACTCTAGTGAATCATTCCTTACGGGAATCATCAATCCATGGGTATCAGGGACAAGCCTCGTGCATGAGGGAGTACATTTCCAATTACCACTTATTTAAGATCAGGTGTATGCCATGAAAGCAGTTGAAACTATGGATACCATTATGTGCTAAGTGTTTAATCTACCATTATTTATTATTATTAGCCGTGGCTAATCATTATCAGCCAGAGTTAGTAATTATTCATTATCCTTGCTCACTAATACCCGAAATACTTCAGCATCAAGTCTATGCATCATTCCTATGTAATCCTTACCTTAACTCATCAGTCACTAAATATTAATCTCAATGATTGGTACATTGTGTTAGTTATTATTCAGTTAGTCATTATTCATGGATACACTTGGCAGGATCAATATACCAATCATTAAAGAGATGACACACGATTCGATCTCTTGGACATCAGAGTACCATATGTATTAAGTTAGTTCATGTCAAGCAATCATATAACTTATGCCTCCTAATAAGGCACTAAAGGATTACTCGGATAATAATATTTCCAACACATATGTCCTCTCCACGTTTCGAGTTATGAAACAAAAGATACGATATGGTCAATACTACATAAAGCTCTGCATTGGATGGATCGCTTAGTGACCCCAGCGAGCTCCAGGCGAGGCATGACAAAATGAAAATTTTTCTTAAAAAATTGCAATCTTACTTAGCCACGAGGTTGCAACCTCAGAGTGAAACCTCGCTTAGCGAACCATTATCTCGCTTAGCGGGAAAACTCAGAAACCAATTCTTCCCTGCATGAAGCCTCGCCTATCGAGACCTTTGGTTGCTTATCAATCATGGAAGAGAATAAGTCATTCCAAATCCCAAAATTCCAAAATTTCCTCTACTTACACACTTTAAACCTTTTTATAACCATCACAACATGCATGGGGATCACATAGAGCACATATATTTCAAGAGATCAAACATCACACACATTCACATAACATACAAAGCAAGAATCACACAAACCCCAATTTCCCCTGATGGAAAGCCCTTTCTACATGATCTTACCCATCTACCTAAGAACCTCGCCTGATCACGCTTCAAATTATTATTAGGTGGTAGTGATTATGAGATTAACAACTTTCCTTTATTTTGTACCTTTAAGGCCCAAGATTTCTTCACACAAGAAAGAAAGATGATGAAAGTTTAAACAAAATCCTTTTTTCTCTCTCTCTTGCTTCCTCTTCCACGATTTCTTCTTTCTCTTCTCCCTTAATTTCTCTTTTTATGCAATAAAAAAAATAGAGAATGAAGAAAAGAGGTGGAAAAATAGGTTAATTAACTTGTGAAGGAAGGTGCCATTTTACCCTTACTTACTAACTTCTCTAAATTGGATCAAATTTCCAAATCAAGCTCTAATCCCATGCACTTATATATTAATTCATAAAACTTAAGTGTTTAAGCATGATATATTAGATTGGGGCATTACATTCCCCACCCCCTTGAATTGAAATTTATCCTCAAATTTAGGGTTATACCTGAAAAGATGAGGGTAGTTCTATCTCATCATGGATTCCACACGTAGCTTCGTTCGTGTGTGATTCTTCCTATAACACTTTCATTGGGGGTATCTATTTCTTCCTTAATGCCTTGACTGCAAAGTCAACAATACAACTAGGTCGAGGCTGAAAGGTAAGCTCAGTAACTACCTCGAATGGTTCAGGAAGGATTGGTCGAAGTGGGTCTGGCACAAGCTTTCTCATTTGAGATAAATGGAACACGTCATGAAGGATGACTAGGGGATGAGGTAATCCTAACTAGTAAGTTACTCACCTATTCGCCTTATGATCTGATAAAGGCCAATGTACCTCGGGATTAACTTCTTTGTCTTGAAAATTCCTTTTAGTCCTAGTCTAGCAGTAACTTTTAAAAATACCCGATCTCATTCCTTGAAGTCTAAGGTCTCAAACTCTGATCCACGTAACTCTTTTGAATATTATGGACCGACTTAATCTCTTCTTGAATTACTCAAATCTTCTCAGGGTTTCTTGGATTATATTTGGTCTAAGAATCCCCCTCTAGCCAACTTCTGTCCAACACAAGGGAGTTCTACATTTCCTTATGTATAAAGCTTCATACTGAACCATTCATATGTTAGAGTGGTAACTGTTATTGTATGCAAATTCTATGAGTGGAAAGTGGTCTTTCCAGCTACCTCCATTTTCTAATGCACAAGCTCACAACATATCTTCAATAGTTTGAATGGTTCTCTCCATTTGACCATCAGATTAGTGGTGGTTTGAGGTACTAAGATACAACTGAGTTCCCATTTCCTAATGAAAAGTCTTCCAAAATCTTGAAGTAAACTTTGGATGCCTATAGAATACAATGCTAACCGGAACACCATGTATCCAAATTATTTATGCGATAAAGAGTCTTGCTAAGTGAATAACCTTGTAGGTGGTTTTAACAGGTAGGAAATGAGTCGACTTTGTTAGTCTATCAACAATCACCTAAATTGAGTTGTGCCCTCCCAGAGTGCGAGGTAACCCAATTATAAAGTCCATAGATACGCTTTATAACTTCCATTCGGTTATATCCAAAGGTTTTATCATTCCCTCAGGTATTTGATGTTCAATTTTCACTTTTGTACATATCATGCACTTAACCACAAAATCAACAATGTCTCTTTTCAGCCCTGGCCACCAAAACCTCTTCTTTACGTCTTGGTACATCTTGGAAGAATCAGAAGAATGGTAAAATTTCTCTTCAGTTAGACACATTCTCTGGTTGAACAAGAGAATTCCACTTGGGTATCGGGTGAAATCGGATGTTCGTCTCTCGACTACAACCATGCATCATAATGTTAAGCTTATCTTATTCTTTTCTTCAAGTCACTCATGACATTCAAGTTTCCAAGTAGCACTCCCATTAGGGTCCATGTGCGCTGGAGTTCAAGCTTCCTGAATTTCTCCAATAGGTCATATTCTAGTATCATCAATTTTTCCTCTTGAATCTCTTTCCTACTTAGAGAAGCTGCCACCTTATTGGCTTTAACAGGGTGATACATCAAATCAAAGTCATAATATTTCAGGAATTCCATTCATCTCCGTTGCCTCATGTTCAATTCCTTATAATCAAATAAGTACTTTAACCTTTTATGATCGATAAAGATCTCAAAGTGGACCCCATAAAGGTAATGTCACCACACCTTAAGTGCAAACACAATCGCTGCTAATTCCAGATCATATGTTGGATAATTTTCCTCATGGGTGTTCAATTGAAAGGATGCATCATCCCCCACTCGACCATTATGCATTAACACACAATTTAGTCCTTTCTTGGATGCTTCACAAAACACTTTAAATCCTAAAGATGGATCTAAAATGATTAGAACTGGAGCAATGTTTAACTTTTTCTTTAGCTTCTGAAGACTCCTTTAACATTTGTCATCCCATCTGAATGGAACTTCCTTCTAGGTGAGTCTGGTCATAGGAAGTGCTACAATTCCTAGAAAACTTCTAACTTCTGATGCATTCTTAGGTCTCTCTCAATTGAGTACCGATTCCACCTTAGATGGATCTACCGCAACTCCTCCTTGTGATATCATGTGTCCAAAGAATTTGACTTCTGACATCCAAAACTCACACTTGCTTAGCTTTGTGAACAACTTCTTTTCTCGTAGGATGGAAAGTACAATCCTCAAGTGCTCTTCATGCTCCTGAGGTGTATAGGAATATATCAATACGTCATAGATAAATATCACCACAAATTGAATCTCATTAAAATCATAGTTTTCATGCTCTAGAACTAAGTTATTTGAATCATGCTATTTAATTATTCAAATTAATGTCAAAAATCATAGTTCATAATTCTCCTTCGATATCATGATTAAAATCATTGTATGTGTTATTTTTAATCATGATTTCAAACATAAACTCTGAAAATCATTGATATTAGTTATTTGAATGACTTGATATATACATGTGGTTTGAAAACACTTTAAGTGACACTTTTATAGATATTCCACTGTAAGTAATTTTTTGTTCGAGATTGTAAATTATGCGATGCAATTTAACAATTAAAGGAAGTTATTTTGGAAATATTTTCTTCCTAAGGGAGATTTTATGAGGTTTTCCTTCAAGTCCTTCCTGTAATGGTAAAATCTCAACTCTTATTAAGGAAAGAATTTAAAATTGCTTATGAGATTTGCGATTTAATTGTTTAAAGATCTTGATTATAACAACTCAATAATACGCGTGTTTAGAATCACATAGCATTAAGTGTTAAACATGATACGAAACATGATACAATACTATAATTGCATTAATACAAGGTATTTACACCCATATAAGGCATGCCAACAGAGTACAATGTACGGAGATCTAGTCATTAGAACAAAAATACAACAGAAATACGCCATGATATGCTAAAGTAAGGCCTCATCCTGGACATCCTCAAGTCTCTTTACTCTTACCTTTCGCTTCTGACTGAGTACCAGTAATTATTATAATAAGGGGGTGAGAAACAACTATCTCAGTGGAATTCTCCTATTTTATGAATCCTCTCAATCATAAGATGTTATATAACATATAACATATAACATATAGCATATTTATGACTCTAGTGATTTATTCCTTACGGGATTCACCAACCATAGGTACCACGGAAAAGCCCCATTCATGAGGGAGTACATTGCCAATTACCACTTATTTAAGGTCAGGTGTATGCCATAGAAGCAACTTAAATATGGATACCATTATGGGTTAAGAGTGTAATCTTCCATTGCTCATTATTATTAGCTGTGGCTAATCATTATCAGTCAAGTTTAGTCATTATTCATTATCCTTACTCACTAATATTCAGAATAATTCAGCATCAAGCATATGCCTCGTTCCTATGCTTCCTTACCTTAACTCATTAGTCACAAATCATTAATCTCAATGATTGTACATTGCTTTAGTCAATATTGAGCTATCCATTATTCATGAATATTGTAACACCCTAAACCCCAAAAAGTAAAATAAGACGAACATAAAACAATTACACAACAAGGGTGTCACTCAAACACAACACAAACTTGCTCCGTAACACATGTTACTTAAAACATACATCAAATTAAACACAATTCATCACATGCTCACCTAAACACGACTCATCGTAACGAAATTATTTAATGGAAACAACTCAATAATTAACTAAGTCTCGTGACATAAAACATGGTCATGGAAAAAATGCCTTCAACAACAACAACAACATCGCAAAAAGTGACAAAAACAAACGAATCGTTCACCCGCCCAGTGTTAGAGATCAGAGCAATGAAATGCCAAATAAATGCATAAAATAGGAAAATGAAGAATAACGTATACGACATCCTTTATCATCTAAGCAGCTACTCAGTTACTTGCTCGTTTGTACCCTAAGAGGAGCAAAGAACCACACAAACAACAAAATGGCTGAGAATTTAATGGTGAAAAATTATGCAAGGGTATCCTAAGAAACAACAACAATAGTTATTCAACATAATCCAATTATACACATCAACAAAGAATTCTCAATCACCAACATCAACAAAGTCATTCAATGGATATACAAATAAGGGATGCAATAAAGTCAACACCAGCACTCAACAATGCCTGTAGTAACATTATGGAAAACACAAGTCGATTTTTCTCCTGAACCCCCACCATAGGACAAACGCACACCAAACCGCTACCATTACCATATGTAACACTTCGATTCCCAAATGAAACCAGCTACTCACTCCTGAATCCCCACAATAGGACCAGAGCACACCAAAACTGGATCGAAGTTCGTACACCAAGATGTACGATTCAGCATAACATGCAATATCACCAAAAATATTCACCATGCGATCAACATGATAACAACAACATAATCACCATAACAACAACATAATCACCAAAATAAACAACAACATTATTCACCATACAAAACATGTGAGTTAAACTTGTAACAACATAATAACAATATCATGCATCTCCAAACAGCGGCCAATTAGTGGCCTGAAACACAACACAACACCAAAAATTCAAACGACATACAATCCTGCACAGCAGAGCGAAGAACGCTCATTCGAGCTACATAATGGGTTACCCATCACCAAGATGATTCACGCCACCTTCCACATCATATCACACGTCACACAAGTGAATGCCATCACAACTAGACACGCATGGGGACTATAAAGGTCTACCCCTCAAACAGTTGACGCCCGTCAGTGCCTCCAAATCGATGATGACCAATGCATCATCAGGGTGATGCCCATCACCCTAAACCAGAGCAGAAAAATGTGATTTTTCCAATAGAGTCAAAAACAGAACTTTGATTTTCATCCATCATACCCTAATCGCACAATAACAATAAGGGTAATGATATCTAACATAAAAGCAACAATCATCCACCAATTAACATGCAATTTCATTACTTAATCATGAATTAAATCAGGGTTTTAACATACTTTTTCATCAAAACTACAACACGCATATGAACACACGTCGATACCAATTCCATCAACAATAGCACCTCAATTCCATAGCAAAATAGTGCGCAAAAATCATACAACAACATACATAATCATGCAATTACATAATCTATTTCACATATTCATCCAACATTCATCAAAAGAGGAAAAATAAGGAGAATCTAATGGGATTAGGGATTTTCCTCTACCCAAACATGCAAAATACACCATGTTATGAGTAATCTCCCTACCTTAGATTTTCCAGCAAGATGCACTTCAAGCTCTAACAATGAAGTTCTTTATATGCCCTAGCCCTCGCCTTTTCCTCTTTTCACCCAAAATTATGTTTTACGTAAAAACTCTAGAAATCCTCTTACTAACCTTTTTATTATTAACCTAATCTCCCTCAATTAGAGACTTCCAACATCACCCTCACTTATCTCCTTTATTTACTACCATGCCCATCTTGGCTTTAATTTTATTTTAATGAAATACTATTATTGTTCTATTTTATTTCTACTATTTCTATTTTATTCTAACAATTTATTAAAATATATTCCTACTAATTATTTAATAATAAAAATTCTCATTATTCTAATATTATTAACCACCCAAACCTCACCCAACACAACGCACCAAATACTACTACTAACCACCAAAACCTCACCCAACACACGTAGAAATCGATTTAAATAATTAAATACACACAGACTCAATTAAATAAATAATTTTTAAAAATAGAGCGTTACAACTCTCCCCCACTTAAATAATTTTTGCCTTTAAAAATTACCTGAAAGAAATAAAGTCGGGTACGACTCTCTCGTCTGGCTCTTCAGCTTCCAAGTTACGCTTCCACCAGTTGGTCCTCCCCACACTACCTTCACCAATGCAATCTCATTACCATGCAATTGTTTCACTTGTCGATCTTCTATCCATATGGGTGATGCCTCAATATCTTGGTTCTCTCTCACCCGCACATCATCCACTTGGATCACATGAGACAGATCCGGAATGTATCTCCTCAACTGAGACACATGAAACACATGAAGATTAGAAAGCGGCGATGACAAGGAAATCTGACATGCCACCTCTCTTATCCTCTACAAAATCAGATACAAACCAACAAAACATGGCGTAAGCTTTTGAGAATTCAAAGCTCTACCAACACCAATTATCGACGTAACTCTCAAAAACACATGGTCTCCCTCTTGGAACTCAAGTGATTTCCTCCTTTTATCATGGTAACTCTTTTTGCGGCTCTGCGGAGCTTTCACCTTCTCTTGGATCTTCTTGATCTTCTCGGATGTTTGCTGCACAATCTCCTCACAATGTACATCCCAAACAGAAGCTTGACCCTTTCGAGTCAACTAAGTCAAAGGAAATGTTAACTTCAAAAAGCCTTTAATAAAATTATTGTAGTAACCAGACAATCCAAGAAAACTTCTAATCTTAGTAACATACTTCAGAGTCTCCAATTTTAAAACAACATCTATCTTCGATAAATCGACAACAATACCACCACTAGAAATCACGTGGTCAAGGAAGCTCACTTCTTGCAACCAGAACTCACACTTGGAAAAATTTGCATACAAATGCTTCTCTTTCAAAGTCTGCAACATAACTCTCTGATGCTCTATATGCTCCTCATTAGACTTTGAATATATCAAGATGTCATCGATGAAAACAACATCAAACTGATCTAAATACGAATGGAATATTCTATTCATGTAATCCATGAACACTCCAGATGCATTAGACACTTAAAACAGAATTACTGAATACTCATAATGACCATACCTCATCCTGAACACAGTCTTCAAAATATCCTCTAGTTTAACATGAATCTGATGGTAACCCGAATGCAAATCGATCTTGATAAACACAAAAGAACCTACCAACTTATCCATAAAATCATGAATCCTTGGAAGTAGATACTTGTTCTTGATCATGAATTTATCCAGTTGTCGATAATCAACACACAACCTCATGCTACCATCTTTCTTCTACTAATTACACTAGCGCATCCCAAGGTGAAACGCTCGACCGAACAAACTTCTTCTCAAGAAGATCTTCCAATTGCTTCTTCAGTTCACTCAACTCTGAAGCGAAAATTCTATACAGAGTCATTGACACAAGACTAGTACCAGGTATTAAGTCTATAGCAAACTCAACCTCGCGCTCTGACGACAAATAATTTATATTTTCTAGAAACACTTATGGAAACTCGCAGACCACCGGTAGTTCACCAATCACATCTTTGTTCTCATCCTTCACCGAAGATAGTAACATAAACATTTTTGCCTCATCCTTCACTAACTTGTCCACTTGCTTATTAGACACAAACAACTTATCACTTAAAACAAACTCTGGAAATGACATTGTCTTGTCGTAACAATTGATAAGAACACGGTGGAAATCCAACTAGTTCCTTCCAAGGATAACATCAAGATTTCTCAAAGGTAGACACAATAAATCCATATCAAAACTCTTACCATAAATAGTAAACGAATAATTCCAACAAACCCATGAAGTGGTTACCGGACCTAAAGTTGGGGTATCAACAATCATACTCCCAACCATAGAAGATAATTACAAACCCAACCTCCCAGCACAATCAAGAAAAATAAACGAATGTATTGCGCCTGTATCAATAATAGCAATTAGCGGAATACTATTAATAAACCATGTACCTTGAATCAACCTGTCTGAGCTAGTAGTCTCTGACCTTGACAACACAAAGACCTTCCCCCCAGACAGTGCCTTCTTCGGCTTATGAAAATTGGTATTAATGTGACCCTATTTTCCGCAGTTATAATAATTCGGTCCAACACTCCTACAGACTGCAATACGGTGGTCTGTCTTCCTATATTTGAAGCACCTCCGAACATTATTCATGCACCATTAACACAATGGACTAACTCTCCACACTTGAGGCACTTGATAGAAGAGGGAGTCTCTCCCCCACTTGGCTTTATATCATCTAAAGCTCTATGTTTCCCTATGCCAGGTAGAGCACTATACGACTTTCCGCGATTCTAGTTCTTTCCCTTCTTATCACTAACACTCTTGTAGTGAGCGGAACGAGCCATACAATCCTCATTATAAATCCTACACTTATTCACCAGCGTAGAGAATCTGCGAATCTCCTGATTATCGATACCCAACTTAATATCAGGTAGCATTCCATTCTCAAACTTAATGCTCTTTGACCCCTTCATAGCGGCACCATTTTAGTATGGACAGAACTTCACAAGTTCCTTGAACTTGGCAGCATACTCAGTAACAATCATGTTTTCTTGCTTAAGCTAAAGGAATTTAATCTTCTTCTTGCTACGCACAACTTCAGGAAAGTACTTCTCAAGTAATTTCACCCTAAACATATCCCAATTGATCTCAGCACCAATAACTTCTAGTCCCTGGCGCGCATTGTCACACTAGTCTTCAGCTTCATCAGACAACATGTGAGTCCCAAGAAATACCTTTTATTCCTTAGTACAAGCCATCACTTTGAAAATTCTCTTGATTTCTTGGAACCACGTCTGAGCACCTTCCGGATCATACACGTCCTTGAAGGTTGGCGAATTATTCCTCTAGTATTTCCCCAACCCACAAAACTCATCATCAGCCTGATTCTGCTGACTCTGCAGCGCCTAAGCCATTGACTCCAAAGCTTTAGCAATAATGAGAACGTTTCTTCCAGCCATTATGCACACCATCAAACAGACATTAGAAGAAACAATGCATCGATAGTGTACACACACATGTTGCGTACTAGGGAATATACAACATTACAAAACTTGGGCGGACGAACCAACCTGCTTTGATACCACTATGTAACACCTTAAACCCTAAAAAGTCAAATATGACAAAAATAAAATAATTACACAACAAGGATGTCACTCAAACACAACATAAACTCGCTCTGTAACACGGGTTACTTAAAAACATGCATCATATTAAACACTTGACATCACATGTTCACCTAAATACGACTCATCGCAATATAATTAATTAATGGAAACAAACCAACAATTAACTAAGTCTCATGACATAAAACATAGTCATGGCAAAAGTTCCTTCAACATAAAAAACATCTCAAAAAGTGACAAAAATGAATGAATCATTCACCCACCCAATGTTACAGATCAGAGCAATGAAATACTAAATAAACACATAAAATAGGAAAAGAAAGAACAACCTCTACGCCATCTTTTAACCTCTAAGAAGCTACTCAGTTATCTGCTCATCTGTATCCCAAAAGGAGTACATGATAAGAAAACAACAAAAGGGATGAGAATACGCTCATAAAAATTAACGGCGCAAAATTATGCAAGGGTAGCCTAAGCAACAACAATAGTTATTTAACACAATCCAATTATATACATCACCAAAGAATTCTCAATCACCAACATCAACACAATCATTCAATGCATATACAAATAATGGATGCAATGAAATCAGCAACAAGACTCAATAATGCATGTGATGTCATTATGGACAACACATGTCCATCTCGCTCATGAATCTGCGCCATAAGATCAGAGCACACCAAATCGCTACCATCATCATAGGTAACGCTTCACCGATTCCCATACGAAACTAGTTACTCCTTCCTAAATCCCAACCATAGTACCAGAGCACACCAAAACTAGACCAAAATCCCTACACCACGATGCATGATTCACCATAACATGCAATATCACCAAAAATATTCACCATGATAACAACAACATAATCACAAAAATAAACATCAACATCATTCACCATACAAAACATGTGAATTAAACACATAATAACAATATCATGCAACTCCAAACAGCGGCCAATTAGCGGCCCAAAACACAACACAACACCAAATATCAAAACGACAAACAATCTTGCACAACATAGAAAAGAACGCTCATTCCAGATATGTAACAGGTTACCCGTCACCCTCCACATCATATCACACGTCACACAAGTGAAGGCCATCACAACTAGATGCACATGGGGACCATAATGGTCTATCCCTCAGGCAGCTGATGCCCGTCAGTGCCTCCAAATTGATGACGATAATGGTACTTAAGATAAAATTGTTAAGTTTTTAAATAATAAACACCGCCAGAGCACTTTGTTAATTAATTAGGAGAATTTGATATTTCTAGAAAGTGATTTTAAAACTATTCTCGGGAACATTTATAAGTTTAGAATCCGGTTATCCGAGCGAAAGCCGGGAACCCTTTACAGTTAAATTTTCCAACCAAAACCACCTTTTGACTAAGTAACCGAATCTAATTTTTAAAAAAGGTTTTCACTACTTTAACGTAAAATGCATCGGACACGCGAGAGCGGGGGCGATTTAATTACAGAGTAAAACTCAGTTCCGAATACGCGAGAGCGACAATTGCTTTTTAATTAATTCTTTTTTAAGGAAGAAAACATTTTCCCATAAGTAGTTCTACTTTGGAATAATAAGAGTACTATTGATCGATCAGGGCCACATTCCAGTATTACATTTCTGAACTCACTCAAGTCTATTATTTTCACTTTGTTGTTCCTATTCCAATTCTTTTACGATCTCCTTAGATAAACACCATAGCAATAGAAAATGATAGATTGACCATTGGGTCTTTGTGGGTTCGACAACCGTTTATGTTACTCGGATACACTTTATATACTTGCGGAAAGTACCCATCAAGTTTTTGGTGTCGTTTCCAGGAACCAATTACGTCAAATATCGTAACCATGTTGTTACATCGTCTAGATTAAGGTACCCTTTTTTTCTTTTGGCCAATGCAAAGGACTCGTAGTACCAGAACCTTAGAAGACCCAGTAGATGAACCATAAAGATATGTATGTACATGACTTTTGCTCCAAAGAATCAAAAGAGTAATGATCGAAGATCAAAACCAAGGCCACTAAAGGATTTTTCCTTACCCTCTAACGAAGAACCTCATTCATGTAACCCTGTAATCGCAGCTAATAACTTTGAATTGAAACCCGTGTTATTACAAATCATACAACAAAACCAGTTTGTTGGTCTCCCAAAAGAGAACCCAAACCAACACCTAAAAGTGTTCATTCAACTAGATGACACACTAAAATCCAATGGTGTTGCTCCTGAGGCATTACACTTACGTTTATTCCCTTTTTCCCTCAGAGGCAGAGCGCGATCATGGTTAGATTCCCTCCCATCCAACTCAATAACTACTTGGAATGACCTGAAGAAATTATTCCTTGCTAGATACTTTCCACCAAGCAAGATCGATGTTCTACGAAACCAAATTACCAGATTCACACAACAGGATGGTGAATCTCTTTTCGACGCTTGGGAGAGATACAAAGAAATATTAAGAACTTGCCCACACCACAAATTAGAATAATGGCTAATCATTCATACCTTCTACAACTGACTTCTCTACAACGCAGAGATGACTATCGATGCTGCCGTCGACGGTGTGTTAATGAACAAACCATACCCTAAGGCATGCACACTCATAGAAGACATGGCTCAAAACCATTACTAATGGGGTACTGAAAGAGAACAAGTAGAGAAGAAAGAAACGAAAGGAGGTATATACGAAGTTAACAAGCTAGATCATACGAATGTCAAGATGGACATCCTAGCCCAAAAGGTCAAAATCTTAGTCATAAACCCTACAACTATCGTAGCTACAATATAACTCGGATGCAAAATCTGTGGAACCCCGGGGCATATCACTTCCGAATGCAGTCTACTAGCTGAACCAAACCCAGATCAGGTCAACTATGCCCAAGGAAATCCTTATTCAAACACTTACAACCCTGGATGGAGGAATCATCCAAACCTCTCTTACAAGAACAAGAACTCTACCTTTCCTCAAAACAATGCACCTCAAAGACCGCCAGGTTTCCAAGCCCAAAGATCGACTCATTCTATACAAGTTACTCCTTAGAAATCAAACCTTGAAAAGATCATGGAAAACTTTATTTTAGCTTAGACTCAACAAGATAAAGAATTTATGAATCAAAACATTCATATTAATGAGGTGATTAATTAATTAGGCAACAAAGTCGATTATGTGGTAACTCACAACAAGATGCTGAAAACCCAAATCTCTCAAGTAGTGCAACAATAAGCTGCTCAGGCTACACCAGGAGGATCATTCCCTGGACAACCTCAACCTAACCCTAAGGTCCATGCAAATGTTATCTCCATGTGAAGCGAAACCACATATGAGAAACCCGTAAATCCTAGGTTGAATAATAACTCACTAAGAAAGCCAGAGCCACCAAAAGGAAACATTGCGACTACACCAGAAAAATAAGAAATAAAGGAACTTGTAAAGCCAGAGAAACAAAGAGAGGAAGTAATTAAAGATAAGGGAGAAGTAAGCGATAACCGGTAGAATCATACCTAAGTACCTCCTCCTCCTTATAAACCCCCAATTCCATATCCGCAAATACTTAAACAAACCAAACAAGACACCTTATATAAGAAGTTTGTGAAGGTAATAAAAAATCACGTCGAAATACCTTTCACTGAAGCTAGCACCTAAATACCATCATATGCTAAATTCCTAAAAGACATCTTAACAAACAAGCGCAAGCTTGATGATCCTAAACCTTTAGAATGCGACGCAATTGCTGAGAACAAATTAGCCAAGAAGCAGAAAGATCCTAGAATCTTTTCTGTACTATGTGTTCTAGGAAGACATGTTATTGACAAAGCACTATTGGATTTAGGTGCAAGTGTAAGTTTAATGCCTTTAGCTGTCTGCAATATATTAAACCTATGAGATATGCAACCAACTAGGATGTCCCTTCAATTGGATGATCAATCAGTTAAGTACCCAATCGGTATATTAGAAGATATTCTAGTTATGATTGGTTAACTTTATATTCCAATAGACTTTATCGTAATGGACATCAAAGAAGATGAAGATGTCTCTATTCTTATAGATAGACCCTTCTTATCAACCGTTGGAACCATGATAGATGTCAAAATAGGAAAAATGACTTTCGAAGAAGGTGATGAGAAGGTTGAGTTTATCCTGTCTAAATTTTTGAAAGCACCCGCCATAGATGACTCATGTTGTGCCATTGACATTATTGATGAGTGCATAAGGGAGTTGGATACGGAAGCACCTACTGAAACAATAAAACTTCCCTCGACACCCATAATGGAAGAAGATGGATTTAAATAAATGATATCATATGTGGGTGACAGTCTTTACGAATTCCTAGCACTCACCCCATACCATATGCCCGATCCTAGGAAATTGTCGATAGAGCTCGAGGGATTAACTAAGAATATGAGATATGAGTTTCTTGATAAGGAACTCAATTGTCCAGTTATAGTAAGTGCGAATCTAAACAATGACGAAACTAATCAAATCTTAGATGTCTTACGAAAATACCCTGTAGCTCTAGGGTATACCATCTCTGACCTAAAAAGGGATAAGTCCATTTATGTGCATGCACCAGATAATGTTGGAGGAAGATTCTAAACCCTCCAGAGAACATCAAGGAAGGATAAACCCTATGATGAGTGATTTGGTCAAGAGGGAAGTGCTTGAATTGCTTGATGTTTGTATAACTTACTAAATCTCTGATAGTAAGTAGGTTAGCCCTGTACACATCGTACCAAAGAAGGGAGTTGTCACAGTTGTACAAAATGCAAAAGGAGAGTCAATACAAAAACTTATAGAAAGCTGATGGTGCATGTGCATAAACTATAGGAAGATAAATAAAGTGACCAGGAATGACCATTTCCCCTTCCATTCATTGATCAAATGCTTGAACGTTTAGCTAGACATTCTTATTTTTGTTATTTGGATGGATATTCAGGATTTTCCAAATCCCTATTCACCCGGACGGACAAGGGAAAACAACTTTCACATGTCCATATGGAACGTTTGCCTATCGACGAATGCCATTAGGATTATGCAACGCTCCTGCAACTTTCCAAAGATGTATGATGTCTATATTCACAGATTTCCTTGACGAGATCATGGAAGTTTTTATGGATGACTTCTTAGTATGTGGATCCAGTTTTAAAAACTACCTTGAAAACTTAGGGAGAATTATGCGTACAAGTAAAACTCATACTAAACTGGAGAAATGCCACTTCATGGTTACATAAGGTATAGTGTCGGAAAGGGGCATTGAGGTTGACAAGGCTGAAATTGAGGTAATAAAAAACCTTTAACTACCAAGAACAATTAGGGAAGTCCGAAGTTTCCCTAGACACGTCAGTTTTTGCCGAGTCTTTATCAAAGAATTTTCTAAAATCACTAAACCTTAGCTGGTCTCTAAAATCACTAAACCTTTGTCGAGTCTTTATGTGCGATATAAGCGACTTTGTTGGTGGTGTTGTTCTAGGACAACGAAAGGATAAGAGATTACACGTGATATATTATGCTAGCATAACTTTAGATGCGGTCCAACTAAATTATGCCACTACTAAAAATGAGATACTAGCAGTAGTATTTGTGATAGACAAATTCCGTTCCTATCTAGTTGGAGCCAAAATTATCATATACACTGATCACGCTGCCATTCAAAACGTACTGAGAAAAAAGGATGTGAAGCTTAGACTACTTCGCTGGATCCTTTTGCTACAAGAATTTGATTTGGAAATCCGTGATGAAAAAGGGACTGAAAATGTGGTAGATGACCACCTTTCGAGTCTCGATTATCTGAAACCGAACCTTATTCCCATAAATGATGACTTCACATATGATAGATTAATAGCTTCAGTAAATAATAGGACAAGTCACGATGACGACCCTGACGAGTTGGAACTACACATCGAAACTACCCTAGTAGTAACGATTGTACCTTGGTACGCTGACTTCGTTAACTATCTTGCAGCCGATATTCTACCTCATGACTTGACTTATCAACAGAAGAAAAAGTTCTTCCATTATGTAAAATAATTCTACTGGGACGAACCCCTTCTCTTCAAGAGATGAACATATGGCATATTTCGTCGTTGTGTACTTGAAGAAGAAGTGGATGGCATTATAACTCATTGTCGCTTCACACCTTACGACGAACATGCGAGCACCTCAAAAACTTGAGCTAAGATCCTTCAAGCAGGCCTATATTGACCAATTTTATGGCGCGATGTTCATGATTACATAATCAAATGTGACTCGTGCCAATGCACTGGAAATATTTTAAGACGCAATGAGGTGCACCTAAGGAACATTCAAGAAGTGGAAGTTTTTGATGTCTGGGGAATCGACTTCATGGGTCCATTTCCATCATCCATGGGAAACAAGTATATTCTCATAGCTGTCGACTATGTGTGAAAATGGATTGACATCATCGCCTCACCTACGAAGGACGCACAAGTAGTCATTAAGATGTTTAATAACTATATATTCCCCAAGTTTGGAGTCCCTCGCCTAATTATAAGTGATGGCGGATCTCATTTCATTTCAAGAATTTTCGAGAATCTCTTAAAAAGTATGGTGTGAAACATAGAATAACAACGCCTTATCATCCAGAAACAAGTGGAAAAGTTGAAGTTTCAAATAGGGAAACCAAACAGATCCTAGAGAAGCTGCAATATTGTTGAAGACAGTTTTTAAGTGTCGGGTTTTGTTATCGTATCCACAGAGATTGTAAGATATCACTGCCGTTCAATGGTTGAATTAATCTTAACTTGAAGTAACACTAGGGTTTTGGGTTTTAATCAAGTTATATTGCATACAAAGTAATTAATTGCGGTAAAAGTTACGTTTTGATTAATATGAGAAATATTGTCAAAGTTAGGTTTCAATGATTACATTTGCTTTGCATGTTTTTGCACGGTCAACAATATTATAAACTCCTTTAGATGATAAATAATTTCACAAAGTCCTCTCAATGCGTTTCTCTCGAACACCCATTGTGAGTTTTGTCATTTTGATCCATTGTTTCTCTCGAACACAATCTATCAAAAAGACAACGTTTTGGTTCAACCTTATGGTGAACAAAATCATTCGTTACTATCTCTAGCTAACAAACAAGTTTGGATGAAAACCTAGGTCAAGAATCGGTAAACATCTCTCGATCAAATACCAACACAAAGAGTTTTAAATAGAAACAAAGTTTTCATCATATATTTACCGTTAAAGAGTTTACATATGAGGATCCTTACATTTACACACAAAGCTTGGAAATCACCTACATCTAACCTTGACAAATGGAGACTTAGCTACTCATTTTCATGGTAGCTTGGTCGGCAAGTAAGAAAAGAGGGTTGATCAACATCCAAGTCGAATGATCGAAGTTGGATGGGAATCCACCTTCTTTTTGTGGAAGATGGTTGCTAGATGAAGAGAAATGAAATTAGGGCATCAAAAATCCCTCCAAACAATGCTGTAAAATATCTAAGAGAAAGTACAAAAAATGGAAAAGTTGGTAAAAAGTGGTATCAAGTGGTATGGGCACAAAAAGTGGCACCTGCTACTTATAGACAAGTGCAGAACTGTCACGTTCGCTAGGCGAGCAGAATGGCTCGCCTAGCGAAGGCCAAAAATGGGCACAAAATGCCCCTGCGCCCAGAGAAAACTGGGCCTGTGGAACTGTCATGTTCGCCTAGCGAACAGACCTTCGCCTAGCGAAGAACTCGCTTCAACCTTCGCCCCAGCGAGGTTGAGAGGTTTTGCTACTGGAATGCTCGCTGGGGACTCGCTAGAGCCTCGCCTAGCGAGCTAGTGCTGGCTGCTCATTTCACCAAAACAGACTGAATTCGCTGCCACTTCGCCTTCAGTTCGCCTAGCGAATTAATTAACCAATTTACTGGAGCCTTTCGCCAGGAGCTCGCCTAGCGAAGGTTTTGCTTCGCCACATCCTCGCCTAGCGAGCTGGCAGATGAAATGCTCCTTTGCTTTGGTTCCTTTGCCAATTTTGTTGTGTCTTCCTTATCAATTAATTCATGCCTTTCCTGCACAATAACACACACATCAAAGGCACCAAGCTTGTTTATCAATGTAATGCATTCCATGTAAAATGAATGTGGTTTTGACAATTTTAGCAAGGCAAAAGAGTGAAAGATGCCCACATATGATAGCTCAAATAAGCACTTTTGGGCATCTAACAACTCTCCCCAACTAGATTCTTGCTTGTCCTCAAGCAAAGTATGCCTCTTTGAAGAACAAGAGGATTTGCTTTAAAGAAAACGGTTTCTCCGAAGTTGGATAAACGGCTCAAACACAAGCGAAATCCGCAAATACAAGTTCCCAACGGTTTTGAATAAAATAATACATAAGAACTAAAACTTAAGTAGCAATGCAAAATATTTATCTATCTGCAACAATACTATTCTGAATGAATCACCCTATCTCTCCTCTTCGAATAAGGATTGAAGATTTAACGCGTTTGCAACCGCGGGAATAATCTCACTCACTAACAAATAATGAAGATATCAAACAGATTCATACAATGTCTAACAATTTTAAGTTGTACTGTGGAAACAAAAAGATCACTAAGGGCTTTTCGGTTGAAGCTTGGTCGGGTTAACAAACAAGGGTCATTTCTAAGGCCATTGAAACGAAAGTGCCGATGCAAAAGAGACATTCACAGTAATATTCACACTACTCGACTTTGTTTCCTTTGTTTCTTATTTGTAACCTTCACAACACATATTCCACAACTCAATTCTTATTTCTCACTACAATTTTTTTCTTCCAAGCAAGCATTCATTTTTTTTTTCATTCTTTCTATTTTTGTTCTTTTCTTTCACATCAAATATACAAAACAGATGTTTATTTTCTACATTTTCTATACATATATTTTTCTATGCTTGCTCGGTTTTTTCTTTTCATTTTCAAAAGCTGTGGTACTTACCAATTCTTTTTCGTTCTCCCCAACTTATTTCTTCCACACCCTAAGTGAATGCTCTTAACTTTTTACGGCAAAAGAACAATAATCAAGATTTTTCGGGTTGTAAAAAAAACATTTTTGAGATCTCGCTTTATTTCAAGCCGAGATTCAACTGTTCAGGCTCAAAGGGGTTAACAAATACTCTCTCTGCTCACAGGTAAGTTGTTTTTGGATGTAGTTGTGCTCGAAAGAAAACAAGTGCCTTGATCATTTCTAATTGCTTCCACAATTTCACAATAATAACAGACAAATAATGAATCAAATGAATCAACAAAACTTATTAGACTCCAGCATTTAAGTGAACAATGGAGGTTTCCTCACCATATATGGTTCTAAGTTCTAGATGAGACATTCATTCAATTATGTTGCACAAAGACAATATTCAATTTACCAAAAAGAGTAAAGTTCCTAATGCATTCTAAAATTCTAGCCGACGGTAACCATGTACCTTAGCTTCATTCACTTGTTATTCTTATCATTGCCATCCAAGCTTGGATGCACCTTCATTGGGTACTTCTTGAGGAGCAACCAATCTAGAAGGGTTTGCCACTCATTCAACCAAAATTTTATTAAACACACAAAATTAACAACAAACATAAATAATATTAACTGAAAAATAAAATTTTGTTCGTGGGGGACAAAACACCCCAATAGTACAACCCATTGGTCAAAATACAAAATTCAAAAGTACAAATAAAAATGCCATAATAAAAACTGAAATACAAAAAACAAAAACTTAACCCACAAAGGGCTCAAGACTCCTCCTCACTACCGGCCTCAGAACCGGTCGCCTCATCATCATCCTCATCATCATCATCAGCTCCCACCCCCTCAGAATAGACTGGCACGTCCACGGGCCAATTTGCATTAGTCAAAAACTGCTCCCGTGTCATCAAAGCATGTGCACCACTACCCTGCAGCTGCAAACGCTGCATCGAGTCGTGCATGTCAATCATAGCCCTCTGCGATGCTGCCATCCACTGGAAATTGTATTCACACGCAGCCCGCAGGTATGGATCGACCCTGGGAGTAGAAGCACTAGGACCATCAGAAACCCTAGTGCTACCTGAGGCTGCACTGCTGCCGGTGGCCTTAGCTCTGCAGTATTTTGCCACATACCGGTCATCAATAGGAGCCGGGATCCTAACCTGACCCCGAGACGGAAGTCGCACTCGTGCCTTAATGCACAGGCTCATAATCAAACAAGGGAATGCAAGGGGGCAATTCACCCGAGCCCCCGACTTCAGTCCGCTCTCTATTACCGTCTTCAGCTCATTGGCAATGATCCTCGCCACATCAATCTCAACATTGGCGAGGATGGAATGTACTAAATGTGCCACTGGAATCGGCACAGTAGATGTGTGGGATTTGGGTTGTATGTTGGTCAAAACCAGAAGAAGAATCAGCTGAGCCATGGGAGTCATGTCCTCCCGATGATATCTCATAGGAACCCCAGATGGGTTCGGCTCAACTGATTTCCCTGGTAAAAGCAGGGCGGCTGTAATTGCTGGGATATCCTTGTGCAGCCGGAGGTCAATATGGTACTGGTCTCTCTCATCAGCACCCAGCTGAAGCGGCTCCCCGAGGATTTGGTTGATCGTATCCCTGTCAAAAGGAACTGGCCGACCGGCCACTCTAGAGACCCAAGTGAAGGGCTCATCATCATCTGGCAATGCGTTAGCGTAGAACTCCCGCACTGTAGCGATGTCATAGTGTTCCAAGGGATTTATCAACCTATCCCATTTCTTTGTATCAATCAACCCGGCAAAACTCCGATACGTGCCCTGTGGGTTTATCAGAAACCGCTTCTCAGGCAAAATGTTTCGCTTCTCCAAAGCGATGTACCGTGCCGCTTGTTTCGGGCCCACAAACTTGTCGTGGTCGAATTGGATCGGCACGGTTCGTGAAGTAGTTGCCGCTCCCTTTCTTTTCTTGCCAGCACTAGCTCTTGACTCCATTCTGCAAAACAAGAGATAAAGCAACAAACACGAAACAAACAGATTAGAACCAAAACAGTTTTTATAAGGGACTGGTTTGCTCGCTGCTGCTTCGCCTAGCGAAGTGGCAGCGAATGCTCGCCCCAGGTTCGCCTAGCGAGTGCTAGCGAACCTTACGGGTTTTGGGGTTTTCTGCATTTTCAAAATTGTTTCCCCCAAAACCTGTACATACAAGGTTTCCACAGCAAAACACAATGATTTCTCATGACTATGAATTGTTCTATGCTATTGGGGATACCTAATTTCATGGAAAACCTAAGTAAGAGTAAATCCCCAATTTAAAAACCTAAATGCACAACATTGCAAACTCCCAAAATTGTATGCAACCTCAAGGTTCCTATCACACCTATCCTATTTACCATTCAAAGTTGGAAATAAATAATGCAACAAAAGAAACATGCAATAGGGCAAACCTTGAGGTAAACGGATTTGGAAAGGAGAAGTGGGAAGTGTTTGCAATTGACCGACACACAAATGTTGTAAATAGGGATGCACAGTAGAGAATTTGAGAGGCCACGCACGCAATCTTCAGCAGAGCCGTTCAGACAAATTTTTGAAAGTAGGGCAAATTGGCTCTGCTGAAGTGTTTAAATGGAAAACAGTACTGCAGCGCTCGCTGCTGCCTCGCCTAGCGAGCAGGTAGCGAGCGCGCTCGCTGCAGACTCGCCTAGCGAGCTGCAAGCGAGCATGACAGCAAGTGCATTTGCAAATGCAGCACTTGCAAGTCATCCAGCCTGATTAAGCACACAATACTCATACAAGATCAAACATAAAACAGGAAATACTTACAATGTTGGGGTGCCTCCCAACTAGCGCTTGTTTAACGTCGGCTAAGCTCGACGGTGCGATGCTCACAGAGGAGCATCGAGCGGCTGAGCACAACTCTCGCGATCCACATGACCGCCGAGATACACTTTCAATCGTTGGCCGTTCATGGTCCAACTGTCTTTCTCGTCCATATCTTCAATGATAACGGCCCCGTACTCTTTGACTTCTTTCACCCGAAATGGCCCGGACCATTTCGATTTCAACTTCCCGGGAAACAACTTCAACCGGGAGTTGAACAATAAGACCAATTGTCCGGGCACGAATTCTTTGGTTCGGATCTTTTTGTCATGATACTTCTTGGCTTTTTCCTTGTACAACCAACTTGAGTGGTATGCGGCATTGCGCATCTCCTCCAACTCAAGTAGTTGTACTTTCCTTTTGTTACCGGCCAACTCATGTTCAAAATTTAGAAATTTTAGGGCCCACAAGGCCTTGTGCTCCAATTCAACCGGCAAATGGCAAGTTTTACCAAATACCAATTGAAAGGGAGTTAGGCCAATTGGAGCTTTAAAGGCCGTACGGTAGGCCCATAATGCTTCGTCCAATTTTTGGGACCACTCCTTTTTCGAGTTAGACACGGTTTTCTCGAGGATTCTCTTAATCTCACGATTAGAGACCTCGGCTTGGCCATTAGCCTGAGGGTGGTACGGAGTTGTCACCCTATGCGATACACCATAATGTTTTAGAATTGTTTCCAAAGGTGCATTGCAAAAGTGTGACCCTCCGTCACTTATCAACACTCGGGGAGTTCCAAAACGGGAAAAGATGTTTTTCTTTAAAAATTTTATCACCGTTTTGGCGTCCGCCCGAGGTGAGGCAATCGCCTCAACCCACTTAGAGACATAATCAACAGCTACAAGCATGTACTCATTCCCGTAAGAGGGTGGGAAAGGTCCAACAAAATCTATGCCCCAACAATCGAACACTTCCACTTCTTGGATATTTTGGAGAGGCATCTCATCTCTCTTACCTATCCCACCACTTCTTTGGCAACTGTCACAACTTTGCGCATGGGTATGTGCGTCTTTAAAAATAGTTGGCCAATAAAATCCCGATTGAAGAATTTTAGTGGCCGTTCTAACCCCATTATAATGACCGCCATAAGGCGAGTTGTGACAATGCCAAAGGATGCTCTGGGCTTCATCACCAGTTACGCATCTCCTTAACAGGTTATCGCTACCCAACTTAAACAAGTATGGGTCATCCCAAACATAATACTTCGCATCCGAAAGGAACTTCCTCTTTTGGTTCGAAGTTAGATCGGCCGGCACACAACCACTAGCCTTGTGGTTTGCAAAGTCTGCAAACCACGGCCTAACTTGAACCTTAAACAATTTTTCATCAGGAAATTCTTCCCGGATTTCCTTTTCAGATGCGGTAACCTCGACATTCACCAAGCGGGATAAATGATCCGCTACCAAGTTTTCCGACCCCTTCTTGTCTTTAATTTCGACATCGAATTCTTGTAACAAGAGGATCCAACGGATGAGCCTTTGCTTCGAATCCGGCTTGGTCAGCAGATATTTAATCGCCGCGTGGTCGGTGTACACCACGACTTTAGACCCTATAAGATAGGACCTAAACTTTTCTAGCGCATACACTATTGCGAGTAGTTCTTTTTCCGTTGTGGCATAATTTATTTGAGCCTCGTTAAGAACCTTACTCGCATAATGTATAGCATGAAAAGTTTTGTCCTTTCTTTGGCCAAGTACCGCTCCAACGGCATAGTCACTCGCGTCACACATTAGTTCAAAATTTTCATTCCAATCGGGAGCGACTATTATTGGAGCGGTAACCAATTTTTCTTTTAAAACCTCGAAAGCTTGCAAACAATCGTCGGTGAAGAGAAATACCTGATCTTTGGCGAGTAAATTGCTCAAAGGTTTAGCCACCTTTGAGAAGTCCTTGATGAAGCGCCGGTAGAAACCCGCGTGCCCCAAAAAACTACGGATGCCCTTCACATTGACCGGAGGGGGTAATTTTTCAATTACATCAACCTTAGCTCTATCCACTTCAAGCCCCCTTTTAGAGACTTTGTGGCCTAGCACAATCCCCTCGGTCACCATAAAGTGACACTTTTCCCAATTTAGCACCAAATTAGTCTTCACACACCTTTCCAACACCGTCTTCAAATTTGCCAAGCATAGACTAAACGTCCCACCAAACACCGAGAAGTCATCCATGAAGACTTCCATTGTTTTCTCTATTAGATCGGCAAAAATAGCTTGGACACATCGTTGGAATGTCGCCGGCGCATTGCAAAGCCCAAAAGGCATTTTTCTGTATGCGAACACTCCAAACGGACACGTGAAAGCCGTCTTCTCATGATCAACCGGGTCAACCGCAATTTGGTTGTACCCGGAGTAGCCGTCTAAAAAACAGTAGTATTGTTGGCCCGATAGTCTTTCAAGCATTTGATCCATAAATGGGAGTGGAAAATGGTCCTTACGAGTCGCGGTATTCAACCGTCTATAATCTATACACATTCTCCATCCCGTTGCTACTTTAGTCGGGATCAATTCGTCTTTGTCATTACGGATTACGGTCATTCCACCCTTCTTCGGAACCACGTGCACGGGACTAACCCACGGACTATCCGAGATCGGGTAAATCATTCCCGCATCCAAAAGCTTCACCACTTCCTTTCTTACAACCTCTTTCATCGTAGGATTTAAGCGGCGTTGTGGTTGAGCCACCGGCTTGAAATCCTCCTCCATCAAAATCTTGTGCATACAATAGGATGGACTAATTCCTTTAAGATCGGAAAGAGTCCAACCCATAGCTTCTTGATTTGTCTTTAGCACAAATATGAGACGGGCTTCTTCTTCAATTGTCAAAAGGTTGCTTATGATAACCGGCTTGTCCTCGGTATCATCAAGGAATACATATTTCAACGTCGAAGGTAACTCTTTTAATTCAATTGACGCTTTCTCGTCAATTACCTCCTTCTTCAAATTTTCTTCCTCTACTTCCCACGGTTGTAGGTCTTCCAAGCTATCAAGTTCCTTCAAGCATTCCTCAAGAGCTAGCTCCTCTTCAACAGTGAAAACCTCCAATGAGTCGTCGAGAGCTAACTCCATAGGAGATATCTCGTGAATATGCTTTGAAACTTCCATAATAGCGTCTTCGATCACATCGATTCGAAAGCTATCATGTCTATCCTTGGAATGCTTCATCGCCTCGAATAGATCAAAGGTGACCTCCTCATTTTGAACACGCACCTTCATTAAACCGTCATCAACATCAATCATCATTCTTGCGGTCTTCATGAATGGTCGGCCCAATATGAGCGGAGCATCATCATCTTCCTCCATATCAATTACAATGAAATCCACCGGGAAGAAGAATTTGTCGACCTTTACCAACACATCTTGGGCTACGCCATGAGGATGGGTCGTCGACTTATCCGCCAATTGTAATGTCATTCGGATGGACTTAATCTCGATGTTGCCAAGCCTCTTGATAATTGACAAAGGTATAAGATTTATGCTCGACCCCAAGTCAATAAGTCCCTTTCCGACATACACATCACCAATTTTAACCGGCAATGTAACTCTTCCCGGATCAACCTCTTTCTTAGGAAGCGTCCTTTGAATGATGGCACTACAGCTCGCATCAAGGACGATGGTCTCCGGTTCCGTATACCTCCGCTTTTTGGTTAGTATGTCCTTCATGAACTTGGCATACTTTGGCATTTGTTCCAAAGCTTCAGCAAACGGAATGTTTATTTGTAATTGCTTAAAAATATCCATGAACCGGGCGTAATGCCGTTCATTTTCCCTTTTGGAAGGGGCATGAGGGTAAGGAAGGTTTTGGACAGGAGTAGCGCTCACTACCTCCTTCCCTTTCGCTATTCTAGCGCTTTTCCATCTCGGCTTCTTCACTACCTCCCTTATTACCTCATCATTTTTATTCTCCTCAATTTCCACATTTTTTTCATTTTCAACTTCACCATTATTTTTATTCTTTTCAACCACTTCCTCATCACTCCACACTCCTACTTCACCATCGACATTTTCTTCCACTATCTCCTCCTCAATCTCCTTCTCTTTCTCTCTTTTTTCACTCTCCACTCTTTTTTCGTTTTCACTACCCAACTCCCTTCCACTTCTCGTCACAATCGCCTTACAATGCTCCTTAGGATTTGTTTGCGTATTGGCCGAGAAAGAAGGACCGGTTTGTTGTTCAGCTAGTTGCTTGGCAAGTTGCCCAACTTGAGTTTCAAGATTTTTTATGGCCGCGTCATTACTCTTTTGATTGGCCATTGACATTTGCATGAATTGCGTCAATGTCTCTTCCAATTTAGAATTGACTACCGGCGGTTGTTGAGATTGATACGGATTTTGGGGAGGATTTTGACGGCTAGAAGAACCACCTCCATAACCTTGGTTATGATAATAGTTGCTTCTAGGTTGGAACCCTTGGTTCCCTTGGAATTGTTGTTGTTGTTGTTGTTGTTGAGGGTGCGGTTGATAAGGTTGTTGTTGTCTTGGTTGATAGTCCCGTTGATTGGCCATATAGTTCACTTCGTCAAAGCCGGGAGGTGGACAAAATCCGGTGTCATGTTCACCTTTACAAAGTTCACAACAAGCTATTTGTTTAGCTTTTGACGGTTCTCTTAACTCTTTGATTTGTTGCGTTAAAAGTTCCACTTGTTGTGAGATGAGCTTGTTTTGGGCAAGTATGGCATCATTCGTCCCTAACTCAAGCACTCCCGCCTTCTTCAAAGAATTTCCACGACTTTGACTTTGAAGATCATTCAAAGCCATACGGTTGATAATGTTGGTGGCTTCTTCGGCACTCTTTGACATCAACGAGCCACCCGAGGTGGCATCCAACAACGTCTTACAGTTTGGTTGAAGTCCATTTCGGAAGATATGGATTTGAGTTAATTCATCAAATCCATGCCCTTTGCATTTCCTAAGCATGGACTTGAATCTCTCCCACGCTTCATTCAACGATTCATTGGTTCCTTGAGAAAACACCGAGATGGCCGTCTTTGATTCCATGAATCGGTTATGAGAGAAAAATCTTTCAATGAATTTCTCCTCTAACACATTCCAATCTGTCATTACGGCAGGTGTTTGATCGAGATACCAATCCTTTGCTTTACCGAGCAAAGCGTGAGGAAATAAACGTCTGAACAACGGAAGCTCCTGAGCCTGATCCACTCCGGCAGCCAATGCTATCTCATAGAATTTTGTGAGAAAAGCAAATGGGTCTTCATGGTCCATTCCGGTGAATGGACTCCCATACAATAAATTCAGAGTTCCCGTCTTCATCTCAGCTTGCCTTCCTGTGTGGTTAGCAAACTGAGCGGTGTTCCTTGGACTGTTAATACATGGAGTAGAAATCGGTGGTGGTGGTTGTGGCTCCATGTTTGGTACGAATGGGTGTGGATTTGTGGTTGAAGAACTTTCTCCTTGCTCTTGGCGTTGCCTAGCCTGTTGCCTCCTACGTCTTGTTTTGCTATTGAGCCTCCTTGCGGTTCTCTCGATCTCAGGATCAAAAAGAAGTTCGTCCACAGGGATTTTCCCTCGCATAAAACGTAAGCTGCACACTAAACCAAACGAATTACAAGCACAAGTCAAAAATTCACAAGCTAAAACTTAAACAACCAATGCGATGCTCGCAATATCAATTTACAATCCCCGGCAACGGCGCCATTTTTGTTGAAGACAGTTTTTAAGTGTCGGGTTTTGTTATCGTATCCACAGAGATTGTAAGATATCACTGCCGTTCAATGGTTGAATTAATCTTAACTTGAAGTAACACTAGGGTTTTGGGTTTTAATCAAGTTATATTGCATACAAAGTAATTAATTGCGGTAAAAGTTACGTTTTGATTAATATGAGAAATATTGTCAAAGTTAGGTTTCAATGATTACATTTGCTTTGCATGTTTTTGCACGGTCAACAATATTATAAACTCCTTTAGATGATAAATAATTTCACAAAGTCCTCTCAATGCGTTTCTCTCGAACACCCATTGTGAGTTTTGTCATTTTGATCCATTGTTTCTCTCGAACACAATCTATCAAAAAGACAACGTTTTGGTTCAACCTTATGGTGAACAAAATCATTCGTTACTATCTCTAGCTAACAAACAAGTTTGGATGAAAACCTAGGTCAAGAATCGGTAAACATCTCTCGATCAAATACCAACACAAAGAGTTTTAAATAGAAACAAAGTTTTCATCATATATTTACCGTTAAAGAGTTTACATATGAGGATCCTTACATTTACACACAAAGCTTGGAAATCACCTACATCTAACCTTGACAAATGGAGACTTAGCTACTCATTTTCATGGTAGCTTGGTCGGCAAGTAAGAAAAGAGGGTTGATCAACATCCAAGTCGAATGATCGAAGTTGGATGGGAATCCACCTTCTTTTTGTGGAAGATGGTTGCTAGATGAAGAGAAATGAAATTAGGGCATCAAAAATCCCTCCAAACAATGCTGTAAAATATCTAAGAGAAAGTACAAAAAATGGAAAAGTTGGTAAAAAGTGGTATCAAGTGGTATGGGCACAAAAAGTGGCACCTGCTACTTATAGACAAGTGCAGAACTGTCACGTTCGCTAGGCGAGCAGAATGGCTCGCCTAGCGAAGGCCAAAAATGGGCACAAAATGCCCCTGCGCCCAGAGAAAACTGGGCCTGTGGAACTGTCATGTTCGCCTAGCGAAGAACTCGCTTCAACCTTCGCCCCAGCGAGGTTGAGAGGTTTTGCTACTGGAATGCTCGCTGGGGACTCGCTAGAGCCTCGCCTAGCGAGCTAGTGCTGGCTGCTCATTTCACCAAAACAGACTGAATTCGCTGCCACTTCGCCTTCAGTTCGCCTAGCGAATTAATTAACCAATTTACTGGAGCCTTTCGCCAGGAGCTCGCCTAGCGAAGGTTTTGCTTCGCCACATCCTCGCCTAGCGAGCTGGCAGATGAAATGCTCCTTTGCTTTGGTTCCTTTGCCAATTTTGTTGTGTCTTCCTTATCAATTAATTCATGCCTTTCCTGCACAATAACACACACATCAAAGGCACCAAGCTTGTTTATCAATGTAATGCATTCCATGTAAAATGAATGTGGTTTTGACAATTTTAGCAAGGCAAAAGAGTGAAAGATGCCCACATATGATAGCTCAAATAAGCACTTTTGGGCATCTAACAAATATGGGCTTATAGGACTTCCTTTAAGACCCCTATAGGGACAACCCCATTTAAGTTAATTTATGGAAAATCCCGTCACCTACCTTTAGAATTAGAACAAAAAGCCTATTGGGCTATCAAAGCCCTGAATATGGACTATTTAACAGCTGCTGATAAATGCATACTAGATATCCACAAACTGGATGAACTTTATTGTGATGCCTAAGAAAATGCCATAATTTATAAAGAACGAACCAAAGCATGGCATGATAAGCAAATCACGAGGAGAGAATTCAATGTTGGCGACCCATTACTTCTATTCAACTCCAGATTATGCCTTTTTCCAAGTAAATTACATTCCAGATGGTCATAATCGTTTGAAGTCACAAAGGTCATGCAATTTGGTGTCGTTGAGATTTAAAATCGATCATCTGGCCCTTTCATTGTAAACGGACAAAGGTTAAAACATTATAACAACGGTAATATTCCTACCTATTATTCTCTCCATACTTTAACAGAACTACCCCTTGTTGCACCAACAACCTAATTTCAAACAATCATCAGTGAATTATTTATTTATCTTCTTAACAGGACTAACTTGTGTGATTGCTTACATTTCAGGTCTCATCATTCTATATTCCTACTAACCATATTTTCATAATGCAGAACTTTGATGACATGCATGTTTAGTTCAGAGATGACATCTAGAGGAAACATTATGTGGCCCTATCTAAGAGACCCATGTTACCTACCAGATACCCTGATTCTCACTGACTTGAGGCCATAGGGGTTGAACCTAGCATCAAATTCATGTTTCACTACCTCCAGTGGGACGAGTATTCTGAGGCCACAAATGTCACTTACTGGAACCTTACCTTAGAGTTCCTTAGTTCACTTACCTACCAGCCTAACCATGGTCGTGGATATAATAAAGGACTAACCACTTTTAGACTATTTACGCATGAGTATAAGTTTACCCACCGAGAATTCGCTAACCTTTTAGGATTTCAGAGCGGCCTTGATGTTGTAGCTGAAGTTCCTCATTATGATTTTATGCAGGAAGAGATAGACATTTTCTAGAGAGATATTACAGGAGGGGGAAGCCCCGACCCATCCACCCATATTTCCACCCGTATCCATAACCCGACATTTAGGTACTTTCAAATTATTTTAGCCCAAACCTTTTTCAGTAGAAGTGAAAAAGCGAGCTTGTCAGCGCAAAGGAGATATTCTTTCTCTTTTGCATCACCCAGTATCGTCCTGTCGAATATGGAACCTTCCTCATATAAAACCTAGAGCGTGTTGCATTATTTACCGTAGGACCTATCCATATAGGTTGGACAGTTACTCACATTGCTTATGTCATTGGCCTCCTGAACCAACTTTCTCACTTAGTTCCTTACTATGACTACACCCTTATAGATATGGACCATTGTCTAGATCGCGGCTTGGTGAGACGAGTTTTCTTTAGCACTGAACGCTCCAAATTCCTCATTAACAATGAAGCCATTCACCACTTCACTTTACCACACCATGAAAGAACCAATATCCATAATAGGGAGAATTGGACTTATGCTTTAGAGTCCCAACACCAACCAAACCTGCCACCCCTCATACCCCTGAGTATCACCCTACACCTTTCTTAGATAGGATCACCGTATTTTCCTCTAATGTCAATATACAAAGGCGTACATTGACTATGAGTTCAATGCCATGCACCGAGAGATGTTTGCCCTTCACGAAGAACTTACTAACCTTACTTTGTAGATGGAAGTGGCTAATGCCACTCATACCGAAGAAACAGATTACCTTTGCCAGGAGATCCACAGTCTTCGACGCCAGGTCGTAGAAGCTCAGACGTCCTGTCCACATCAGACTCAGGATCGCTTGTGTATCTCTATTTAATAAACTTTCCACCAGTCTCTTTTACACCAGATACATTGAAAGCATTAAGGTGACTGCTTAGCTTATGTGTGGGGAGGATTTATATCTCACTGTCATTATTTGTTTCACCGTCTCTAGATTCATTTTTTCGTAATTAGATTTAATTTTCCATCATTAGATTTACTTCACCTTCCATTAGATTCATTCCATATTATTTTCCCTTATTTTTTTCAAGATTATTTTCATCTCTATTCAATGTTATTTTCAGTTAATTTTAGTTAATTTTTGAATTTTCCACTTAAATTGTTTGGAATTATTATTATTATTATTACTTCTAATCCCTATGCAAGTTTCATATTTCAATTTTGACAATCTAGTAAAGCAAACCTTCAAGAAATTGTCAACCCCCCCCCCCCCAAAAAAAAATGCACCCAAACACCCTTAGAAGCCCAAAAATTCGCAACAAAAGCCCATATGCAAAAATAACACATATGGAGTTCGCCATGAAATGGTGGCATTCGCCACGGGTCTTAAAACATCAAAAACGGGACAGAAGCGGAAAAAGCAATTTTTCACCATTTTCAACCTATCTTTTTCTTCCCAAACCCATTTTTTCCACCATTAACTCACATAGAAACCCCACTCACTCACATTTACTCTCCATAACTCCAATTCCCACTACCTTCTCCATAAATCTACCAATTCCTCAACCTTAAATACTCCAATTGTCACACCTTCACCAAAATACTCCATTTCCCCACAAAACCAACCAAAATGGCAGCAATGGGTGATGGAAGTATCATTTTTCAACATGGGAGGGATGACACCAAACAAAGGAATAAGTATGAATATTTGTTGAGCCACGACATTTTCTCCACGAGATATGTCGAAGACGCTTGCTTGCACAGGCTAGGGATTTACAATAGTGTGTATTATTTAGTAAAAATGTTAGTATTGCAAAATCTATTTGAACGTAGAGACCGCACTTACGTGAATCTGACACGGGAGTTTTTAAGTTCACTTATCTACTCTGTTAATCCAAACACAGCAGGCACGTTAAAATTCCGCATGTTTAATATAGAATATGAGTATACTACTGATCAGATTGCAGAGTTGTTGAGATTTCCCCACGAGGAAGGTGTCCCGTGTGAAGCACCGATAAAAACTGATTGGGTATTTGAGGCAGGTACATTTTAGCAAGAATTAATGGGTTTTTCGATGAACACTTTTGAGGGTAACTTGGCATCATAAATTCATAACCCAACCATCTGTGTCTTTCGCCAAATGTTGGCAAATACCATTTTTGGTCGGGAAAACGCAAATAAGTTGAATGCCAAATAGATGTTCTATCTGCAAGCTACACACACACAGAAACCATTAAACTCGGCCTCATTCATGGTGGCCCACATGTGTGCAGTTTTGAAAAAGAATTGAGCCATTTCTTTTGGAGGATTGATTACCTCCCTTACGTGTGCTCTGGGTCTCGATCAAGAACTTGCTACTTTAGAACCTCTACCACCCCGCACCATTGACCTATAATTACTCAGAACCCAGCGGTTGTGTAGATTTAGGAACGAAGGAGGATACCACCTCATGATTCACAACCAAGCAATCGAAGGTGTTATTTTGCCTTGTCCTGATCGTACCGACATACAAAGGATAGAAAATTGGACTTATGATTTGCATGCTTCCCCAACCACTAACCATGTACCCCAAAACATACCTCAGAATGATATAGTTGATGATAGTACCGATGACGAGCATAACCCCCATCCTCCACACTTTTCACCTGCACATACTACACTTGGTCCTTCTAACCTTTTTGCAAGTACCTCCTCTGGTTTCTATTATGATGAAGACATGTTGCGGGAACGGAGAGCTCATGAGGATTAGTGGGATATCTTGTTTTACGCCATGTATGAGCAACAACAAGATATGATGGAGTTCATAAAGGAATCACAACGCCAAACAGACCGCTCCCTACGATCAGTGTTGGTAGCCCTAGCCACCATGGCAGCCCATCAGATGCGTCTGCAAGCTTCACAGGCACATGATTTTGTTCTTGCGTAAGCTAACCAGACGTCTATACTAGGGAACCTCCAAAGTCTACAGGCGTATAATGTCTTGCTGTCAGCACAAGTTCAGCAACTCGAGATATCCCAGAGTTCACGCCACCATAGTAAGAGCTGTCATCCACGACATCAGGACCAAACAGGAGAGGGCAGTGGATGCCATTAGTAGCAAATCGTTTAGGTTCTACCATTCCTTTTTCACCTTTTATCGAAACATTGGGGACAACGTTCGGTTTAAGTGTGGGAGAGGAACCTTACTATTTTTATTTTTTATTATTGTTTTTAGCTAGATTTACTATTTTAGTATGATTGCTTAGGATTTCATTCACTAGATTAGTTTGTTTATTGTGTCATTGCATGTGTTGTCGAGTCTTTATGCGTGATTTTCTGCTTTTTATTAATTCTTCCATTTCTTGAGCCAAACCAAAAAAAATATGTCAAAAAGAAAACATGTGTTTATTTTGAAATTTTAGGCTATTAGACAAGTTAAGGATAGGTTGTAGAGACTTGGAAAAACCCCCAAAAGATCAGTATTGTCTTAACACCGTAAGTCTCCTAATTATAGAGATCAATTTGGATACTTGTTATGCCATGACCTTGAAATCTCACCCCTAAATGAGTCTTTAGGTAGTTTATCTTAGCAGTCAGCATCATCTGAATTACCACTAAGTAAGCGGACTGATGCAAATAGGTGAATGATCCCGTGCTAAAAAAAAAGAAAAAGAATCTGGAAAAAAAAAAGAAAAAGAAAAAATATGGAAAAGAAAGAAAAATAAAAAGGAATATGCCTTCTAAGTTAGCTAACCTTCACCCGATCACTTAGCCTAACGGTTGTGAAACCTCTGAGAATATTGCATATTCATCAAAATTTTGACATAATATGGATCATAATCACTAACAGGTTCGTTTCCCATGTGTGTACAGATAACATGCTTAATGTGATTGTGCCTGAATGAAAAAAGGATGAAAAATAGGTGAGTAAATTAGGCCTAAGCATAACGACATGATGCAAATTGGTTTGTATAGGAAGGAGATTTATGACCGTAAATGTGGAATGTGTTACTACGATACCCTTAGTTTGTGAGTTAGTACCTATCAATATGACCTTGAGCGAATTAGAATCTTTAGCCTGGAATAATTACCTGAGTGCCACTATTTTTCTTCTTATGAGCATGCATGTTTGCTTGAGGATAGGCAATGGTTTAAGTATGTGAGATTTTGATAACACCGAAACACACCGTATATTTGGCTCAATTTGCACACGTTTTATTGTCGTTTTGCTTTCATTTCTAGTATTATATTGGTATTTTGTATGAATTTCAGGTACTTAACCATGTGAGATCCATACGGGAAGAAACGAGGCAAATAATATGAAAAATTGAGAAAAATGTGTGTTTTACATTCACTGTGTTCAGCATGGCATTCGCCATGGAGGTAGCCATGATGTGGCTGAGGTGTCCCATGACCCAACGGTCACAAAGACCAAGTCTCCACATTTTATGAAGGTGGCGTTCTCCACAAGGGGTATGGCGGTTGCCATCCCTTATAAAAGAGAAGTAGTCAAAATAGTTGAAGCATGGACTCCCCATTACTCCCTTTTTTCTCTCACATGAATCCAGCAGTTGTGACTTGATTTTCAAGAGTTTGTAGCACTATAAATAGTTGTTGAAACTCACTTTTCAGATTATCCAAGCTTAGTACAACTTAAGCCATATATTTATATTTTTGAGAGCTTTAGTTCTTCATATCGGAAGATTATTGTATTGTTGTTGTTATTGAGTTGGGAGCACTTTACTTTGTAGCATTAATCTTGTCAGCATTACTTTCCCGTTCAAGTTTTCCTTCAATTTATTCATGTACCATATTCAAGACTCCGTTTGGAGTAGGTTCTTATTATTATCAGTATTATTTATTTCTTTTGTTTATTTACTTTGCATGCTTGTTATTTTCTTGCCTTACTTTAATTTTGAAGTTTAATTTATTCCATTGCACTTTCGTAATTTTAATTGAATCGCCTGATATGGTTAATTCTAATTTTCAATCCATCGCTTTATTGTTTACTATGACATGTTCAGCTAATATACTAGTGCTGGAATGTGAGGATCGTCAATTTGACGGTACTCAGTCTGTTATTTCTTTAGGATTACTATCGAGGTTGTTTTGGTTTTTATCTCAATTTTTTGGAAATTAAATTGATCGGTTACTACGAAAAACCGTAAATACGTTGGGTAAGATCGAAAGTTATATGGTACTTAAGATAAATTGTTAAGTTTTTTATTAATAAACACTGCGAGAGCACTTTGTTAATTAATTAGGAGAGTTTGATATTTCTAGAAAGTGATTTTAAAACTATTCTCTGACGCGTTTATAAGTTTAGAATCTGGTTATCCGAGCGAAAGCCGGGAACCCTTTAAAGTTAAATTTTCCAACCAAAATCACTTTTTAACTAAGTAACAGAATCTAATTTTTAAAAAAAGTTTTCAGTACTTTAACACAAAACGCATATGGCATGCGAGAGCGAAAGGTATAAATTAAAGAGTAAATCTCGGTTCCGAATACGCGAGAACGATAATTCCTTTTTAATTAATTCTTTTTGAAGGAAAAAACATTGCCCCGTAAGTAGTTCTACTTAGGAATAATAAGAGTACTATTGATCAATGAGAGCCATATTTCAGTATTACATTTCTGAATTCATTCAAGTATATTATTTTCACTTTGTTGTTCCTATTCCAATTCTTTTACGGTCACCTTAGATAAACACCGTAGCAATAGAAAATGATAGATTAATCATGAGGTCTTTGTGGGTTTGACAACCTTTTAAAATTACTCTGATACAGTTCGTATACTTGCGGAGAGTATCCATCATTTGTGCACTCTGACAAGAATCTTGTGTGCAAGTTTCAAAAACCTCTCTATGGCCTTAAACAGACACCACGAGCATGGTACAAAAATCTGACTCAATCTCTTATTCAGTTTGGATTCAATTACTATATGTGTGATCATTCACTCTTTGTATACTCTCATCAAGGTGTTTCTCTATATATGCTTGTCTATGTGGACGATATCTTGATTATAGGTTCAAGTCTCACACTCATTCACAACCTGATTGAAAAACTGCATACAAATTTTGCTTTGAAGAAACTTGATGGACCCTCTTATTTCTTGGGTATTTAAGTAAAATCTCAAGGCAATGGGTCTTTGCTACTTACACAAGTCAAATATATAAGGGATTTACTGGCCAGGGCTAAGAAGGAAAATAAAAATGGTGTTCCTACACTGATGCTTAACACTTGTAAGCTAAGCAAATAGGGTTCTCCATCCTTCTCTGATCTGCAGTTGTACAAGTCTATAGTTATTGTTCTATGATATGTAACCTTAACAAAACCAAACATTTCCTTCAGTGTTAACAAAGTGTGTGAGTTCATGGCCTCCCCTTTGGACACTCATTGGTCTGTTGTTAGAAGAATACTCAAATATCTGAGTGGTACATTACATCACGGCTTACTTTCGTCCCCTTTAATGTTTGCTCAAAAGTTTTCTCTCATAACCTACAATGATTATGACTGGATAAGTGGCATCGACATTCACAGATCAACCTCTCATACATGCATATTCTTTGGTCCAAATTTAATTTCTTGAAGCTCTAAAAAACAATCTTTAATTGTTCGATCCAACACTAAGACTGAATATCGGGCCCTGACTAGAATCACCACTGATATATTACTATGGTTACTAAATGTATATGGTAAATTTTTCATTATTTGTTATATATGCCGGATCCATTTTCTTTGATATTCAACATCATATTATTACAAATTACTTATTTTGAAATGGGTTCAATAGTAGAAAAAATATAAAGATTATTGCATTATATATTATTAAATTTTGTAATAATAATAATTAAAGATACTAATGATAATTAAAGATACAAAAATTATTAGTAATCTTAATTGGAAAGGTTGGAATTCATAGTTTTATGTGTGTAAGTGATTTGGACTTGGGAGTGTTGGGTCTTTGTTCATCCAACTCATTTTAGCGTCTCGTGCAAGTGGCATATCTCCTCTACCAAAATGTCTTGGGGTTGATACTAGATCAACTCTTTTTGATTCAATAGAGTAAAATGTTTAGGTCGGTCAAAGTTTAAGGATTATGCCTTGCTATAATCAAATCATAGTTCAGCTCAATCTTTTTTAGCTACATCCTCTAGGCATCAAGCGTTAGGCTCAGGATTAGTTCCTATTCTGGATCAAAAAATTATGCAATTATGTACTCCTCATTTGAAATCAAGTATTTTTAACTCCATAATTGAATTTTGTACTTCTATTGATTTTTGTATGTAGGATAACTGATATATTATAAAGGTGGTATTGCTACATCCATAGTATATAATTGACATAAGTACATGAATTCACATAAACTACATCAAAAGTGAACACATACACCATGTTCAAAATATAAAAATACTAAGAATACAAAGAAAATCAAATTAAAAGGGTGTAGCGGGAAATTCATGATCATCAAGCTATTGACAAGCTAAAGATCAATTAACAAGAGTCGTCACCGCGCTTTTATTATTTCCAAGGGAAAAGGGAAAAGTACGAATAAAACCCAATTAGTAAGAAGTTTTCAAATAAAAACTAATAAAAATCAGAGATCACAGGTAAGGGGGTTGGTTACACAGAGGAAAGGTGTTAGCACCCAAAGTGTCCTAGGTACTCCTAAGGAGCCCTTTTTGTGTGCATATGTATTTTGTACAAAGTGATGTTTACAAACAAATAGAATGGGGAGATGAGAAAAGAATTGATTAATTATATTTTTGTGTTTGACAAGACCTTCGATCTTGTGCCTACGTACCAACATATAAATGAGGGATCAAAACCTCGTAGTTCGTGCTAGAAATTTCAAAGTGAGTTTGTTGGTTTTGACAAAAATTTAAGTTTGAAAGGCACAAGAGCCTAAAATGGTTTGAATGAGTTCGTTATTTTTGGCTTTTTGAAAGTTTAAGTCAAGTATAGTTAAGTTCATTTACAAGTTTGATTTAAGAAAATAAGTTTGAAAATGCAATGGCATAAGACCAAAGTTTCTATCTTTTGCAAAAGTGGTCAAAGTTTAGAACAAAAATAGTTCACACAAAGAAGATTTTGAAGATGGAGGGAGAGATTTTGAAATTAAAGAAATGGGGAGAAGATGAAGAGACTACCCTATATACAAGAATTTAAAAGTTTAAATTTGAAAAGATCTGACCAAATGGGAGCAATCCAATAGACCAGTATGTCAATAGAAACCCAGAGTTCCCTTGGACTTTTTAGAATCAAGCAACACACAAATGCACAATCATCAATCTTGAAGAGAAAAGGCATCAAATAAATATGTCCTCATCCAAGCTTATCCACTTCATGATCTCCTTCAAAATGGCTTATGTAACATATGAATTCCATAAGTTACAGGTTCAATATAACAGCTTCACAATGATCAATGTTGTAGACAAATCTAGAGAGGTCTTGAATGATGTATCAAATGAATTCAAACTTGCAAGTTCTCGGTTCTTCAACAAATTGGCATTGGCCAAGTCCATTAGCAAAGGAATGTTGCCTAAGTTCTAAGTCCAATTGGGCAAGATCAAACCAACAGTCCACTCAAAAGTCTTTTAGGGTTTTTTGTTATTATTATGTGCATTAATGGTCAAAGACCAATCAAACAAATAAAGCAACAAAGTATATCACACAATGTGGTCCAAGTGGACAAAGTGAAAATTGCATAAACATAACCAATTAGAATGATATGTATAATGACAAATGATAATAGAACAATAAAAGTAAATTGCATTAAAAATAAAAGCTTGAAAGTAAAAGTTAATGGTTAGTAAGTCAATAGTTAGTTTTGTTTTGCTTTTTTTTTATTCCAAGACATTCTTTGGAGAACACTTAACCCACTTGCCACAAGCATGGATCCTTGAACCAAAACATCTTCCCAAGGAAGGAAAGAAGGCCAAGTTTCCACACAATACCATGGAAGAGGGGAGACTTACAATCTCACTAACTAGAATGCTTATGCCTTTTATGTCACAAATTTAGCGGTATGCTAAGAAATCACAATTGGACTTATGTAGAAGTCACAACTATTTGAGGCTGGGCAATAAACTTTTGGTGTTAATGCATGTTGGAGACATAGTATTAAGAACTATGCTCATTAAACATACCACACACAAAAATATGTAAAAGGTGTGGCCTAATCTCCTCCATACTCATGTTAATCTTTCAATCAACTAGCATTAGGATTTTGAGATGTCATTGGCCAATTGAAATGAATGGATGAAGAAGGGGAATTAGATGAAGAGGGGAAGGGATGAATGAGATCACAAATTGGTCAAAGGAGGACTTTTACAAAATTAATATTATTCATTCATTTTGGGAGATGGAATGTACATTCCATCAATCCCCTAAATCCAATAATATTAACTTGACAAAGTCAAATCAACCTTGACCAAGGCCCAACAATAAATGAAAAGCTCCAACAAGTCAATCCAAATGGTCAACACAATTAAAATGACATTTATTCAATTAAAAATATTAAAATAATGCATTAAATTCAAATATGTTTTGTCCAAATCTTAAAATCACATCAAAAAACCAAATAAATAGCCATGTGATTTATCATAGGTCAAACAAGGTCAAAGGACCTTGGATAAAAAAATTCATAACTTTTGGACACTTAAAAATATTTTTAAACAATTAAAAACAAATGAAAAATCAATTAATTCATGAAAAACATTAATAATGATCCAAAAAATAATTTTAATTCAGAATATGAAAGAAAAAAATATTTGAAATTTTTTGGTGAAAGTCCCATATTTTTTGGATCAATATTAAATTTATTATGAATGATTGAAAATAATGGAATTAAATGGAAAATCAGAAAAATTAAAAATACGTGGACCATCAGATCTCCCTCATTAATTGAGGTGGCATATCTGATGATCCACAACGCGCGTTCCACCAACACGTGAGTCAACTGCGTTGCAAACATGTTAATCAAAAGGAACGGCTGAGATTATAACATGAGAAATGGATCACACGGTTTAGACCTAAGATAACTCATCACCGGAGCCAGAGCTCCGGTTGTCTTCTCCAGTGAGCTTCGTCGGACTGGTCATTATGAACCATCACCAAAATTTCAAACAAGGACATGATTTTAAAGAGAAAACATCACTGAGCACGAATATCACCTCCATTTCTTCCAATTCCAACTATATTGAGAGATATGTGGAATTGAAAAATGAGGTTCATGATCTGAGTTGCTTCGATTTGGCCTCAAAGCAACTCAAACACCTTGCCTACATTGGTAGGACTTCAGCCAACACAATAATCAAGAGAATTGAGCAAGAAACAAGGAGAATCGAAGAGATCAAATTTTCTGCAAATTACCTTCAATGGAGGTCTGAGCTTGCTAGATCTTGATCTGAATCGTGCTTGGCTTCACTTCAATTGCTTGCAGAAGAAGAATGGAGTGGCTTAGAATCAATGGACTCCTGGAGAATTCAATTCCAAAACAGTGGAGATTCAAGCTCAAATTCAACTGAATTTTTCAGGTTTATCCTCTTAATGTGAAGGGTTTTCTGTGGGGATTCAAAGCTGGCGCAAGGTGTCTGTTAATTCTGAGCATAAGCAACTATATTTATAGGGGAATTGGATGATATTTGCACATTCACTTTTACTTTCCAAAATTGGCAATGATATTTATAGGGAAAGCATGGTGCACGGGCTCGCATAGGCCCATGAAATGATTGTTTGAAAGTCCTGAATAAAGTTCAGATGCATTGGATATGGATTGGATTGCAAGGCAATTGAGCATTGTCATTTGAAGTTTGATCCATGACACATGATACCATCCTGTTTAAGTCATGCGCAACCTATGCATTTCTCATCCAAAATACATGAATTTTAGCTCTTTAGAAAGGTGAGATCAATAGGAACAAGTTTTATGTTGAACACTTTTTCATTTGGAGCTTGGAACTCGGAGATATTAGAGGTGTAAGTTTGGAAAAATTTGACATATCAAAAATTTTCTAAGTGTCAAGCCATATGTCTCAATATTCCACCTTGCTTAACTTTTTATGGGAGCTTCAAATGACAAAAGTGTCTTCATCAAAGTTGTATCTCTATCAAAGACCTTAAAAATGGTCACAAATTTCATGTCATTTGGACTTGAAATGATAGGGTTATGCATTTTTTAAGTTTGGCAAAATCACTTGATCAATGGTATAGGTCAAAAGTGACCTATAATGTAGCCTCATATCACATGTTCAAAGAAGTTGAATTAGCTCTCACTCCAAACATAAAAGTTGAAGTGGACACATTGAATTTGATTGTGCAACTTTAAAATCTTTCATATCATAAAAATTGAGCAAGTTATGTCCTTGGGAAGTTGACTTTCAAATTAGGGTTTAGACAAAATGACCTATAATGTTTCAACATAGAAAATGATTTTCCAAGAAAAACTAGCTCTAGGTCTCAACATGGAAGTTGTTTATAATGTCATTTAGAGTATGTTTTCTCTTGGAATAATTTTCATATGGTGAAAATTGTAGGAGATAGGGTCTAGGGTGACCCAGTTTTGATCAGATGAATTCATCTGGCCAACCACCATCAACCAACTTGCTAACTTCAAATCCTCTTGACTTTATTGGTTCATGGTAGATCATATATGCATAAGATGATGAATTTTTAAGTGTCCCTTGAGAAATTTGATCAGTTGGTGAGATAGCTTGTTGGAGAAGTTACTCAAGATACCCGGTCAAACTATGGTTTCCAAGGCAAATCACCCTCAAACTCTTGAAGCAAACTTGATAAATATAACATGTAGAAACAATTGGGACTCATATATGATGCTTATAACCATTCTTGAATCAATTCTTGATTGTGCTCTTTGTTCATGAGGGTCTTAAACCCTAGATGTGATCAATGAGTCAAGGAGATCATGCCCTATCTACAAAAGAGTTAGATAGATACAAAGACATATTTTTGGAATTTTAGTTAGTGAAATGATAAAATACAAGTATTATATAATCACAAAGTTCTTGGTGATCTCTCCCAAAACAAACCCAATGAAATAGGGGTAAGGAGGATGCCAAGATATGATCCCAATGCTAATGCTTATGAGGGAAATGCATGAGGGATCTTAGGGTCAAAATTGGGGTCTTACAAAGGGAAGTCTCCTTGTATCCATTAATCCATCTTGCCTTTCCCTTTCTCAAAAGCATGTTCAACTGAAAAGATAAACAACAATACGAGGTGAGATAATACTATCTCAGTGAATTCCTACTAAAACCATAAGTCATCTCGGTATCAATGTCATATAGGACTAAAAAAAGATACTACAAGGTTCTAACACTCACGTGCTGGAAATAAAACAAAGGGGATCGGGATATAATTAACCTCGTACTACGTAGGAATATAGATATGCTCACTCTAACGTACCATGTACACCTTAGGAGACGGTTATCCTTGCGGGACGTCAATTACCTATTAGAGCTTCTCATATCAAGCTTAGTTTTATGACCTATGTGACTTCCTACTAATTATTCTCACTAAGGTAAGTTTTACGACGCGACCTACCACCTTTCCACATCTAGGAATTCACTCATTACTGAGATGTAAGAGTTACTTTTCCCCTATATGCATTGTGGTAAGAATTAGGAGGAAAGTCTTATTCTTCTAAAAGAAACAATAGGTCACACATACGGTACCTTCCAAAAGTGCATAAATCACTCCATCTGGTGTTGTGGCCTCTAGAGGTATGAAAATGGCATTTTCCTTACAACCATAGTATAATGACTTTGCAGAGAGACAATTCATTTCTAACACTCATTACTATGAAAAACACATACAATCATGGTTGACAAAGATATACAATCACGAAAGACTAGTCGTTGTTAAGTACTATGTGGTTGCAAATGTTTTACTTACAATCAAGGTCTAGTGCATGTTGTAGAAAAATGGAATGTGCACTATCTATCACCACGGTTATGTTACATAACTGTTGTGAAAAGTTTAAAGATCCTTTATTCAATTTCCATCAACATCATTTTTGGGATTTAAATGATTCTGGATAGTGGTTCGATATATATATATATATATATATATATATATATATATATATATATATATATATATATATATATATATATATATATATATATATATATATATATATATATATATATATATATATATATATATATATATATATTCCCCATTTTTAACTTATATTTTTGTGAATCGTTCAGACCAGAAACAACAGCACGCATTTGTGAATCGTATCATACAAAAAAATTGTATTGCACCAAAGACAATGATTAATTCATTATTATCATATACATCATATAATCTAGTTAACTAAACACAATGGCCTTTAATTATTTTTACTCACAAACAATTGTATTTCATAATTATTGTATTATTTTGACTCACACAATAATACAAACAATTGACACGCATAATTGATACATTGACTCAAACACTTTCTAAATTAAGGCATGCCAACTAGGTGATACATTATTTATCAAGATAAATTTTGATTAGTAATAATACATAAAGCTCTGACCTGGATTAGCAATAACTTTGTATTCCACACTTCAATTTTAAAATCAATTGAATACATGCACCCATATTAGCCCAGTCATACTTTGACACATTGCAATCTATTGGATACATGAAGGACGGTCTTCAATCTTCAATCTTTATGCCTAGTTAAACTTATGCAGAACTCAAGGTCTTCATCTGATTCAGAATCAGTTGCATCCAGATTCATTAGGTCCTTCACAATAGCCCCTACCTTCCTTATCTTTTCAAGGTAAAGATTCTTGATAAGAATGTTCTTGTAACATGTTCCACGAGACGGTTTAATAACATTAATGTGATCCCTAACAGCTTCAGCTTCCTTGGCTTTGTTCAACCATAACTCCAGCATATCGATAACCTTCTTTTAAGCCTCAATCTCTTAGACAAGTTTGCTCCCACTAGCTTGATATTGATTCTTGTTGAGAGAAGGATCTGAAATCTGAGAGAAGGATCTAAAATATGATAGTAGGATAGGTCTAGATGGTATCAAAGTGGTCGTAGGGAAGAGAACCCTTTTTTCAAAATCTAAACCTAAAGCATATCCAAACCAACAACAAAACATGTGAAACCGGAGTAAATAATATGAAAATCATGTGAAACATACAACAACATACAACGACAAAAAAAACCCATAAACTCTCGAACAAGAAGAAAATCATGTGAAAATCATGTGAAACCTAACAACAACATACATGAAAATGAGAGAATAAGGAAGAAGAAGAAGACTACATTTATGTATGAAGAACACGATTAAGGTTATATTATAAAATAGGAAAGCTAATGATGAAGAAGAAGAGAGCAAATGTGTGCTAGGGTTTTGCTGTGAGAGATACGACGATACTCTCAAGAAGTGGGAGTTAATTCGCTTATATGTGGGTAAATAATTTCACCATGATCGTATTCAAAAATCGTGATGAAATGTAATGCCTTTCACAACTGCTGACATTACTAACTTTGGTGATATCTATTTTAATTTTAATATATATATATATATATATATATATATATATATATATATATATATATATATATATATATATATATATATATTAAGGACAACACTCATTATAATGAAAAAGTAGAAAATTGTTGGAGTTGAGATCGAACCATGTCACTCCATGAATGTATAATCATGGTCAGGGTCGGCCCTGTGCAAGTGCAGCATGTGCTGCAGCACAGGGCCACAAATATTAGAGGGCCCCAAATTTTGAAATATTTTTTTTTCATAAATATTAATAAAAATAAATAAAATATTATTAAAAAAAACTTAATAATTGAAAGAAATATTATGATAAAAAGTCAATACATACAAAAATCAAGATTGGTCAAAACTCAAAATAATTATAATTAAATTTATTTTTAATTAATACAAAATTGTATTTTAAAAAAAATTGGGCTCATTTTTGTAATTAGAACGGGGCCTCTGATGTGATTGGGTCGGCCCTGATCATGGTTGATTGTTTTGATTGTAATGCAGTGTCTTTTCGTAAATATATATATATATATATATATATATATATATATATATATATATATATATATATATATATATATATATATATATAAAAAAATATGTCCAAAAATGAGGTATTACTACGGTTAACTGTAAGACTGTTGTAAGTTAGTGTATCAAAGGTATATTTTGTAGTAGTGACCATGACTATCCTCCTTAAAAGGAAAAAAAATTGAGTCAAATATAATGGTATGGTCATTCACAGTTATTGAACAGTTTTCACAGACTCAATGGGCCTCTAAACTGTTATTTGTAGTTGTGGTTACTACCATCAGGAAAGGTAGTGCAATTGCTTCCAAACCAAGTTTCTCTATGCAATTACATATGAGAGTGTGATTCTCCACAATCAAAGATAACAAAAGGTGGTTGACCATACATGTAGCATGTATCGCCCATCAACTCACTGTTTCCTTTGGATTTTTTTTTTTGCATCCAACGTGTAAACTCAGCCTGCTCTACCGGGTCCTCTCATTGGTGTCCCTTGGACCTTACACTTAGGATAATCTATTACTGTGTGGTCCTTATCTTGACCATTAAAACATCTTGCTAGTCCAGTCTTAAACTCTCCAAAGTGATGCCTCTTACAAGAGTTACATTGGGGTGGTTGATTGGGTTTGGCATCTTGAACCTTCTTTCCTTGCCTGAGTTGTTGGAATTCTAACTCTATTTGGGCCTGCAAACTGTTCGAAAAATACTCATGCAAAAATATTTCATTGAAGTATTCCTAATCTTTTAGATTTCTTTGGGCTACCATGAAGGCTACAACACTAGTCCACCATCTGGCTGCTGGTCCTCTCAACATATGGGCGACCTAAGTCACCTTCTTTTCCTGACTGCATGGGGTCACCAAAATGATTCGCTCTATTCCCATGATCCAATATTATGCCATCAAGGGATTAAGACTTCCTGCAAAATCTAGCAGTTTATTTGGTAGAAGTCCCAAAAGTTCTGATTCTCTGCCCCCTCGTTGTGGAAGTTGAGAGTCTAGTTCCTACAATTGAAACTAATGTCGTTATTGGTGCATCACTTAGGTACAAAACTCCTCATCTCTCCCCAAACCTTGATCGACTACTACTTTTTTATGCGATTAACTTTTTTCCTTCCACGTCTATCAGGTGGTTCAACCATACTTTCCACTTAGCACATATATAGATATCAGGTTCATCAGACTCAATATCTAGTATCGTGACAACATAAATCATGTGAGTAACACACACGGGAAGGGAAAAGATTCATTATTAATGTCTCATAGCTGAGTCTAGGATCGACCTGCTCTGGTACCAACTATAATACCCAAACCAAATAGGATATAGAATATAATAATTGGGATATTATAATAGGTGGTATTGATACATCAATAGTATACAATTGACATAAGTACATAAATTCACATAAGCTACATCAAAGGTGAATACACATACAACATGTCTAACATATAAAAAATACAAAGAACACGCAGCGAGAATCAAAATAAAAGGGAAGTCTCCTTTCATCCATTAAGCTATCTTGCCTTTCTCTTTACCGGAAACTTGTCCAACTGAAAAGATAAATAAAAACATGAAGTGAGATAATACTATCTCAATTGAATCCTACTAAAAACATAATCCCTCTCGGTATCAAGGACATCTAGGAGTACAAAAGTTACTATAAGGTTCTAACACTGACTGTTGGAAATAAAACAAAGTGGGTCAGACGTAACCAATCTCATACAATGTGAGAATGTCGATATGCTTGCTCTAACGTACCATGTACACCTAAGGAAACAATTAGCCTTGCAGAATATAAACTACATACTATTGCTTCTCATATGAAGCCTGGTTTTATGGCCTTTATGAATTCCTACTAATCCTTTCCACTAAGGTTGGTTTTACAGCACGACCTACCATCTGTTCCTGGATTACCCTACTGATTATTGGCTACATTCAAGTATGTGCATGGAGTCTCGACATTCCTCACATATATCTCAATTGATACCTTTTAGAACCAATGTCATCTTGTACTCACTATCTCGTGATAGGTCTAAGTATCCAAGATTTACTTATGATTTCCTTTAATTCTTGTCCTATGGTTACCTGAGGTTTTTAACTTACCTCAAAATCATATATTAGTCACAAACATCAAACATACATACAACCATTTATACACTTTAACATAAGATATATCTTTTAATTAGCTTTCTCGTGCATTTGATCGTGTCTCAATCAAAGTTTCCTAACTTAAGATATACCGATTATAAGTTCACCCTATTTTTAGTCAGTATGCATTAGAGGCTGGCCATAATTGTTCCTTACACAATAAGCCTCCCAAGAATTTTATCATATGAGACTGCAATTTTTATGGCATGGTCGTAACTCTTGCTTACGGTCGTAAGGGAGCCAGTAAGCCATGCATACAACCTTAATAGGCCTAGAAAGTATTATAGGTTGGCCATAATGGTGGCTTATGGTCGTAAGATGCCCAAAAACCTCCAAAACTTACCTTTTGACCTGTATTTAGTCATGAAATTCCAGTAAATACTCATTCAACCCACATAAAAACCTAGGAAACATGGCATATAACAGACAACACATACAATTATAATTCATCAAACCAAAACAAAATCATTTCAAAGATCATAAGTCTGATCTAACTCCATCATCACCTAAAGAACTCCACCTTACTAATGTGAAATTATGCATTTCTTGAAGGAGGTGGTGAAGATGATGAAGAATCTTTGATGCAAATACTTGATCATCTTGATACTTCTAAGTTGGATAACTTCTTTCTTTGCTTCTACTTGCAATAATTTTGTCCCTTCAAATGCATACAAGTTGGTTTAGTGTGCGGAGTTCCCTTATTCTCCTTTCTTTCTCTCTTTTACTCGAACTCCTCACTCTCTCTTTATCCCTATAATTATGGTTTTTACAGGTGATAGAATGAGAAGAAAATCATGGACTCTTTATAAAGTTGACATATATACTTTCTAATATGAATATCCTAAATTCCCTTGAGCTTTAGAACAAACTACAACTATTCCATTAGTGATATTGGGTTTAGAAAAATCCAAGGTTTACTATTAATTCTCTCACTTGAATCCCCTCACTTTCTCTTTCTCTCTATCGTATTTTGGTAAGACCTATGAGTTTGTACGTAACAGAATGTTGGGCGGTTAAAAATCAACACGAGAATAAAGTAAGTGTAGTAGATATGAGGATGTTGTAGTGTATGTATGGTAAAACTCGACATGATAGAATTATAAATGAAAATATTAGAGAGAGTGTCGGGGTAGCGCCTATAGTGGAAAATAGACTTAGGTGGTTTGTGCATGTAGAGAGAAGACCGATAGAACTTGTACTAAGGGGGTAGACTAGATGAATATAAGGCAAACAATTAAAGGAAGGGGAAGACCTAAAATAACTATCAGAGAAGTTATTAAGAAAGATCTCGAGATTAATAATTTGGATAGAAACATGATCCTTGATAGAATATTATGGCGAAACTTGATCCATGTAGCCAACCTCACTTAGTGGGATGGGGCTTAGTTGTTGGTTTTTTTGTTCTCTTTCTCTCTATAATTCTGGTTTTGCGAGGTGAAAGAATGAGAAGAAAATGGTATATTCATCAAAAAGTTGATATATATATATATATATATATATATATATATATATATATATATATATATATATATATATATATATCATCTAATAAGAATTTCCCAAATGCCCTTGAGCATTAGAAAAAAACTATAATTATACCATTAGTGATATTAGGTTTAGAAAATTCCAAGGTTTAGTATTAATTCTCAAGGTGCTCCTACTAATTTAGGTTTAGAATGAATTGAAATATTACAATATCGGAGGGAGGTGTGAGTTTGCAGAGGTTTTATTTATATGTTTGTTTGGAAGGTTCTTTCATCCCTTCTCCTTCATGTTTATTGAATCACTTGGTTCTCATTTATGGGTTTTTAGGGAATTAGAGAGTTTGGTAGCTAAAAATCTTTTAAGGACACCAAAATAGTTAGGTTGTACTTATTTGTTAAGTGATGAGTTCGAATTATGGAAGTTAATGTCTTTGGAAATGAGAGATGGGAAGGAGAGAGCCTCTCAATTATCTAGGAGTATGTTAATTTGTTCTTTTAATATTAGGGATATATGGGTAGAATTAAGATAATAAAGGTGAGAGGTTGTATTCTTGTCAATTGTTTGGAATTTGTGGCACTTCAAGAGACCAAAGTTCATGAGGTCTCCAATTCTCTTGTTTAGTATCTATTGAGAAATTCTTTATGTGATTGGATGTTTAGTCCCTCTATGAAAAATAGTGGTCATCTTCTTTCAATTTGGTGTAGTTTGAAAGGAAGATCCATTTTTCTCCTTCTTAGGTCCAGGCTTTCTTGGTGTTTATTTAAGTGGGGGTTTCTAATATGGTTTGTTGTTTGGTTAATTTCTACTCCGAGATTACCTTGGTTAACAAAAAAAGTATGTGGGTTGATATGTAATTGTATAAATCTAATCTTGGAGGATACATTTGGTGTGCTTTAGGTAACTTTAATTTTGTTTGATCTCCAAATCAAAGAAGAGGAGGTGGGGATTCTTATAATCAGTTTGATATTTTAGAGTGTATATATTTCTAATTTTTTATTTCTTAGATGGCCTTGTTATATCTACCCCTTTTAGGAAGGATATTTACTTAGTTCCAGCATAATAGAGGGTAGTCAGTGGCTAAATTGCATTCTATTTACTGAAGATTGGTGGGATGCTTGAGAGACTGCAACTCAGTGGGCTCTACCTAGAAATATTTATGATCATTTCCTAGTCATTCTTAAATATACTAATCATGTGTGGGGCCATAAGCCTTTTTGGTTCAATAATCATTTATTATCTCACATTGATTTCTCTAAGTTAGTTCTTAATTCTTGGTTTACTTATATGATTCAAGTTGGAAGGCATTTGTCCTTATCAGAAAACTTAAAAGTATTAAATATAGTCTTAAAGTTTGGAATAACTAGTTTTTTGTAACCTTGATTACCAAATTGAGTCCCTTAGAGAGGCGGCAGGTAACTTGGACTCTTTATCCAATCAAAGGGTCTTATTTGAGGAAGAATTGGGTTCTAGGTCTAAAGTCATTGTTAACACTTTAGCCCGTCATTTATTCCCCTACCTCTAGGGCTACCTTGAAGAACCAATCTATATACTGATGCAAGGTTTCCTTTTTAATTTATTGGATTCTTATGAGGATGACAATAGTCATGGGTTTCCATTTTCATGCGGCGAATTGGGTGACAAAAAATAGGCTAGTTTCTTCTAGGAGTTGATGTTCTCGTCTGGTGGGATATAAAATCATGTCACAACTTTGAGGGTTAAGACGAACTATTTTCATTTTACTAAACCCTGAACATGGTGATAACCGATCATAGTGTTCATGTGTTCGGTGTACTTTTCTAGATCCTCGAACACATCGTGGTTGTCCAACTATATAGTTTTTTAGAGATATATTGGTATCTTACTATCAAGGATGCATCTAGAAAGAGGAATCCTTCTTCACTCAAGAATTTATGCTTTGTCAATGGGTATGTCTTCCATCTAGGAGTAGTGAGGGGTGATTTTTGGGGATGACATGCTTCTGGAGAAGTATGTCTATCATCTTTGCAACTACCACAAAAAAACACATTTTACCTCGAGCGCGAGAGGGCGTTTATCTCGGTTACAAAATCGAGGTACACAAAGGGGACATGAAAACTTATCACTTTACACCTCAGTTTCTGATTAACCGAGGGGATAGTTGAAATGGTCATTGGTTCAATCCCCGGCAACAACATTTTTATATTTTCAAAACTAGCACCACACACCTCTCGGTTTCTATCAAAACCGATGGGAAAAAGATATTTTTTAAATACAAATTACATTGTTTACATAGAATATTAAATTACATTTTTTACAAATATCCATTTTTTATTAAAATAAAAAGTTTTTTATGTTATATTGTTTTGGTTTCAATCTACAAGTACAATTTTTTGAAAAATTTAATTCATCATCATTACTGGTATTCTTGGAGAATAACAAATCTAGATTTTGTTACATACATATTTCTTTTGAAGTTCAATAGTTTTGCACGTTTCCAATTTCTGACTTAACATAAAAAAGGTTACATGTGCATAACATGAAATTTCAGTTAAAAGATAAGATATTAAGTAAACCCACCAACGTTGGAACAAAAAAACTTTTCTACACTTGCAATTCATCCCAGAGATCTGTTCCACGCTCCAATTTATTTTCATGGCAAATTCTTTCATTATTAATGTCTGAATTTCACGAGATTACATCCAAGATATATAGTGGTGGTGTTCTCGTTCTTATTGGATGTAGAAGGTTTCTTGGGGATTAATGTGTATGCAATATATTGAGTTTTATTATTGTATGAATGTAGGGCATATATTTGTTGTAGGTTAACTGAGTAACTATACCCTTCGGTTCTTTTATAAAACCGAGCGGAAAGGTTATTTTTTAATTATAAAATAAAATAAAATATGGATTTTCTCCTCGATTTTATAAAGGGGGCGAGGTAATATATTATTTCCAAAAATGGTGAATGGTAAAAAATTAAAAGTAACATGTATTGTTTTCTTTTTCTATTTTTTTACCATTCACCATTTCTTTTTGTTGCAATATTCAAAACAAAATTTTCTAGATCTTGTATAGTGAAACAACAATATTCCTTGCAATTTACAATATGTTTAGGAATAAATTTCTCAATGCTGTCAACCGAAGAAAGCAATAAATTATGGAGTATTTTCTTTGATTGACAACATAGGAAGGTTATTCCAAAATATAACATTGGTCTTGCAAGAGGTGGAAACAACAACAATAACAACAACAACAAAAACACCATAATACGAGATAGATTGCAAGAGAAGAAAATATGTTTTGTTTAAGGTTGGTGTTAGAAGAACAACATACAACACAAAACCTTGAATATTTTTTCTGTCTTGCAATCCATCCCAAAGCAATGGTGAATTTGGAGCGATTATAGATGAGGCTGATTTAAGGTAAAACTTAATGAACACGTGCTTTTATAGTAAAATCTAATTATCAAGCCTCTCAGTTATTAAAGTAACCGAAGGAATATATCATTTAATTTAAAAAAAAGAGTAAAATAAAAAGAAAGACGCCACTTTTAAAGAAATGAAAACATAAATTGTATTTGCTAGGAATTGAAGCATGTCCTGGATTTTTTTTCACCTCGGTTTTATTCAACAATCGAGATAATAAATGGTATTCTTTCTAAAAATAAAACATGGCACGTCCTGGATTTATACCTTATCTTTTTGTTGGGTGAGGTGAAACCTATGTCATGAAATGCATTATTTGTAGTAGTGTAGCTTCAGAACTAAGAAGAGGAGATTATTATCCTCGACGTTAAGGTCGATTTGGTGATCTAGGAGTTATTCAGCATGGAAGAGTTGTATCAACGAAGATCTCTTGGGGTGTGGTTCCATGGTTGTTGTGCAACATTGCATCACATATTAAGTGGTCTCAATGAGGAGCATATTGCAAATTTCCCTCAATCCTGAGTCTTTTGAACAAGAAGTGTGAGTTTAGTTGTTGCACTAAGTTCTATACTTCATTAAGTAGTTTACTCATTTGTTGCATGTCAAGGCCATATTGGAGTCACAAAAGGCTTTGAAGCGTCTATTATCTAGGGATTTATGGTTGTGATGGAGGACATTTGGAAGTTTGGCCTTAAATAGTTTTTGAGGTTGAAAGATCAGTGAAACTTGGGAAGTACTTTGGTAGATGGTCGGAGAAACTAGAATCAAAGAAGTCAGAATAGAAGGAGAGGTTACTAGGATTGTATTAACTTCTTCTAATTGAGGATTTGAAGTGTCTCCGATGAGATCAAGAGAGTTAATTGTGACAACAACTTCAATGGCATTGTGTTGATCATCTAGTCGAGTGGATTTTGACGTTGACATGGTTTGAACATAATCGGATGAGAGTCTGAGAGTTATATTAGCATGGAAATCAGTGCAAGGGCGGTGAAGATACGATGGTCTTTGTGGTAATTCGAGGGAATCAAATGTCCATTTCCACATACGACTCAATTGTTTCGAGGTGGAACAAGAAATACGTAATGTCGAGTGTAACACCCCAATTTTTTATTTAATTATTTTAATTGAGTTTTAAATGCTTTATATTGTTTTATTTGAGTGTTAGAGTGGTTTATTTGATCTAGTTATTAGTTTTTTGAATTATTAGAGTGTTGGTAGAATTACTATAATTATTAGAAAAAACAATTAATTTTTAAATAATAGAAATAATGAGATAATTGATTTTGGGGGAGAAAATAGAAATATAATGAAAATTAAGGGGGTAGGTGGGGTTGGTGAAAAAAAAGGGGAATAAAGCGAATTAGTAAAATAAGGGTTATGGTTTTGTTTAAATAGAGGATTTGAGGGAGTATTTTAGTCAGTACGTGTTTTTAGTTAGAAAAGAGGCCAAAGAAGAAAAACCTAGGGAGAGCATTTGGAAGGAGCGGAGAGAAAATCCAAAAAGCCAAAACTTCATCCTTCTGCAAAATCGAGGTATGGGGGAAATTATTTGTGTGTGGAGATTTAAGCAGATGGATAGCGAGGGTTCCTTATCCTCATTCCTCCTTCCCTTTCTTTTTTATCTTTGATGATGTTTGAGGCTGGTGAAGGTTTGAGCAAAACCTTTCTAAGGCAATTAATATAATTTGATTTTCTTTTATATCTTGTTGATTGTAGCTTATGAATTGATGATATTATGTGTTGACGCCTTGCAATAAGACGAATGTTTAATTAATATATGTGGATGTCTTATGATAAGGCGAGAGTTAGAATGTATAATCTTAAAATGATGGAATATGTGATGTTGATGTGATAAAATGTTGAATTTGTGATGTTTGATGTTATAAAATGTTGAATATATGATGTTTAATTCAGATTGTTTATGTTTATGTTTATGTTTATTTGTGTGTATTGGGGCGGTTGAGACTCAAGTAGGTGAGCTTTGGATCTGTTCAATAGGAAGAAAAACGCATAATAGTGCAGATAGACATAGAAAGGGATTGACCGTTTTATTTCATGCGTAATTTGAGTTTCGTAAGTCCATTTGAGGTGTTGTCGGTTGCGTTAGAAAGCTAACGTGATAATATTTATGTTGAAGTTGGGAAATTAGGTCTAGAAGCACTACAACATTAGGAATTCTCTGGTTTTCATATCAGAGGCGTAGTGAAATTTCACTCGTGTGTTAGTCATCTTATTTCACACATGACTTGAGTTTCGTAAGTCCGTTTGAGGCGTGGTCAATTGTGTTAGAAAGAGAGTTTAACAAAAAAATTAATTGGAGAGTTTCATAATTTTATCATAAGTCTATAGTTTTTGGTGCTATTGTGAAGTTAGACATTTTATTTTAGAGTTAAGTCAAGGATTTAGGAAAATCCTATTACATTTAGACAATTTTCACTACGCCAAAAACTGGAATAGACAGCGCACCTTAGAGGGCGCTTTATTACAAAAGCGCACTCTAAAGTGAAGCGAAAAAATAAGGAGCGAACAACTGGAATAGACAGCGCACTTTAGAGGGCGCTTTTGTAGTAAAGCGCCCTTTAAGGTGAAGCGAAAAAATAAGGAGGAGATAGAGGGACAACAATACAGGGCGTTTTTTAGAAAGCGCCCTCTAAGGTTACCCTTAGAGGGCGCTTTTAAAAAAGCGCTCTATAAGTCCATGTGCATTTCCAGTTTATAAAGCGCTTTTGGAAAGCCTAAGAGAGCACTTTCATAAGCGCCCTCTTAGGCCCCCTTTAGAGGGCGCTTTTTTTCCACAAGCGCCCTCTAAGGTCCCCTTTAGTAAACATTAAAATTATAACATACTGCACGTTTTGTTATTTCACTCTCTGTTATTTTCGTTCTTTTTCACGTTAGGGTTCTCACTGCTACGATTTTCGCCACTTCTAAGGCGTTCTCCTTCCACCTCTGTTAGATCTACGACGTAAAGGCGACAACTTCTCAGCCACCAACAGCTTCGCAATTGTTGCAGGTATTGTCACCAAGTATCTCTGCAATTAGTCCTAATGATTTTAGTTGTTTGATGGTACTTCTGTTGTTTAGATCAAAGATAGTGTTGATGAGCCAAAGTTTTATGTTATTGAAGAGTGTGAAGTGGTTACGGTATCCATATAACTTATACTATGCACTTTTTTTTAAACTTAGCCCTTCAAATAATTCTTCTAATCACATAGTCATATTGCTTTTGCTTTTTATATCAGAGAGAGTGTTGATGAGGAAAGGTCTGATGTTGTTGAAGAGTGTGAAGTAGTTACGGTATCCATATAACTTATGTTATGTAGTGTTTTAAAAGTTTAGGGTTACACAATTATTTATTCGTTTTCCAAATTTTATGATAACAGGAACTTGAAATTACATAAAATTTTATGGTGTGACAGGGTCTGGGTTATGCCTAGATGTAATTTCAAGTTCCTGTTATCATAAAATTTTATGGTGTGACAGGGTCTGGGTTATGCCTAGATCTAAACTTACTTACAAAAACCAAATTAATAGCTGAAGCATCTTGTAACCATGCTGCTGGAGCTGCATTGGGTTTAGTTCAATCACACAGTTGCTTATAAAATAAACTTGCTACAATCACAAAAAAACATATTATTAAGGAAAGATTCTTGATATATATAGATAATGAAAATTCATACTAATAATATTCTGTTGTAATTTGAGAAGTTGCTAATTTTTGGTTCATTTAGGCCACAGTGGAGCCTGGTGTTGCAATGCTAGCAATGGAGACTAGGCATTATGGGTTAAATTTCACCAACTGTTCCATTTGTTTCTCGATGTAGAAAAAGGAGGCAGCAATATCTAAAACACCTTCTACCAATCAAAGGTACACTATGCAGCTTATGAGTGTATTTATTCTAGCATACATAGCGTAGCTAGTAACTTAAGAAGTTTAGGTATGGATGTTATTTGATAGAGTAAATTAGAGTCGACTATTCTTCTGTTAGCTTTCAGTTAGACCATTATACAATTCTACATATATATTTTCTAGTCAATGTTTATCTTTTGTAAAAACTATATGATGATATATAACTATGCTACAAATTAGTGCATACCACTAATGCTTAATGCATGGTTCATACATTCTCATGCTATTGAAGTCAGAGATATCTGAAAATGTTGAGAAACTAACTCAATAAACCAAAATTGTTTTGGTTTTGGGTTGTTGTTGGAGACATGAATGCCCTGCACAGAGACTAACTCAATAAAGCGAAATTGTTTTGTGTCATCCCATTTTTGGTTTCTCTTCTGAAATTGTTTTTTGTTTATTCTAATTAGTAATGGATAATACATGGATGTCTTCCAATCGATTGTCGAAAGAGTACGAGAATGGGGTATTAGAATTCGTTAAGTTTGTCGTTGCGCACGCCGAAGACCCCAGTAGAATGATATGTCCTTGCTTGGGTTGTTGTTATGGGAAACGGGTTGACGCAGTTCAGTTGACATCGCATCTAATGAGGCATGGAATTGATCGAAGTTATACATGTTGGAATTTGCATGGTGAGAAAAGTAACGAGAATGTTGAACCGGGGGATAGTACGACATATGCCTCAAACTATAGTGGCGCAGATACATACGATTGTGATCGAGTTGAAGAGATTGCAGAAGCACTTGAAGGGGATCTTAAGGATTGTCCCGAAATGTTTGAGAGGTTGGTAAGTGATGCAGAGAAACCTTTGTATGATGGTTGCACTAAATTCACAAGATTGTATGCGGTATTAAAGTTGTACAACTTAAAGGCGGGCAATGGATTGTCGGATAAAAGTTTCACAGAGTTATTAGCCCTTTTGAAAGATATGCTTCCTGAGGATAATGTTCTTCCCAATCGAACATATGAGACCAAAAAGATGTTGTGCTCTATTGGCATGAGCTATGATAAGATACATGCATGTCCAAACGATTGCGTTTTGTTTCGAAATGAGTATGCATCGTTAAATGAGTGTCCTAAATGTGGTGTCTCGCGATATAAGAACAAGTTATCTCCAGCAAAAGTCTTGTGGTATTTTCCTGTTATTCTGAGATTTAGACGCATGTTTCGTAGTGAAACTGATTCAAGACACTTTACCTGGCATGCAGATGAAAGAATTATAGATGGAAAGTATCGACATCCGGCAGATTCACCACAGTGGTTGAAAATTGATAATGATTATCCTGAATTTGGAGAAGAATCAAGAAACCTTCGCTTGGCATTATCTACTGATGGAATGAACCCACACGGTATCCAGAGTATCTCACACAGTACATGGCCTGTGATTATTATGATTTATAACCTACCTCCACGGCTATGTATGAAGCGTAAGTACATGATGTTGTCTATGTTGATTTCTGGACCTAAACAACCAGGGAATGACATAGACGTGTACTTGAAGCCCTTAATCGAAGATTTAAAGATTTTGTGGGAGACCGGTGTGGAGGTTTATGATGGATATAGGAAAGAAAGTTTCAACTTGAGGGCGATGTTGTTTGGCACAATTAATGATTTTCCAGCATACGGAAATCTATCAGGGTATAACATAAAAGGTCAATGTGCGTGTCCTATTTGTGAAGATAAAACAGATTGGAAGCGCTTGGAGTTTGGTCAGAAGAATGTCTTTCTTGGTCATCGGAGATTCTTAAATTCAAATCATCACTACCGTGGATGGAGAAAGGCGTTCAATGGAGAGACAGAACAAGGAAGAGCTCCACCTATATTGACGGGTGATCAAATTTTTGAAAAGGTGAAAGATTTGGATACTCAGTTTGGCAAGCCTTTTGCCCACACACTTGTCAAAAGTGGGTGGAAGAAGAGGTCAGTTTTTTTTGAATTGTCGTATTGGAAGTCCTTGTATGTGAGACATTTTCTTGATGTTATGCATATTGAAAAAAAATGTATTTGAAAGTGTTATTGGCACGTTACTCAGTATACAAGGAAAGTCTAAGGATGGCCTTAAGGCAAGAAAGGACTTGATAGCGATGGGAATAAGAACTGAATTAGGACCCTTGAAGAAAGGAAAACGAACATATCTACCGCCTGCTGCTTATACTCTATCTAGAAAGGAGAAAAAAACATTGTGTAAGTTTCTAAGTGAAGTTAAAGTTCCAGAAGGGTACTCTTCAGATATTAGAAGACTTGTGTCTATGAAAGACCTCAAGTTAAAGAGTTTAAAGACCCATGATTTCCATGTTATAATGGAACATTTTCTCCCAATAGGTATACGTTCTATTCTTCCAGAAAAAGTAAGAAGCTCTATAACTAAGTTGTGTTCTTTCTTCAAGTCAATTTGCAGTAAGGTGATCGATCCTGCGATCTTACCAATGTTGCAAAAAGAAATCGTTATTACTTTGTGTGAGCTTGAAATGTTTTTTCCTCCATCATTTTTTGACATAATGGTACATCTAGTTATTCATCTTGTGAAAGAGACACAATTGTGTGGACCAGCTTATATGAGATGGATGTACCCTGTTGAACGTTATATGAAAATATTAAAAGGGTACGTGAAGAACCGAAGTCGACCAGAAGGTTGTATGGTTGAAAGATACATTGTTGAAGAAGCGATTGAGTTTTGTACTGAATATTTGTCTAATGTTCAGTCAATCGGACTCCCCAAGTCTCAGCTTGTCGAAAAGAAAGAAGGAAAAAATCTAATTGGAAATAAAATCGTGGCAGTATCAAGGGTCAAACGGGATCAAGTGCATTTGTATGTTCTGCACAATGAGAATGAGGTTGAGCCGTATGTTGAAATTCACAAGGATGTTCTCCGAGGTTTAAATCCCAATAGAAATGAAAATTGGATAGTATGAGAGCACAATCGATGTTTTATACCTTGGTTTAAGGATCATATTTATTCAAAGTATTATTCAGATCCCGCTTCAATAACAGAAAGGTTGAGATGCTTAGCATATGGTCCAAGTTTCCATGTTTTTTCTTATAGCGCATACGCGATTAATAGATACACATTTTATACCAAAGAACAAGATGATAAAAGTACTATGCAGAATAGTGGTGTCACCGTGGTAGCTTAAGCAATGCACATATCAAGTGTGAAGGACTTAAACCCCAAATTTGCAAATCTGTCGTATTTTGGTGTTATCGAGTGCATTTGGGTGTTTGATTATGAGAAGTTTCAGATTCCTATATTTGGTTGCAAGTGGGTTGAAAATAATAACGGCATTCGAATGGATAAGTCAGGATTTTTGCAAGTGGATCTTAATAGGGTGGGATACAAAGATGAGTCTTTTATTCTAGCCTCTCAAGCTAGACAAGTGTTCTATGCCAATGATCCGAAAAGTACGAAATGGTCTATAGTTCTTTTTTCCAACAAAGTAATTGATGAAAACACTGGAGATCAAGGTGATATTGATGTTGAGATTGAATCGTTTACCAGAAATGATCAAGATGAGAATATTATATCAAATGATTCATATATTAGAAATGATCATAATGAGGGTATTTGGATCAATCCAACCGTTCGTGTTGTTAAGAGACATGTAGAACATATTCCAACCAAGAAAAGAAAGAGAGCTTAGTGAAAAAGGTACAGGTCAAATGATTTTAATTGTTTTCTTTATTACAGGTAAAATGGCTTTTATGATTTTAATTGTTTTTATATTTGTCATCTGATTTTAATTGTTTTCTTTATTACAGGTAAAATGGCTATTATGAAGTCAATCATTCGTGCAAGGGGCAAGGGATACTTGAAAGTATCAATTGATATTTGTTTAGATGGAGATGTTCCATTGTCGTCAAGCCTCATTCGCGTAGATGATGATGCTGGATATTTGAAAGTATCAATTGTATATTTAGAATCTTTAGAAGTTAAACGATTATATATCAGTGGATTGTTGTATATGTATGGATTGTTGTATATAAGGCTTGTTGAATGCAATGTGTGAAAAAGGGCTTCAAATTATACAGTTTTAGGTGTACTGCTTCAATATACAGGTTGTCTAAAATAAATTAAAAAATATAGCGCTTTTTAAAAAAAAAAATTAATAACCACCCACTTTAGAGGGCGCTTTCCAAAATAAGCGCCCTCTAAAGCCTTTAAATTTCCACTTTAGAGGGCGCTTTCCAGTAAAAGCGCCCTCTAAACCCTTAAAAGTTTCCACTTTAGAGGGCGCTTTCTTTAAAAAGCGCCCTCTAAAGTGACCCTTAAAGGGCTTAAAGAGCCACTTTAGAGAGCGCTTTCACCAGGAAAAAAAGCGTTGTCTTTACCTATGCCAGCGCCAGATTAGAGGGCGCTTTAAAGCGCTGTTATAGGCAAAAAAAAGCGCCCTCTTTTCCCTTAATTGGCGTAGTGTTTAGATTTAAGGCAAAGATTTTGGGAAAAACTTGGAGCCACATAAAGAATTTGAATATATTTATAAATAACTTGAATTTGATTTACTTGATATTTTTAGAGTTAAGTCTAAAATGTTTAGAGTTGAGTTTGGAGTATTCGACATTCTTAGAGTTGAGTTTGAGGTATTTGATATTTTTAGAGTTGAGCTTGAAATGTTTAGAGTTGAGTTTGGAGTATTTGATATTTTTAGAGTTGAGTTTGAAGTATTTAATATTTTTAGAGTTGGGTTTGAAGTATTTAATATTTTTAGAGTCAAGTTGAATAAAATAGGTTAAGTTCTAAGTCACTTGATATGTTTAGAGTTATGAGTAAGTTATTGAGTTATGTTATGTGTTTGTGTAACAAGAAACTTGTTGAGATTAAGCTATTGATTAACTTAACTCGCAAAGTAAGAGTCGCCACCGCGCTTTTATTATTTCCAAAGAAAAGAAAAAAGTATGAACAAAACCCAAAAAAAGTTTTAAAACAAAACTAATAAAAAGAGATAAGGGTCTGGGGGTTAGTTATGCAAAGGGAAGGTATTAGCACCCTAAACATCTATAGTACTCTATAGGAACATCTTCGAAGATCTGTGTATTTTGGCTTTAAATGGTATTGTTTGCAAGTGATTGGGGAGATAAGAAAGAAATGTTTTTTTTATGATTTTTGTATTTGCCAAGACTTTCTAAGTCTCATGCCTACGTACCAACAAAGTGCAATGGAGGATCAAAACCTCGTAGTTCATGGTAAAAATATCAAAGATGTTTGTTTTGATTCATTTTTAATGAACGAAATTTTGTCATCTTTAGAAGAACACTCAACAAGTCACCCACGAGTATGAGAACTTTACATCACCATAGAGAATGGCTCCAACTTGGATTAAAATCAACAAGTTTACCACTAGCTCTCTTGGGTGAAAAAGGATTATCATAAATACCATGGGGATGGAAGAATTACATCTCAACTATGGAAATGACTCATGTCTAAACTTTGAGAAAAGTTTTAAAAAGGGAAAAGTGCACAAAGGGCACAAAAATGATTAAATGAGTTATGCATTTTTTAGTCTTTTTGAAATTAGTCTGAATATGCTTAAGATATGTTAGCATTTATTTTAAGAAAAAGATTTTGAAAATCACTGGGCAAAAGTCAAGGTTTATTGAGAAAGTGGTTCAAGTGTAAAAACAAGAAAGTTTTGAAAAGAGAGAGGAGATTTTGAAAATTAAAGAAGGAGAGGAGAAGAAAAGACTATCCTAAAGCATAAAAGTAAAAGCTAAGAAGGAAAGTCTAACCAAGAGATAGCAAGTTTTATGATATAAGTCAAGCAAGAATTCTCTCATCTGGATTAAGTCTCAAACAAGCCAAATAAGCAAAGAGTAATCCATGTATCAGATGAAACCAAAGTAACCAAGCCAAATCTTCAAAAGAAATCCAAATTCAAAGGTACCAGATGAATCTCAAAGTCTCAAATCACAAGCCTCCAAAGCAAGGGTCAAGGTTCTAATTCTAAGTCCATAACTCCGCAATAACGCTAAGGATAGTGACCACAAGTCGATGAATCCAGGGAACCAATTTTTTTAGGGTTTTTTCCTTTATTAATGTCTTTGAAAGAAAGAGAAATACAAATAGACAAAGAACAAATATTATAAGCATAAACAAATATGATATGAGATGCTAAAATAAAAAAGCACAAAGTAAATGACAAAAGAATAAAGGACATAAGATAAATGACATTTAAAATAAAAGTTAATATAAAATAATGTTATTAAATGATGTTAGTAATTATAAAGGGAAAGGCAATTTTTTCATTTTTTGAAGAATGCTCAACTATTTACCCACAAACATGAAAATATGGACCTTTACATCACCTATGAGAAGGGCTCCAACTTGGATAGAATCAACAAGTATGCCACTAGCTCTCACAAATGAAAAGGAATCAATATTTTCATACAATACCATGAGGAGTATGAGACTTACAATCTCACTGATGGAAATGACTTACTTTTGGGATAAATTTAGTGCTATGTTAAGCAATTGTAATTGGACTTATGTAGAAGTCACAACTATCTGAGGTCGGAAAATAATAACGTTTGTGTTAATACATGCTAGATAAATGATATGTAAACCATTCTCCTAAAGCTATGTCACACAAAAAAAGAAAAGAGATTTGATCAAGCATAAAGGCTATGAGAGTGGTCCATTACATCAATCCATACTTCATAGTACTTATGACAAACTGGATCAAACGTTTGATCAAGTCTCACCCATATTATGAGAGTGTCCCACCCAAATTGGATCAAACGTTTGATCAAACTATGAGATTGTCCCACCCAAATTGGATCAAACGTTTGATCAAACTATGAGATTGTCCCACCCAAATTGGATCAAACGTTTGATCAAGTCATCATCAAAATCAATCATCCATTTTGGTGGATTAGGGTTTTCACCCCATCAACATCCAAGATTCATTGAGTTTGATGAGACCTATGATGAAAACAATCATGATCCAAGGCCAACAAAAGTCAACAAAGGTCAAACAAATATAAAATGCAATAAAATAAAATAAAATGCATCAAAAACATTTTTAGTATGAATTTTAAAAAGGAAATAAAAGAGAAAATCCCCAAGGTCCTTCAAAACATCAAATAAATGGCCAAAAAAATTATGGAAGGTTGAAAATAAAATAAGAAGCATATAATAAATTTTTCATAATTTTAAAATGCATAAAAGTATTTTTACACCAATTAAAACAAAAGTAAAATAAGAAAATTCAAGAAAAATATAAAATCAAGAAAATAAAATGTTGAAAAATAAAAATCAGATGAAGAAAAATAAAAGAGAATTTTAGAAATTATTTTGGTATTTTTTGGATGCAAAATGAATTTTCTATGAATTTTAAAAGAAAAAATAAATAAAATCAGAAAAAACACGGAGCATTGGATATGACTTTATTAATTGACACGGCAGATCCAATAATCACAAGGTTAGGACACACGGTGGAAATTAGCCAAAATAAAACACGAGATCTTATTCAAATTGGACCAATCAAAACATTTCAGATATCTAACGTGTCTCCAAACTCAGATGACCTGAGGTAAACTTCGGCCATCTTCTCTGTTGGTCTCTCACCGGAGTTTCATCGTTTGGTAAATTTAGAACACGAGACCGCCACCAATGTGATTGCCTCCTCATCATGAACTCAACCTCATGCTCCAATTTCATTTATCTAAAATGAGCATGGGGAATTTCATAGAAGTTTCAGAAGCAAGCAAGCCACGAAAAATTAAATTAAATGATGAACACGATCAATCAACACCAGATAAGTTAGTGGAAAGCATTAGAGGATGTATGACTATATTATGGTAACTTATTTGAGTTCAAATGATGCCCAAAACTACCTTGTCCAAATGGTGATCAGAAGTTGATGAAGCTAGATCTGACTAGAGCGATTCAAGAGGTCTTGGAGCTTGGGAATTATTGCAAAAGCTTCACAAAAGACTAAAGCGTGGAATCAAGAAATTGGATTGAAACAAGCTGGAATTCAAAACACGATAGTTCAATTTTTTGGAAAAATTTCAGAGTGAAGCATGGATTTCTTGGCTCTCAAAAGCTTGGAAATGAATGCATTAGCTTCCTATATTTATAGGCAATGTGTTTGGATCCAAATACACGTGGAATCAAGCTTAATCTGTGCAAAACGAATTTGATCATGAAGTGAGAAAAGTGTGACTTGCAATCCATCAAAACTCAGCCAAATGATGTGTTTCAAGGGTCAATTAACTTTTAGAGACTTGGTTAAACATGTTTAGGTCCAAAACGCGTGGTAATTTGGCTTGTAATTAAGAATTAATGAAGTTCAAATTCGGATCATGGTGATTTCTTCAGTTCCAAGTCACCATGTTCAGCTCAATGGGGCATCTTGATCAGGAGGCTTTTTGATCCCATTCTTTTTGCAATGTGTTGACATCATAACAAAGATTACAATGTGACAAGAAAGGTTACATTTGGATTCTTGAGCATAAAGTTATGGCATGTTGAAGTTGGCACGAAAAACTGGTCATGTAACTTAGAAAACTCTAAGTCCCAAATGGCTGAAATGACCTATAATGTCTCAATGAATTTCATGGCCTTCCAAGCGTAATTGAACTTTGATCCTTGAAGAAAAATTGTAGAGTGTATCACAAATTATATTGTAAAAATATAATCATCCTCAAATGTTAAGAATTGAGGAAGTTATAAACCTTGAAAGTAGAGAAAAAGTCACTTGACAATAGGTCAAATTTCACTAAGTCCAAAAATGACCTATAATATCTTCAAACTTTTGATGATCCTCCAAGCATAATTGGATCTTATCATACAAAGAGAAGTTGTAGAGGATATTGAGAAGAGTCATATGCAAAAACAAAGCATTCAAAAATGTTGAGAATTGAAGGAGTTGTGATCCTTGGAACTTTGACTCCAAATGTTTACTTTTTGGTCAAACCTCTTGTAATAAACTTGTGTACTTGGACTTTTCTTATATTTCAGAGAACATGGATGATCATATGACCTCAAAACAAGATATCCTTGAATGTCTCTTGATTAAATTTCTCAATGTTTGAGGTAACTTGTTGAAGAAGACATGGAAATAAACACATGAACCTTTGACTTTTCTTGAGAAGTAAGCCACAAGAATTTGAGATGCTCTTGATCCAAATGAGATTGAAAGGTGCTTGAGGACCTTGGATATCATGCTTGAGAGATAAGCCTCTTGAGAATTAATGGTTGAGCATAATTTGATGAGGAATCAAAACAAACCCTAGATGAGGAGCCATGCTTGATACTCTTGATGGAAAAGCCTTACCTTGCACAAAAAACTTTAAAGTAAACAAAAAATATTTTTGCTATTTTGATTAGTTGTTGGATAAGAAATGAACATATAAACACAAAGGTAAAAATACCAACAAAGAGGTGTTTGATGATCCCTATAAAAGGCAAACCCCAAAGATGAGAGGGGAAGGACTAAGATGTGATCTTGTTTGTATACAAGGATCCAAATGGTATATGGGATCATAGGGTTAAAAATTACGGTATGACAGATGCCCCTATTTAAGTTTCTTCGATTCGGAGACATGAAGATTGAGATCTTCGTCTCGACGGGATCGAGGAGAATAAAATACAGAAAACCCAATTTTTGGCCCTAAGATACTGCAAAAATGCTTATGATATGATAGATATGAATGAAGACGTGGATCTCTGTGGGGAATATAGCGTCACAAGACAATGAACTGCTGGAGAAAAGAGGGGACTGAAATTCCGTAGGGGAAATAACAGTTTTCAAAGGGGGGAGGGGACCCAACTAAGGGCAAACCAAAATTCCACATGGGAACGAATCGATTCGGGAGTAACTATTGTATTGGAAAGAAACCAATGCATAGTTAGAAAACAAACGAGCCAAAGGCCCAATGGGGGAAGGCTTATCAAAGTAAGACTCCGTCGAGGGAAAGAAATATTACCTAATTATCAGCCAAGTGATACCTTAACAAAGGTGATAAGCTAAAAGGAGTGATTACCAACTACCAGCCAAGCGATTGCTTAATCAAGGTAACCAACCAAAGACAAGAGAAATTATGACCTATTATCATACGAGTGATAGCTTAGCAAAGATAATCAACTCAAAAGGAATGATTACCAACTACCATCCAGGTGATAACTTAACAAAGGTAATCAACCAAAGGTAAGAGTAAATATTACCTACTATCAGCCGAGTGATAGTTTAACAAAGATAATAAGCTCAAAAGGAATGATTACCAACTACCAGCCAAGTGATAGCTTAACAAAGGTAACCAACCAAAGGTAAGAGAAAATATTACCTACTATCAGCCGAGTGATAGCATAACAAAGATAATAAGCTCAAAATGAATGATTACCAACTACTAGCCAGGTGATAGCTTAACAAAGGTAACCAACCAAAGGTAAGAGAAAATATTACCTCCTATCAACCGAGTGATAACTTAACAAAGATAATAAGCTCAAAAGGAATGATTACTAACTACCAGCCAGGTGATAGCTTAACAAAGGTAGGAGAAATTATTACCTATTATCATCCGAGTGATAGCTTAACAAAGGTAGTAAGCTAAAAGGAAGATAGTTCACCCCAGAAATGAGCTGGAGAGAAACGGCCAAAGAAGACTCAACCCAATGAGGAAATAAACTCAATTGGGGATTACTTCCATCCAGATAATCAAATGGAAAGGAAGACTGGAACAACACCTTCCACGAGAATCAAACTCCATGAGGAATTAGAAAGGATGAGGTCTTTCTACCTAAGGTCGACACTCTATTGGAGAGAGGATGAATACACTCAGCGGGGAGGAAAACCATTAGAGGGCGAGGAATACATCAAAAAATGCAAGATAAGAACAACAAACAAATGGGCAAAAGGCTCAAATTTTATTAATAGAATGGTAACCCGCAAATGCTGTGACTCCACGGATCATTACAAAGTTAAAAAAAATGGTAAGTACATGGAAAAGGATACATTGAAATACAATGACCACTATTCTCCCTAACAACTTTGAATTCCACTATGCTCAAAACTTTTGTCGAGGATGACTGAATAAGAATCTTTGATATAAATTGTTGCTTCAAATGATCAAGTTTGGCCTGATGTAGTTATTTTCCATAATCCCTAACTTTTGCCTAGATTTCCCTTTCGGGTGTTCAATCTACCAGGATGATTATTTTCTGTTTATGTCTCTAATTTTTGCCTGGATCTCCCTTTCGGGTTTTCAATCCACCGAGATGCTCATTTTTTCCTAAGTCGCCCTTTCGGGTTTTTAACTTAGCGAGTTGTTATTTTTATTTTAATTCTAAGATAAGTATTTATTGATTGCATTGGCATTCACAGGACGAGGGAGATCCTCACTATCCATAGTCATAAGAGTCATTGCACCGCCAGAGAAGGCTCTCTTAACAACATATGAGCCTTCATAATTAGGAGTCCACTTCCCCTAGAATCAGTGTTGAAAGATAAGATCTTCTTGAGCATGAGGTCGCCTTCTCTGAATATGCAGGGTCGAACCTTCTTGTCAAATGCTTTCTTAATTCTCTTTTGATATAATTGGCCATGACACAAAGTTGTCACCCTCTTCTCTTCAATCAAATTCAATTGATCATATCTACTTTGACACTATTCAGCTTCAGACAATTTGGCTTCCATTAAGACTCACATGCAAAGCAAAAGGGAGTATATCATACCAATTCTTATATGTCACAACCATTTTCTAGATAATCTTCTTAATATTCTTATTTGCAGCTTCAATAACCCCATTCATCTTAGGCCTGTAAGGAGAAGAGTTATGATGTTCAATCTTGAAGTCGTCATAAAGCTCTTTCATTATCTTATTATTCAAGTTTGACCCTATATTAGTAATGATCTTACTTGGAACACCATATCGACAAATAATCTGATTCTTGATAAATCTGACCATAACTTTCTTGGTCACATTAGCATAAGATGCTGCCTCAATCCATTTGGTGAAGTAATCAATAGTCACCTGAATGAAACGATGTTCGTTCGAAGCTTTGGGTTCAATCATACCAATCATGTCAATTCCCCACATAGAGAAAGGCCAGGGGGATGAAATAATATTGAGCAGAGTCGGAGGCACATGAATCTTATCAGCATAAATTTGACATTTATGAAACTTCTTAACATATTTACAACAATCAGATTCCATTGTCAGCCAATAGTAACATGCCCTTAACATCTTTTTAGCCATTGCATGTCCATTGACATGAGTACCAGAGGATCCTTCATGAATTTCTTGCATTAACATGTTTGCTTCGTTTCTATCCATGCATATGAGCAAGACAATGTTAAAGTTTCTCTTGTACAACACATCTTCATTCAGAAAGAAATTTCCAACCAGTTTTCTCAAATTCTTCTTATCTTTGCTAGATGCCCCAAGCGGGTAATCTTGACTTTGGAGGAAACACTTAATATCATGATACTAAGGTTTATCATATGTGACTTCTTCTGCTGCAAACACATGAGTAGGCCTATCAAGGTGCATAATTATGATATTGGGCACATCATTCCAACGATTTACTTTATACATGGAAGGCAAAGTAGCCAAAGCACCTGCCATCTGATTCTCTTCACAAGGTATATGATGAAACTCAACTTTGTTGAAGAAAGTCAATAACCTCCTTGCACAATCTTTGCAAGAAATCCAACCAGGATGGCGAGTCTCCCATTCTCCTTTAATCTGATTAACCATCAAGGTTGAATCTCCATATACATCAAGGATCTTAATTCTCAAGTTAATGGCTTCCTCAAGACCCATGATACAAGCTTCATATTCCACCACGTTGTTTGAATAATCAAACATCAATCTTGCAGTGAAAGGGATATGAGAACCCTTAGGAGTAATGATGATGTCCCCAATTCCATTACCATAAGCATTAACAATTCCATCAAACACTAAACCCCACCAGGTGAAGGAGAATTGTGATCCAAAACGCAGCGGAAATTAAAATTTTCTCCTTTAGAGATCCTTACGAATGGTCATGATCAGTGATAGAATATTTACCTCTTGTGACGATTGAAACCTTTGGTGCAGATCCCTTGTGACGATCAAAACCTTTGATGCTGATCTACGGAGCAAGCACGAACGTTGAACGATGACAACGTCTCTACTCAGTTCACACGAACGGATTCCTTCAATCTCAGTGCTAGCTGGTACGAATGAAGGCTTTAAGTGTGTGTGTGTGTGAGAGAGAGAGAGAGAGAGAAAGAGAAAATGAAAATAATTCAACCGCAATGAATGCTTCTGCACAAGGGTTCTATTTATAGAATCACTTGTGTGGGCTTTAAGCTAAAAAGCCCACTTAAGTGTATTTTAGCCCATATCTTATAATATGCCCAAAATCACTTAAGCGTGTGGTACCTTACCATATTTCATATTCTACTTAAGTACACCGTACCTTACAATGTTCTACAATTCACTTAAGTGCACTATACCTTACGGTGTTCCTTAGTTACTCTATCTCTCATCAATCCGTCCTTTGTGTGTGACCCTGTAGGTTTTCGCGACGTTGGCAATTATATTAAATCACGCATTTAACATAATAAACAATGAGTGGTATCTAGCAACACATCACTTCTACCCAAGACACAAAAATGTCATGTGATCTGACAAATCCTTCTGTGATAATACTTATGTGTAGAATTACCATTTTGCCCTTATGTCTATATTGAACACAAGGCATAGACCGTGTCATCCTTGTCCAGTTCAATATTGGGCCCATAGACATTTATCCTGTTACGCAAGATGGGCAAATTCCATCTAGGTCACTCATGTCCCTCAGCATGCTTCGTGGAGTACCCATCAATTGTCTTTATGGTTATCAAGTTACGGACAATGTTTGATCAACAATAAAGTACTCGACTCTACATCTAGAGTCCATAGTGGTTTCAGGTCGAAGAGTGGTATACACCATTATCACCATGAGAATAAATTATGACACTTTGCATAACATTCTATATAGTATTTGAAGGATAATTGTGATCCAAAATGCAGCGAAAATTAAAATTTTCTCCTTTAGAGATCCTTACGAATGGTCATAATCAGTGATAGAATATTTACCTCTTGTGACGATTGAAACCTTTGGTGCAGATCTCTTGTGACGATCAAAACCTTTGATGCAGATCCACGGAGCGATCACGAACGTTGAATAATGACAACGTCTCTACTCAGTCCACACGAACGGATTTCTTCAATCTCAGTGCTAGCTGGTATGAATAAAGGCTTTGAGTGTGAGAGAGAGAGAGAGAGAGAGAGAAAACAAAAATAATGCAACCGCGCTCAATGCTTCTGCACAAGAGTTCTATTTATAGAACCACTTGTGTGGGCTTCAAGCTAAAAAGCCCACTTAAGTGTATTTTGGCCCATATCTTATAATATACCCAAAATCACTTAAGCTCATGGTACCTTACCATATTTCGTATTCTACTTAAGTACACCGCACCTTTACGATGTTCTACAATTCACTTAAGGGCACTGTACCTTACGGTGTTCCTTAGTTACTCTATCTCTCATCAATCCGTCCTTTGTGTGTGACCCTGTAGGTTTTCGCGGCATTGGCAATTATATTAAATCATGTATTTAACATAATAAACAATGAGCGGTATCTAGTAACACATCACTGCTACCCAAGACATGAAAATGTCATGTGATCTGACAATTCCTTCTGTGATAATACTTATGTGTATAATTACCCTTTTGCCCTTATGTCTATATTGAACACAAGGCATAGACCGTGTCATCCTTGTCCAGTTCAATATTGGGCCCATAGACATTTATCCTGTTATGCAGGATGGGCAAATTCCATCTAGGTCACTCATGTCCCTCAGCATGCTTCGTGGAGTACCCATCAACTGTCTTTATGGTTATCCAGTTACGGATAACGTTTGATCAGCAATAAAGCACTCGACTCTACATCTAGGGTCCATAGTGGTTTCAGGTCGAAGAGTGGTATACACCATTATCACCATGAGAATAACTTATGACACTTTGCATAACTTTCTATATAGTATTCTCATAGCGGATCAATCCGGTATAAATGTTACTCTTAATATTCATACCTATGTTTAAGACTTGATAACTCCTTATCCATGATCCATGAGATGTGATCATCAGTCTATATACATAATAGTCTTAATGCTTTAATGTCATCCCACTTCACAATAAAGCTCGACTACGGATACTTTAAGAATAGTGTCCTTATGTTTAATGTGATCTCATGATTAAGTCATACTTGATACATTAAACAGACTAGCTATTCTAGGGACTTTATTAAACAAACGTAATAAAGAAAAAAAAAACCTTTTATTATTAATAAATAATTCGATACAAGTACCAAAAGTATTGGCCTCTAGGGCTTAAACCAACAATCTCCCACTAGCACTAGAGCCAATCAGGCATACCCTTAATACCCATAGATCTAGTATGGCCATCATGCTTCTGCTGCGCAAGAGGCTTTGTTAGTGGGTCAGCAATATTGTCAAGTGTAGGTACTCTGCATATTTTCACATCTCCTCTATCTATTATCTCTCGAATGAGATGATAACGCCTAAGTATGTGTTTGGATCGTTGGTGAGATCTAGGCTCCTTGGCTTGTGCGATAGCACCATTGTTATCACAGTAGAGACCATTAGGATCCACAATGCTAGGAACTATGCCAAGTTCACTAATGAACTTTTTGATCCAAACAGCTTCCTTTGCTGCACTTGAGGCAGCAATATACTCGGCCTCGGTTGTAGAATCAGCAACTGTATCTTGCTTTGAACTTTTCCAGCTCACAGCGCCACCGTTTAAGCAAAACACATAACCAGATTGCGATCTAAAGTCATCCTTATCTGTCTGGAAGCTAGCATCGGTGTACCCAAATACAGCCAACTCTTCCTTACCTCCATATATCAAGAATGAGTCCTTAGTCCTTCTTAATTACTTAAGGATATTCTTGACAGCTACCTAGTGAGCATCACCAGGATCAGATTGGTACCTACTCGTTGCACTTAAAGCATACGAGACATCTGGTCGAGTACATAACATGGAATACATGATAGATCCTATTGCAGATGCATATGGAATCTTATTCATGCGATCCCTTTCTTCCTTAGTTAAAGGGGATTGTGTTTTTGATAGACACAGGCCATGTTGCATAGGTATGAATCCTTTCTTGGAATCATGCATATTAAAGCGTCTCAACACTTTGTCTATGTATGTACTCTGACTTAGGCCAAGCAGTTTTTATGATCTATCTCTATAGATTCTGATTCCTAATATATAGACTGCTTCACCTAGGTCCTTCATAGAAAAGCATTTCCCCAATCAAGACTTTACTTGTTGTAGGGTAGGGATATCGTTTCCAATGAGTAATATGTCATCTACATATAATACCAGGAAAACGATCATGCTCCCACTAACCTTCTTGTAGACACAAGGCTCATCTTCGTTCTTGATGAATCCATATTGTTTTACTGTTTCATCAAAACGAAGATTCCAGCTTCTAGAAGCTTGCTTCAATCCATAGATTGATCTTTGTAACTTACATATCTTTTGGGCTTCCTCTGGTATGTCAAATCCTTCAGGTTGTGTCATGTACACATCCTCAAGAAGATTTCCATTAAGGAAAGCAGTTTTGACATCCATCTGCCATATTTCATAATCATGATATGCAGCGATAGCAAGTAAAATCCGAACAGATTTAAGCATTGCAACTGGTGAAAAGGTTTCATCATAGTCAATCCCATGAATTTGTTTATATCCTTTTGCAACCAGTATTGCCTTATAGGTATGTACCTTACCATCCATGTCAGTCTTCTTTTTGAAGACCCACGTGCATCCTATAGGGTTAACTCCTACAGGAGGCTCTACCAAGGTCCAAACTTGGTTTGTGTACATGGAATCCATTTCAGATTTCATGGCTTCTAGCCACTTCTCAGACTCGGGACCAGTTATGGCCTCTTGGTAGGTCACAGGCTCATCTTGATCCATGAGTAATACATCACCTTGATCAGTTATGATATATCCATATCTCTCAGGTAGTTGACGTATCCTGCTTGACCTACGTTGGTCTCGTTCTACTTGAGCGGGTTGCTCTTCCACAACTTCTTGTGTTTCCTGCTCTAATTCCTCCATAGGTGTATCTATGCTTTGTGATTCTTGAATTTCTTCAAGCTCTACTTTCCTCCCACTGGTTTCTTTGGAAATAAAATCCTTTTCTAGGAAAACTCCAGTTCGAGCGACAAACACTTTGCCCTCAGAAGGATTGTAGAAGTAATACCCTCTTGTTTCTTTAGGATACCCCACAAATAAGCATTTGTCAGATTTGGGCTCAAGCTTAGTTGAAATTTGTCGTTTCACATAAACCTCGCAACCCCAAATCTTTATGTAAGACATATGTGGTTTCTTACCACTCCATATCTCATATGGTGTCTTCTCAACCTTTTTGGGTGGAACACGGTTTAGTGTGTAAGCTGCTGTCAATAGTGCATGTCCCCAAAAGGAGTTTGGAAGATCGGCGTGACTCATCATGGATCGGACCATGTCTAACAGGGTTCGATTTCTTCTCTCAGATACACCATTCCATTGGGTGTTCCAGGAGGAGTAAGTTGGGATAGGATCCCACACTCTTTCAGATGGTCATCAAACTCTAGGCTTAAATACTCACCACCTCGATCTGATCGAAGAGTTTTAATATTCTTACCTAGTTGGATTTGTACTTCATTCTTGAATTCCTTGAACTTTTCAAAGGACTCTGATTTGTGTTTCATTAAATACACATAACCATATCTACTGAAATCATCAGTGAATGTGATGAAGTACTGAAAACCTCCTCTGGCTGGTATGTTCAGTGGTCCACATACATCCGTATGTATTAGGCCCAAAAGATCATTCGCTCTTTCACCTTTTCCTGTGAATGGAGACTTTGTCATCTTTCCAATTAAACAAGATCTGCATGTCTCATATGATTCATAATCAAAAGAGTCCAAGAGTCCATCTTTATGGAGTTTGGAAATGCGTTTCTCATTTATGTGGCCTAATCGACAATGCTAAAGGTAAGTTGGATTTAACTCCTTAGGTTTCATCCTTTTAGTATTAATGTTATATATAGGCATTTCGAGATCAAGGACATACAATCCATTGCTCATTTGTGCAGTAACATATAATATATCATTCAAATAAATTGAGCAACAATTGTTCTTTATTATAAATGAAAAACCAAACTTGTCCAAACAAGAAATGGAAATAATATTCCTGCTAATTGCAGGTACATAATAATAGTTCTCTAACTGAATTATTAAACCACTAGGTAAAGTTAATACATAAGTTTCTACGGCTAAAGCAGCAGCCTTTGCTCCATTGCCAACTCGTAGGTCGACTTCACCTTTTTCCGAATCTCTACTCCTTTTTAGTCCCTGCACATTGGTATAAATGTGAGAACTACATCCAGTGTCTAATACCCGTGATGCAGAAGTAGATAAATTAATTTCAATAATAAAAATACCTGAATTTGAAGTCTCTACTCCATTCTTCTTATCTTCCAGGTACTTTGGGAAGTTTCTCTTCCAGTGTCCGGTCTTACCGCAATGGAAGCAGGTGCCTTCTTTTGCTATGCCTCCACTAGGCTTCAAAGCAGCAACAGTGGGTTTGGGTTTGGCAACTTCCTTGCCTTTCCCTTTATCACCCTGCTTGGTGGGCCTTTTTTTTCTGTCTCTTTCCATTTCCGATCATCAGAATGGACTTCCCTTTTGACTTCAGATTTTGCTCAGCAGTTCTTAACATGGCTAGCAGTTCAGGAAGAGATTTGTCCATACCATTCATACTGAAATTTAGGACAAATTGACTGAATCTATCTGGCAACGATTGCAAGATGAAATCAGTCGCAAGTTCCTTTCCGAGGGGAAAACCCAACCTCTCAAGGTTTTCCACATACCCAATCATCTTAAGCACATGGGGACCTACATGGGCTCCCTCAGCTAACTTGCCTTGAAAAAGGGCTTTTGAAACTTCAAACCTTTCATGCCTTGCTTGCTCTTGATAGAGCATCTTCAGGCTTTCGATCATATCGAACGCTGCCATGTTCTCATGTTGCTTTTGCAACTCTGAGTTCATGGTAGCTAGCATGAGACAAGCAGTTTCATTGGCATCATCGACATGCTTCTTATAAGCATCTCTTTCTGCCTTAGGTGCAGAACTAGGAGGTTCCTCTTCCGAAACAGGTTTCTCCAAGACGTACAACTTTCTATCATGTTTGAGGATAATCCTCAGATTTCGGTGCCAATCTAGAAAATTTGTCCCAGACAATTTTTCCTTGTCAAGGATTGATCGCAAAATGTTGTTAGAGGTGTTTGTTGTCATGGTAACCTACATGAAAATAATGAAAATATAAGTATCCATAACATATTTAATTAGGCCTTTAATTAAATATGCTCCCACTATTTTACTCAAAACAAATGACCCTCACCATTTGATTCGGAAAATCCCGTTGGAAGATTTTCTAGTGGGTCGAGATCCATATTTCACTTTGTTGTAAGTCCACGTAGGCGGATTACACAAAACTAGGTTATTTAGGTAGGAACTCCTTCCAATTGTATCTAATACAACTCTCGAATATTTTAGTTGGGTGAATAACTCCTTATTCCAATCCATCACATGGATCATTTCCAACTCTTGCTTCTAAACATATATAATCTTATTATAATTTGTTTAGTTAAGTTTGACCCATTGTTTTAACAATTGGATATTACAATTATCCCATCGCACCTTACTAATATAGAACATGCACCTCGCGTAGGCGAAACCTACATTATCCGATACTAGTCTTGATGAGTGCTAAAACTTGGAAAGCATAAACTTAATATTTAATTTGAGGGAATTTGCAATTATTCTGATCTCACCGGCTTATTTATCATATAAATCATCTCTCACATGCATCAACATACATTCACATACATCAACATACATACATAATGAAACAGTTATGGCCCCTAGCGCAATTGTTCTCCCAAGCCAATGAGAGAACCTAAGTTAACCTAATAACGATCTAAGCTTCTCCAAGCAAGATCTTCAAGGTTGTCCTCCTTTGATATTGAATTCTTCTCTTTCTTCATAACATTACATTACATGAAAGAAACTCGTTTTACATACGAGGGAGTGAGATGAGAAAAGAAGTTACATTAAGAGGTTAAAAGAGAGGCACGACACGCAGGTCGTATTTTAAAACCCAAAACAAAATAAAGGAAAACTAAGGCCATAACCGATCACCACAAGACAATAATAATAAACACATTATTATTATTATTAATTTTAATTCTTTTAATTAATTAAAACCAAATTAAATTTCGGCGACCGATCACACTACGCAGAGTTAGCCGGGGGTTCGCTGCCCGGTCAGCGGGAACGGGTGTTTTGCTGCCCGGTCAACGGACGAGGAAGGAGAAGGGCGATCAAAAACGCAACAGAATTTAAAATTTCTCCTTTAATGATCCTTACGAATGGGCATGATCAGTGATAGAATCGTTACCTCTTGTGGCGATTATAACCTTTGATGCAGATCTACGGAGCGATCACGAACGTTGAACAATGACAACGCCTCTACTCAGTCCACACGAACGGATTCCTTCAATCTCAGTGCTAGCTGCAACGAATGAAGGCTTTGAGTGAGAGAGAGAGAGAGAGAGAGAGAGAGAGAGAAACGAAATTGCAACTGCAACTAATGCTTCTACACAAGGGTTCTATTTATAGAACCACTTGTGTGGGCTGCAAGCTAAAAAGCCCACTCAAGTGTATATGGCCCATATCTTATAATATGCCAAAATCACTTAAGCGCGTGGTACCTTACCATACTTCGTATTCTACTTAAGTACATTGTACCTTACGATGTTCTATAATTCACTTAAGGGCACCATACATTGCGGTATTCCTTAGTTACTCTATCTCTCATCAATCCGTCCTTTGTGTGTGACCCTATAGGTTTTCGCGGCATTGGCAATTATATTAAATCACGTATTTAATATAATAAACAGTGAGCGGTATCTAGCAACACATCACTGCTACCCAAGACACGAAAATGTCATGTGATATGACAAATCCTTCTGTGATAATAATTATGTGTATAATTACCCTTTTGCCCTTATTTCTATATTGAACACAAGGCATAGACCGTGTCATCCTTGTCCAGTTCAATATTGGGCCCATAGACGTTTATCCTGTTACGCAGGATGGGCAAATTCCATCTAGGTCACTAATGTACCTTAGCATGCTTCGTGGAGTACCCATCAACTGTCTTTATGGTCATCCAATTACGGACAATGTTTGATCAGCAATAAGGCACTCGACTCTACATCTAGGGTCCATAGTGGTTTCAGGTCGAAGGGTGGTATACACCATTATCACCATGAGAATAAATTATGACACTTTGCATAACATTCTATATAGTATTCTCATAGCGGGTAAATCCAGTATAAATATTACTCTTAATATTCATACCTATGTTTAAGACTTGATAACTCTTTATCCATGATCCATTAGATGTGATCATCAGTCTATAAACATAATAGTCTACATGCTTTAATGTTATCCCACTTCACGATAAGGCTTGACTACGGATACTTTAAGAATAGTGTCCTTATGTTTAATGTGATCTCATGATTAAGTCATACTTGATACATTAAACGGACTAGCTATTCTGGGGACTTTATTAAACAAACATAATAAAGAAAAAGCCTTTTATTATTAATAAATAATTTGATACAAGTACCAAAAGTATTAGCCTCTAGGGCTTACACCAACAGCAGTAGCATCCTCTATTTATAGGGAATGTGTTTGGATCCAAATACGTATGGAATCAAGCTCAATTCGTGCAAAACAAATTTGATCATGAAGTGAGAAAAAATATGACTTGCAATCCATAAAAACTCAGCGAAATGATGTGTATCAAGGGTCAATTAGCTTCTCGAGACTTGGTAAAGCATGTCTAGGTCCAAAACGTGTGGTAATTTGGCTTGTAATTAATAATTGGTGAAGTTCAAATTCGGACCATGGTGATTTCTTCAGTTCCAAGTCACCATCCATGTTCAGCTCAATGGGGCATTTTGCTCATGAGGCTTTTTGACCCCATTCTTTTTGCAATGTGTTGACATCATAACAAAGATTATAATGTACCCAAAAAAGTTGCATTTGGATGCTTGAGCATAAAGTTATGGCATGTTGAAGTTGGCACGAATAAATGGTAATGTAACTTAGAAAATTCTAAGTCCCAAATGGCTAAAAATGACCTATAATATCTCAATGAATTTCATTGCCTTCCAAGCATAATTAGACTTTGATCCTTGAAGAAAACTCGTAGAGTGCATCACAAATTATATTATACAAAAAGAATCAGTCTTAAATGTTAAGAATTGAAGAAGCTATAAACCTTGAATGTTGAGAAAAGTCACTTGACAATAGGTCAAATTTCACTAAGTCCGCAAATGACCTATAATATCTTCAAACGTTTGATGAACCTCCAAGCATAATTAGATCATGTAATATAAATAGAAGTTGTAGAGATATTGAGAAGAGTCATATGCAAAAAAGAAGCATTCAAAAATGTTGAGAATTGAAGGAGTTGTGATCCTTGGAACTTTGACTTCAAATGTTGAATTTTTGGTCAATCCTCTTGGAATAAACTTGTGTACTTGGACTTTTCTTGTATTTCAAAGCACATGGATGATGATATGAACTCAAAAAAATATGTCCTTGAATGTCTCTTGATTAAATTGCTCAAATTTTGAGGTAAATTGTTGAAGAATGCATGAAAATAAACACATGAACCTTTGACTTTTCTTGAGAAGTAAGTCACAAGACTTTGAGATGCTCTTGATTCAAATGAGATTGAAAGGTGTTTAAGGATCTTAGACATCATGCTTTAGATATAAGCCTCTTGAGAATCAATGTTTGATCACACTTGTTGGGGAATTAAAACAAACCCTAGTTAAGGAGCCAGACTTGATGCTTTTGATGGAAAAGTCTTACCTTGCACAATAAACTTTAAAGAAAATAAAATATATTTTTGCTATTTTGATTAGTGGTTAGATAAGCAATGAACATATAAACACAAAGGTAAAAATACCAGCAAAGAGGTGCTTGATGATTTCTGCAAAAGGCAAACCCCAAAGATGACAGGGAGAGGACTAAGATGTGATCTTGTTTATATACAAGGATGCAAATGGTATGTGGGATCTTATGGTTAAAAATTAGGATATGACAGTTTGGAGTGTTCTGGTGTTAAGAGGGTTCATCTTTTGAGTTACCTGACATGTTCAAAGTCGAGTGAATGATTAGTATAGTTAAGGTTATTATACGCCTTGTGACTCGTAATCCTTGAATGAAAAATGGATGAGTTAGTTGTGAACTTTGTTGAGTTATGACTTGACCATGTTGAATTCTTAGGGCGGTGTAATGCTATATTTTCCTTGTTGGTGAGTATTATTGAGTAATTACTTAATTACAAATATTATTGAGTTGTAATTATAAATTCATGATGAATTATGTTGAGATACGTAGTTCATAGAGGAGTTAATGTGGTGTCCTTATTGGTAATATTTATGTTGAAGTGTGTAGTTCAGAGAGGAACAGGTGATGATTTTTTCATTGCTATTGTTTGTTGCATTTCATGCATCATTGTTAGGGACCAATTAGTACTACTCTTTATACCATTTTATTGGTCCCTTTTACCAAGTTTTGATGTAATTACACACTTTTATCTTCACTAATTTGTATAAATGCAATTAGGTTTAATTTATTTTGTTTTGAATAGTTATTTCACATTTTTTGGTTAGTTGTGTAGAATTATGGATAAGCAAGACCTTGGTTTCAACATGGCATTTTGGAGGAAGCTTGCCAAACAAGGAAGCTGGGGAAGCAACAGTTCGTGCCGCGAACTTCCTTCGCGCCGTGAAGGCTGCGAATCCAGCAAGCTGACCAAGGGTCAACTTTGCTGTTGTGCAGAAAAAGTAATTGCCATTTTGATGTCTGCCTGGGAAGTGCTTTTCTGCTGCAGAGGACAATGTCCAAATTAGGGAAATGTCAACCTTTTTGGTAGAGACAAAATAGTTTAACCTAGGGATTGAAACATTATTCCATTCATTCACACATTGTGCTGTAGAGCTTTTGTAATAGAGAAAAACAGAGTTTTTCTTCTTAAACCTTCTGCTTTGTAACAATGGTGATGAGGAGCTAAACTACCTTTTGTCAAGATTGGAGGTAGTAGCTATTCTCATCTGTCTATGTATTCACTTTGATTTATATATGAGATAGAGATTGTTGATGTATTGATTACTGTTTTTGCTTTAAGTTGAAAACCAGATTTGAGTAGTTGTCGAGAGAGATTACTCGAGTTTAGACATAAAACAGATTTTCAAGTAGTGAATAAGTTGTAGAGATAGATTTATTCATTACTATTCTTTGATATTGAACATTAAAGGTTGCTATATTGATAGTTAGGTGGAGAGATCGTCTAAGGATCAATATAGTAACTATCACGATATCATTTAGACATAAATGACTTTGAGAGGATATTTGAACATCATCAATAATCTTGAATCTAATTATTTATCATAGGGAATCATAGATATTTGAAATAGTGAACTCCAATCTTGCCAAGCTTTTATATTTGACTAAACCACTTTATAGTTTTTGTTAACTTTCACTTACAAAATATTTTTCCAAACAAAACAACCCTGTTACTTTCTAAACTTATAACATTTGAATTATAGAACGGCGGTAATATTACCCAATCTCTGTGGATACGATACAAAAATATTTGCCAAAGATATACTCTTTCAACAAATTGGCGCCGTTGCCGGGGATTGGTGTCGATATTACAAGCATTGCAATAATTCATTGTTTTAAGTTTTGTTACATTTATTACTATCCCTCTTTTGTTTCACTTGGTTTGTTAGTTTTGTAGATTCTAGTGCATGCGAGGAAAAGCAACCGAGGAGCAACTTCAATTCGATCCTGAAATTGAAAGAACACTTCGGAAGCTCAATAGCAAAACAAGAAGGAGAAGGAAACTAGCCGAAGAGAGAAACCGGAGAGAAGAAGCATCTACTTCCGCACTTGTTCCAATCGAAGAAGTGGTTGTAGAAGCTTGTGAAGGAAACATGGCGGAGGATAATCGTACCGAAATGTCCGCTAATAGTCCAAGAAGGAATGCTCAATTTGCTCGTGGAGGAAGAAATACGGAGATGAAGACCGGAATCCTCCAACTTCTCTATGCAACTCCATTCACCGGAATGGATCACGAAGATCCGTATACCCATCTCATCAAATTCTATGAGATTGCGGGTTCTACGGGAATAGGCGAAGCGGGTGAAGAAACGTTATTCAAGAGGATGTTCCCACACTCCTTAGTGGGAAAGGCAAAAGAGTGGTACCTTGATCAAGAATCAAGAGTGATGACGGATTGGAATTTGTTAGAAGAAAAGTTCTTAGAAAGATACTTCCCTCAATCCCGATTCATGGAAGCCAAAACGGCTATAGCGGTATTCACTCAAGGAGGCAACGAATCTCTAAATGAAGCTTGGGAAAGATTCAAATCAATGTTGAGGAAGTGTAAGGGACATGGTTTTGATGAGCTTACTCAAATCCATATTTTTTTGAATGGTCTCCAATCAACTCATAAGACACTTCTGGACGCCACCGCGGGTGGATCACTTATATCAAAAACTGCGGAAGAAGCTAAAGTCATTATTGAACGGATGGCCCGTAATGATCATCAAGGTCAACATGATCGTAGCCCTTCACAACGTAAGCCTGGAGTTCTAGAGTTGAATACAAATGATGCCATCCTTGCTCAAAACAAGCTACTCTCTCAACAAGTGGAGCTTCTTACTCAACAAATGGCCAAGCTTCCACAGCAAATAAAAGAGATTCAAGGGTTTCAAGTTCAGCATCAAGTAGCATGTTGCGAGTTGTGTCAAGGGGATCATCCTACTGGTTTTTGTCCTCCACCCCAAGAAGAAGTGAGTTATGTGAACAACCAAAATCAGGGATATCAAAGACAACAGCCTAACAATCAAGGCTATCAACTAAGAAACAATCAAGGCTACCAACCGTCAAGGTTCAACAATCAGAATTATCAACAGCAAAGCCCTTACCAACAACCAAACTCTCAAGGTCAGCAGTCGCAAGGAGGAAATTCCAAGCTAGAAGACACTCTTCAACAATTCATACAAGCTTCCATGGCAAATCAGAAGAGTAACGAGGCAGCAATTAAAAATCTGGAAAATCAAGTAGGCCAACTCGCTAAGCAACTGTCGGAACAAAACGCAGGGCCTTCTTTCTCTGCTAACACTCAACCAAATCCAAAGGAGCATTACAAAGCAGTCGTCACAAGGAGCGGTAAAGCGTTGGTAAGTGAAAAAGGTGAAGAAATTGTAGAAGAGAACACCACTGATGGGATTCTGGAAGAAACAGATATAGTTGGTGAAAGGAAAAATGATTCTGGAAATGCTCAGTTCGCGCCGCGAACCACTTTTGCGCCGCGAAAAGAGCAGGTTTTGCCCACTGCTGTGCAGACTGATTTAGAAGGGAAAAAAGATGCTGAATCAAAGAAAAAGAAGAAATCTGAGAAGGGAGTGAATGTCATTCCAACGCAACATCTACCCTATCCACATGCTCCATCAAGGAAAGACAATGCTAGGCACTATGCACGGTTCATGGACATCTTCAAGCAACTCCAAATCAACATTCCATTTGCTGATGCATTAGAACAAATGCCACGGTATGCTAAATTTATGAAGGACATTCTTACCAAGAAAAGGCGACACGTGGAAGATGAGACCATAATTCTTGATGCACGGTGTAGTGCAATCATCCAGAAGACTTTACCTAGGAAGGAGTCCGACCCGGGCCGGGTTGTTCTACCGGTAACTATTGGAAGCACATACGTTGGGAATGGTTTGATAGATTTGGGCTCTAGTATAAATTTAATCCCCCTTTCTATTGTCAAACGATTGGGAAATGTGGAGATTAAATCAACAAGAATGACCCTACAACTAGCAGACAAGTCTACAACCTCACCATACGGAATTGCCCAAGACATGCTCGTAAAAGTGGACAAATTTTTGTTTCCGGTGGATTTTGTAATAGTAGAGATGGATGAGGACCGCGATGTACCCCTAATCCTTGGAAGACCTTTTATGAAGACCGCTCGGATGATGATCGACATAGATGATGGGCTAATGAAGGTTAGAGTGCAAGATGAAGAGGTGACTTTTAACCTTTTCGAAGCAATGAAACATCCAACTGACAAGCATGATTCTTTTCGAATTGATGCAAGTGAAGAGGAAGTAGTGGAGGTCGTGAATCAAATCCATATTTCTAATCCTTTGGAAAGATCCCTTATCGGAGCATACAATGTGTTAACCGACAATGAGGAACGAGAGATCGAAGCGATGTTGCACGAGCTAGAATCTTGTGGTGAGCTGGCCTATCAAGAAGAATTAGTGGAAGATTTAGATGCAAAGAAGGAAACTGAAGAGCAAAAGTTAGAATTGAAGATGCTTCCGTCACATTTGAAGTATGTGTTTCTTGGAGATGAGTGTACCAAACCAGTGATTATAAGCAACACATTGTCCACGCAAGAGGAAGATAAGTTGATTCAAGTATTGAAAAAGAACCAAGGTGCAATAGGGTGGGTTTTATCCGATTTGAAGGGTATTAGTCCAGCATATTGCATGCACAAGATAATGATGGAGGAAAATTTCAAACCGGTTGCGCAACCTCAGAGGCGTTTGAATCCATCAATGAAAGAGGTGGTTCGGAAAGAAGTTGTCAAACTTTTAGAAGCCGGAATGATTTATCCCATATCTGATAGTGCATGGGTGAGTCCGGTACAAGTGGTCCCCAAGAAAGGCGGAATGACGGTGATTAAAAACGATAAAAATGAGTTGATTCCGACGAGAACAGTGACAGGGTGGAGGATGTGCATCGACTATAGAAGGTTGAACCAAGCCACAAGGAAAGATCATTTCCCACTACCTTTCATGGACCAAATGTTGGAGCGGCTCGCCGGCAAAAATTTCTACTGTTTCTTGGACGGATATTCGGGGTATAATCAAATTTCAGTAAATCCGGCAGACCATGAGAAAACAGCTTTTACATGTCCTTTTGGCATCTTTGCTTACCGAAGAATGCCTTTTGGATTATGTAACGCACCGGCCACATTTCAACGGTGTATGCAAGCGATCTTTTCAGACTTGATAGAAGAATGCATTGAGGTGTTCATGGATGATTTTTCTGTTTATGGATCATCTTTTGAAATGTGCTTAAAGCACCTTGATGTAGTTCTGGAGAGATGCGTGGAGACCAACCTAGTGCTCAACTGGGAAAAATGCAATTTTATGGTCACTGAGGGTATAGTACTTGGTCACAAGATTTCTTCTGAAGGGCTAGAGGTGGACAAGGCCAAGGTGGAGGTTATTGAAAAACTGCCACCTCCAACTAATATTAAAGGAATAAGAAGCTTTCTAGGACATGCCGGGTTCTACCGGAGATTCATACAAGACTTCTCAAAGATCGCAAAGCCATTGAGTAATTTGCTCAACAAAGGTACGCCTTTTCTTTTTGATGAGTCATGTCTTAAAGCTTTCTTAGATTTGAAAGAAAAGTTGATCACCACACCAATAATCGTAGCACCAAACTGGAACCTTGATTTTGAACTCATGTGTGATGCTAGCGATTATGCAGTGGGTGCGGTGTTAGGACAAAGAAGCGATAAAGTTTTCCATGCCATACACTATGCTAGTAAGGTGTTGAATGACGCGCAAGTTAATTACGCAACAACTGAAAAAGAATTGCTAGCCATAGTGTATGCACTGGAAAAATTTAGAGCTTATTTGATTGGTTCAAGAGTTGTAATCTACACTGACCACTCTGCAATAAAATATCTGCTTACCAAGCCGGATTCAAAACAAAGGCTTATTCGTTGGATCCTTTTACTACAAGAGTTTGATCTAGAGATTCGGGATAAAAAAGGTTCCGAGAACTTGGTAGCAGATCATTTGTCTCGATTGGTCAATGTAGAAATTACAAACAAAGAAGAAGAGGTGAGAGAAGAATTTCCAGATGAAAAACTCTATGCGATTCAAGTGAGGCCTTGGTTTGCTGATTTTGCTAACTACAAAGCAACTGGTTTAACACCGGAAGACCTCACTTGCAATCAAAGAAGGAAATTCTTAGCTGATGCAAAATATTATGTCTGGGATGACCCTTACCTTTTTAAAGTAGGGGCAGACAATATTTTGAGAAGGTGTGTAACAATGGAGGAATCAAGAGACATTCTGTGGCACTGTCACAACTCTCCGTATGGAGGTCACTATAGTGGTTTGAGAACAGCCACTAAAGTACTCCAATCGGGTTTTTATTGGCCATCTTTATTCAAAGATGCGCACGAACATGCGAAGAGTTGTGATGCATGCCAACGGAGTGGTGGAATAGGAAAACGGGATGAAATGCCTCTAACCAACATGCTAGAAGTAGAAGTTTTTGATTGTTGGGGTATTAATTTCGTTGGCCCATTCCCCTCTTCTTTCTCTAATGAGTACATCTTAGTTGCTGTCGATTATGTTTCGAAGTGGGTGGAAGCAATTGCCTCACCCAAGGCCGATGCCAAAACTGTGATCAAATTTTTAAAGAAGAACATATTTTCACGTTTTGGTGTGCCTCGAGTGTTGGTGAGTGATGGAGGCTCACACTTCTGCAATACACCCTTAGAAAAAGTTCTGCAACATTATGGTGTAAAGCATAAAGTGACCACTCCCTACCACCCACAAGCGAACGGTCAAACTGAGGTTTCAAATCGGGAAATTAAACGGATCCTTGAGAAAACAGTTTCGAACTCAAGAAAGGACTGGTCCTTAAAACTTGATGAGGCTTTGTGGGCGTATCGCACTGCTTACAAAGCACCTATTGGGCTGACTCCGTTTCAACTGGTGTATGGGAAGACTTGTCATCTTCCAGTTGAAATGGAGCATAGAGCATTATGGGCTCTTAAATTCTTGAACTTCGACTCCACTCTAGCTGGAGAGAGAAGGAAAGGTCAACTCCATGAGTTAGAGGAACTAAGGAACGATGCATACCATTCTAATAAGCTGTACAAGGAGAAGACAAAAGCATACCATGATGGGAAGGTCCGCCATAAAGAGTTTCATGTTGGACAGATGGTATTGCTTTTTAACTCAAGGTTGAAGTTGTTTCCGGGTAAATTGAAGTCCAAATGGTCAGGACCATTTGTTGTCAAGGAAGTACGGAATTATGGAGCCATTGTGATAGAGGACCCAAAGTCGCAAGAAAGCTGGACTATCAATGGTCAAAGACTGAAAGTCTATCATAGCGGTGACATAAATCGTGATGTGTGTGTCCTTTCCTTATCTGGATCAAGCTAATTGAGGTACCGTCGAGCTCTTAACGACGTTAAACAAAGCGCTGGTTGGGAGGCAACCCAACGTTGTTAGTGTGCATTTTAAATTTCTCTGTTTTGTGATTTTTAGCTCTGTTAAAGTTTTAAAAATTTGAAGTTCTGTTTTTGGCAGTTCGCGCCGCGACCTCCTGTTCGCGCCGCGAACTGAATGAATAAATTTGAGTGGGTTCTGTTTTTTGCAGTTCGCGCCGCGACCTCCTGCTCGCGCCGCGAACTGAGTGAAAAAATTTTAATTGGTTCTGTTTTCTGCTGTTCGCGCCGCGACCCCCTGTTCGCGCCGCGAACTTTGCGTGACAGAACTCATTTAAATATTGTTTAGGTCAATTCTTCTTCATTTTAAACCTTCCTCATTTCAAATCATTTTGCCGCGCTTTCTCCCCAATCTCCAAACCCCACCAAATCTTAAAATCCTTCATTATCCCTTGTCAAATCTTCATTTTTTAGCAAGCTCTAGCGATTCATAAGGTATGTATGTTTAAATTTCTCTTTTCCAATCCCTTTTTGGGTTTTTCAGTTAGGGTTGGTTAGAAATCGAATTTCTTTGTTGAATACTGCTTGAAATCACTATGCATGCTTAAATTAGAATAGGATTAGTGTAGGGTTGAGCAATTTGGCTGGTTGGGAGTAGTTTAATCCCTCATTGGTGGAACCCTAGGAAGCTTTGGGGATTTCCTGAATTCGCAGAGTTCGCGCCGCGAACTACCCTTCGCGCCGCGAACTGTGAATTCCAGCAACATTTTCTTTTTGTTACTTATTGGATAATGTTGTTCATGTGTGTTCTGTGGTTGTTCTGGTGTTGATTGCAGATGTCTAAGAGAACTAAGACCATGGCACCTCCTCAGGCCCGTGCTATCCGAAGGTTCATCAGTGAGGAACACGAAGCAAGATTTGAAAGCCTTGTCAAGAGAACCATTTTACCTGAAAGGTTTATCCGCCTGGCTCCAACTGGGGTATATCACAGAGTGGTTGAGGCTTTTGAGCAACGGAAATGGATGAAGTTATGCGAGCCGGAAGCCGCAATCAACTACGACCTTGTCCGAGAATTTTATGCGAATGCGATGCATCGCGAGGAGGGTACGACTTTCATTTACCGGTCCAGGGTGAGGGGGAAGATTGTTTCATTTGGAAGGGATGACATTAATTCTTATCTAGGTCATCCCTTAACTCTTGGAGAGGGGGAGAGTTGTGAGTACAGTATCATGGAGGTAGCAAACCGGTGGAATCTGGAAGCGGTCAATGCCACCCTTTGTCTCAGTGGAAAATCTTATGAAGTGAATGATCAAGGGCATCCGAAATTATGGAAGAGGGAAAATTTCAATTTGGAAGCTAGGGCTTTCTTGGTGCTACTGTTGACTAATATCAGACCAAGAAGCCACACAACCACAATTCCTATGGATGTCGGGTGTCTTTTGTACTGCATCATGATCGGGAAGACAGTGGATGTCGCAGCCCTCATTGCAGGAGAATTGAGAAAGATAGTGTTAAGCGAAACCAATTTCGGGGGCAAAGCTGGTGTGCTAGCTTATCCAGGACTTATCATGGGATTGTGCCGCAGGGCAAATGTTCTCATCCCTGAGGAAGTACACTTCTCGATCACAAGTGTAATCAGTGACGCTTATTTGAACAGGTTTCTGCAAAACCCGAATGAAAAGACTGATGCATCTGGTACTTCTTCCTCTCGAGCCCGATCCAGATCCCGATCTCAACCTCAACCTCAAAGTACCCCAGGTTTTGATCAGATGGCTTTTGCCAACTACTGCTGTGAGAACTTTGAGGCCTCCAGGAGGTCTCAATCATTTCTTTTTGATGCCATGCAGCAGCAGTTCCAGAACACGTTTCTGGCACCAGAGGCCCGAACTTTTCCATCGCAAGCTGATTATGCAGCTTATGCTAATTGGCCTGTGGGCAGGCCAAATTTTATGGGGGGTGCAGGAGGTAGTGCTGACCCAAATGAGGAGATGGAAGATGTTCTCGGAAGTGTAGGTGGTGATGAAGAGGAGGAGGATTGAAATTGTGGAGTTTGATAGTATTGTTTGTTTGAGTTTCTTTTTACTAATTCTGTTTTTATTTTTGGGAATTTTGTAATGTACTTTTTGGTGGCTCTAGTTCACCATGACTTTATCTTAGCACTTTTAATTTTTCTTTAGGATTTTTATAATTGCATGAGTACTTTTTGAAATTTAAGTGTGTTTTTAATCAAATTGGTTTACCAACAGTTCTATTTAATCGTTCTTACGCTTAAGTCAAGCCTAAAGCAACCAAGAATTGTTCGCAAAGAAAGAAGCATAGGATACTTCGAGTGGTGATGATAAGAATTAGTGTCGGCATTTCAAGGTACACTTTATCGCTTTCTAGACTTAACATAAGTAGTTTAATGGTGTGTGCAAATTTCAGTTCATAATTTCATTGAAGTATATGTCAGCTTGAATCAAAATAGGACTTAACCATTTGTGAGGAAGCTTTCCATTGTACACTAAAAAAAAAAAAAGTGGGAAACCGAGCATTATTTTGACTCATTCTTATCATGCTAAATCATGCATCAATCTAATGTTGTGTGAAATTTTTGAAAATGATAGAGGCATTGTTTGTGAGAAAAACCACTTGACCAAAAAGCTTAAATCAACTAACCTTGTGAGGAGTAATCCTTAGTTAACCCCCTTTGAGCTTATTTTAGGATTCATTTGATTGATCATTGTAAAATCAATTGAAAATTATGGAATAAATGAATCCTAATTTCTTTCGTATCAGTTGAAACCTCAAACCGAGTTGTTTGCAAAATTTTGCCTTTTGCTTATGTCTAAGTAGGGAGCATTTTTGAATAGATTTGGTTTTGGAATCTAAAGTTGGGGAGAGTAAAGTGAAAAGTTGATTAGAAACTTGGAAAAGTGAGTTTCTATGAAAGGGTAAGAATATGAATAGAAACAAGAAAAAGAAATCACCCTTGAAACCATAGAGCATAAAAAAAAAAAAAAAAAAAAAAAAAAAAAAAGTAAATGCTCATGGTTGTGTGGTTTGAAAAGAAAAAGAAAAAGAAAAGGATAGGGACCAAGGAAAAGGAAATTGTGTAGAGTTGAATCTTTGGGAATACTCCCTTAGGATAGGCAATTTGGTTGAATTCCTTTAATCTTATCCTTTCTTGTAACCTAAGCCACATTACAACCCTTGAAAGACCTCTTGATTCTCATTTTTTCACATAATTTGGTAGTTGTTGTGATAACCGCATGATTTGAGTTGTTGTTGATTTAACTGCTTGGATGAGTGAAAGTAACCCTTCATGTTATTCATCAATATTGATGTGTGTGTAAGTTTGATTCAATTTTGACATGTATGACTTTGAAATCCTTGGAATGATTTTTGCACTTTACCATTTCCCTTATTTATGTTTTGTCTAGAGTTGAGATAAGTGAATTGAGAAAACGCCAAACGCTTTTGAACCATTTGAATGTCCTTGATGAATTCTTGTTTAAATCTTTTGTGTCATGACTTTGGTTGTAAGGGTGGAAACTTTTGTTTAGGGACAAACAAAATGCTAAGTTGGGGAGAGTTGTTAGGGACCAATTAGTACTACTTTTTATACCATTTTATTGGTCCCTTTTACCAAGTTTTGATGTAATTACACACTTTTATCTTCACTAATTTGTATAAATGCAATTAGGTTTAATTTATTTTGTTTTGAATAGTTATTTCACATTTTTTGGTTAGTTGTGTAGAATTATGGATAAGCAAGACCTTGGTTTCAACATGGCATTTTGGAGGAAGCTTGCCAAACAAGGAAGCTGGGGAAGCAACAGTTCGCGCCGCGAACTTCCTTCGCGCCGTGAAGGCTGCGAATCCAGCAAGCTGACCAAGGGTCAACTTTGCTGTTGTGCAGAAAAAGTAATTGCCATTTTGATGTCTGCCTGGGAAGTGCTTTTCTGCTGCAGAGGACAATGTCCAAATTAGGGAAATGTCAACCTTTTTGGTAGAGACAAAATAGTTTAACCTAGGGATTGAAACATTATTCCATTCATTCACACATTGTGCTGTAGAGCTTTTGTAATAGAGAAAAACAGAGTTTTTCTTCTTAAACCTTCTGCTTTGTAACAATGGTGATGAGGAGCTAAACTACCTTTTGTCAAGATTGGAGGTAGTAGCTATTCTCATCTGTCTATGTATTCACTTTGATTTATATATGAGATAGAGATTGTTGATGTATTGATTACTGTTTTTGCTTTAAGTTGAAAACCAGATTTGAGTAGTTGTCGAGAGAGATTACTCGAGTTTAGACATAAAACAGATTTTCAAGTAGTGAATAAGTTGTAGAGATAGATTTATTCATTACTATTCTTTGATATTGAACATTAAAGGTTGCTATATTGATAGTTAGGTGGAGAGATCGTCTAAGGATCAATATAGTAACTATCACGATATCATTTAGACATAAATGACTTTGAGAGGATATTTGAACATCATCAATAATCTTGAATCTAATTATTTATCATAGGGAATCATAGATATTTGAAATAGTGAACTCCAATCTTGCCAAGCTTTTATATTTGACTAAACCACTTTATAGTTTTTGTTAACTTTCACTTACAAAATATTTTTCCAAACAAAACAACCCTGTTACTTTCTAAACTTATAACATTTGAATTATAGAACGGCGGTAATATTACCCAATCTCTGTGGATACGATACAAAAATATTTGCCAAAGATATACTCTTTCAACAATCATGTATGCCAGAGATAGGTGTACGGACTCCGGTCCATAAATGAGTCTCTAGTTCAGAAGTGGGGACCAGTGACGAGTCTAGGACTTCTATTTAATGACGAGTTCCAGGTTCAAAAGTGGGACCTGGGATGAGTTTTGGTTCATAGTAGAAATAAGTTCAAAAAGGAACCATCTGTGGGTAGATTAATTAGTAACATAACTCGGATATCCAAAACTTGGTACCACATGTATTGAAGTAGAGGTGCTGATTGCATTGCATACATAATTGCACTAGTGATTGTTTATTGTTATGAATGAATCTATGTGATTGATGAATAATATGTTTAAGTTATCCTTGCTATTTTGTACACCATTAACATTTACGAATGTATGTTTACCCCCCGTTTGTTTCTGGTGTTGGCTTTATGCATATGGTGCAAATACTTAGGTAGATATTGAGGAGCCCTAGATGCTCCTTGTGTGGAAGATGTCTAGTGGACTTCTTAGCTTATTATTTTTTGTGTCGTTTAGTTACCTTGTGTCGCTCTGATAATGTAAAACTTGGGTTGGGATCATTTACATGTTTTATTTTTGCGAGTTATTATGTTACCTAAACTAAATTTAATTGAGTAAAAACAATTTCTATTTTGATGAGACAATGAAGTTGTGTTTATTTAATTGTTTAATTCTCGCTGCTATTAAGTGTAATTTTAAGGAAGATGTATAATTGAGAAAAAATGTGACACCCTTTTTGAGAAAAATATTCTTATTACTTTAAAAAATATATGTTGGGGTTTAGGGTGTTACATTGAGGAAAAAAAGCTCTTCTGGTGCAACAAAAAGAGCTTTTGATGTGGCAAAGTCGAAGGACTTACAAAGTTAGCACTCCAACATCCAATTTATTGAAATCATGGAGAAGTAGTTTGAGAGTGGGAGTGATATAATACATGAAATGACACATTGTTCGGCTTATATACTGTAGATGTTTAAAACTACTTTCGTCTAACCCGCGTGAGATGCAGGAAACCGGTCGATCAGATCTAACGACATATGATGTACTGGCGGTTGGACAAGTGTCTGACTTTTGACAAGATATTATCCATTCCCTTGTCTCCTGCATGGATATTTCGGATTGGGCCTTACACTTGGGTCTTTTACATTGGACCTCATGTTGACTTGAAATGTAGCTTTTATTAAGATATATACATTTATGAATATTTTTAATGAGAAAATTCATGAATCTTAATAGTTTCATTTTAAATAAATTAAGACTCAAATAATAAACTCAATATAAAATTCAAATTAAATTTAAGACAAATTATGTTGTTAAGTTTAGTTTTTATTAATATATATTTCTAAATTACACAATAATAAAAAATAATGTTCGGGCTAGCTCATTTTTCAACAAAATCACTTCATAGATAAGACACCTCAATTTATGTCAAAAATATGTTTGGATTCCAATTTATGCATCACAGTTTCGAATTTCAATCTTTAAATTAACTATTTGACAGTGTTTTTCACCTTTTGATAGTAAGTTAAAAGAAATTTGAAATTTTTCAATAAACTTAAATTATAAATCAATTCCACGTAAACCATATACATTTGTTATAACAATATCAAAATAGAATACCTATTGCAATATATAAATGTCAAAATGTCAAATAAAAATGGTCACCATGTCATAATCAATCCAAATACAAAACAAAATACAAAAAATGTGAAAATGTGAAAAATAAACTTCATTATTGCATATATTTGACACTCATATTCCTCCTCTGCCTCTAGTAATGCGACTCATGTCACGCCTCTACTAAAATGGCATGTAGAGTGGCTATCTATTGAAATTGTTTTTCAGTGAGTATTTGTTTTATCGTCTCCACATGGATTGGTGCGATATTACTGCCGATCTACAGTTTAACTTATGTTTTAATCAAGGGTTTCAAATGGTTTTTAATTGGTAAAAGTATTGTTCGCATGAAAATAAGTAACAACGGTAAAATATTTGGAAAGTTTAACGTATCAAGACTAGATTTCATCAACCTATTTTGTATGATTCAATTAATCAAGCATGTGAACTTCATTTATAACCAACATAACCATGTATTGCTCATCTATATCGCTCATGTCTAAGATGGTATTGTGATTTTTAGCGTATTGTTTAATTGATAATGTCTCAACCTATTAAACAATACAAATAACATTAATGATCTGATACAAAGTGAATACCAATTCCAAATCCATGTCTAGACTTTGGTTATTGATAGATGATAAACTTAGGTCAAAACTTAAAGTATGTTTCTCAACAATGATTTAAATCACACATATAAAATAAAAGCAAAGTTTATCATCTATATTCATCATAAAGTTATTCACATACAAAAGATCAAAATAAATGCATACCAGTTAGGTTAACTACCTCTAATCTTGATACAAAGTTTTTAGCGACACATAATTGTAGCTTGCTTCACAAGAAATAAAGAGAGATGAATGAGTATCCAAGTTGTATAATCGATAAAGGATGTGAATCCAACTCCGATTAAATAAATGTGACTTCTTTTGCTCCAAACTGAGTTTTCTAGTGTTTTTGTGTGAAGAGGATTGGGGTAATATTGAGAGAGTGGGAAAAAATTAGCAAAATGACCTATTTATAGAAAGTTGTGATTTTCATGTCTCGCCCGGAAATCATGAGCTCACCCGACGAAAGTCACCTTTTTGGCCTATCACATGTCAGATTGCATCAAAATGTCTTAATGAAAATATATGGTCTCGCCCGGCAAACTCAAATTATCAAACCTTCGTCAGGAGACCATGAAATGGTTTTTCTACAAGATTTTGATTAATTTTCCTCGCCACCTCTTGCCGGGCGAGCTTGCTTCTTGCTCTCCAACTCTCGTCGGACGAACATGCTGATTTTCACATCTTTGGCTTTGCTCCACTTTATTGGTTTTATGCCCTTTTTCTTTAGTTTCTTGGCAATTTTCCTGCATACTAGCACACACATAAAGGATACCAAAGCCACATGCAAATATTATGACATTTCATACAAACTTATGGATTTAAATAATCGAAAACACAAAAGAGATTGAAAAATGCCAAGTTTTAATGATAAATTTTAATCACGATTGGAATTCAACAAACTATCCCCAACAAAAATATTTTTTTGTCCTCAAGCAAAGTATGTTTCTCATTAAAATAAGAAGGTTTTCTCAAGCATAAAATTCAACAAGAGAGAAATAAACTATTCAAATTCAACAGATAAACACATACAAGTAATGCTCAACACTTCCTAGAATCAAATCATGACTAAGAACTAAGTTCTAAACACAAATAGTGTGCAATGCATTCTCAAGCAACTAAATTCTCACAATTGAATCACTCTAACTCTCCTCTTCATAGAATGGATGAAAATTTTTTCACAATTTGAATACGCGGTACATTTACTCTCACCTGATAACAGTGCTAACATCTTGATCAATTTATGCATTCACATAAATAATCATATAAGAAAGCATGGAAGCATAAACCACTAAGGGCTTTTAAAGGTTGTAGCTTGGTCGGGTTTTACAACAAAGGGTCATATCTGAGGTTTTTGAAACGAAGATGCCATCTCAAAAAGAGCATTCACTAAACAAGTTCTATACACTTTACAACATTATTCACCTCTTTCTTTTGCTCAATTGATCCACCATTTTAAACTTTCTTTAGAACAACTATTTTTCATCTTTTCTTTCAATAAATCTCTTTATTTTTATTTTTATTTTCAAGTTCTTATTCACAATTTTTCTTTATTTTTCAATCCTTAACAACCTACCATTTCTTTCTTCTCCCTAACTTGAATACAATCAATCCTATGTGAATTCTCCTTGATTTTCATGGCAAGGGATAAAATTTCTAAATAATTTTCAAGGTTCAAATGTTTCAATAAAAAATATTAGAATCCTACAAAACTCAATGATGAACTAATTTGTATGTACACATTCATAGTTAATTATCAAAATGGATCCTAACATTTTAAGGCTCAAAGGGGGGTTAATCAAATACTCATTACTCACAAGATAGGTTATTTTTGGTTATGGTTATGCTCAAAATCAACAAAGGTCCTTGATCATTTCTATACTTTCACAAATTCACAACAATTACAAGATTAAACATGAATTAACTGAGTTAAAATAAAGTCATCAGTCATCCAAAGCAATATAGTGAACAATGGAAAGTTTCTCACAATTTATGGTTTAGACCTAAGCGATTCAAGCATTTGAAACAAGATTGAAAAATGAAGCAAGAATTGACATTTGCATAAAGCACACATTTCAAAGTCATTCTAGCATTCTAAAAGCGGTAACCATGTACCTTTCTTGCGTACATCACATCAAAATTTATATCATCACCATCCAAACTTGATTGAATCTTCATTGGGTACTTTTTGTACAAAATAGAAACCAATCTTGAAGACAAACATCAAATAATCCATTGTAGACGCAAACTATAGAAATAATTTAAACAAACTACTAGAAACATTCAAACATAATGCATTCATCCATATAACCAAATCTTAAGGTGTAAACACCTATAAAAACACTCTCAAACGAGTCAAAGGTAGTAGTAGTTCAAATCCCAAAAGTAGTTTTGAAACTACAACTCAAACAAAAACTTAACATTCTACAATTAAAATAAAAACTAGAACATAACAAGAAATATTGATCAAAAAGCTTAAAAAATCTTCACTTTGTCAAACAAGCCTTTTTGATCAATGTCAACCCTCTACTCCTCATCAGAATCTGTATCACTATCAACATCCTCGTCATCTCCAGCAGCAGTTGCCTCCTCCCTAAAAAATGGCTTTCCCTCAAGCCAACTCGCATGAGCTAAGAACTGATCATGGGTACCAATCGAATGATCAACAGTAGGCTCCCTCACTTGCAGTTGCAACTGCTGCATCATATCGTGGATATACATGAAGGCCCTTTGATTTTCCTCTAACGTGCCCCATGTGTAGTTGCAAACTGCCTTTTTCCTAGGGTCCCAATTCTGGAAATCCAAGTTTCCAGAACTAGAAGCTTCAACTGCAGCTTTCTTCTTCTTCAATACACAATGTCTCACGACATACAGATCGTCGATGGCACCTGAAAGAGTTTCATGAATATGCAAAGGGATATTGGTACGACCATGAGCACATATAGCCATAATCAAACAAGGAAAAACCAAAAGAAAAATAGCTTTAGTTTCCGGTTGTCTCCCACTCTCCACCACCAATTTGAACTCATTAACAATGATTCTGGCCATATCCACTTGTCTTCCTCTAAGAATGGTATGGACTAAGTGTAACACCTCAAAATTTGCCCTCCTCTCTTGGGACTAGCATTAACATATTGCATACATTTTTAGGTCATTAGGCATTGCATATTGCATATCATGTGGTTACATTGTGCAAGCCATTCTCCCAAGTCTTGATCAGAAGATGAGGAAGTCAAGTGCAAGCCTAGGGTTTATTGACTGATCATTAGCCATCTGAGGATTGGGCTGTGAATTAGGGTTTTATGATTCTCAAAGGATGTTGGATTTCATCTTGATTGCAATGATACATCATCATCATCATGGTTGGATGTCATCAGAAGATTGAAGCTCATTCCTTGAGATTAGGGTTTTGACCACTGGTCAACCCTAATCAGTTGCATTGGGCCAATCAGGGCTGGATCAAGAGATGGGGTCTATGATGGTTTTGAGGTTCATTTTGTGATTAAATGGTGATTATTGAGGCTAGGGTTTCACCCTTGAGCCATTTCAGTTGGAGATTGGGTCTCAATTTGATCTATGCATTGATAAATTCATCTGTTAGATGAAAAGTCAACTGTGGTCAACTGTACATGATCTGATGGATTTGGAGGTGGAAATGAGTTAGACACACTTCATTCATGTTGGAACAAGTGTTAAATGACATTGCAAAGCTTAAAATTGAAGAAAATCAAGTCAGGACAAAAACTGCCAAAAATAGCAAGTGACCTGTAACTGAAGTTTCCAAAAATGGAAAGTTTTGACCTCAAAAACAGATGTCCAAGGAAGCTTCAAATGAAAAATTGTTCAACATGAAAGTTGTAGATCTTGTTCTCACCTTTCTAAAAAGTCCAAGAACTTGAAAATCCAATGTATGGTTTGCAAGATACGGCTCATTGAATTTCAGAAAAGACCCGTAATCAGGAGGCCATAACTACCACATACTTTGTCCAAATTGCAAGTTCTTTATATGCACAAACTCCATTTGACATGTACTTTGAGGGTGCATCATTGGATTTTCCCAAAAATAGCCAAGGCAAAAAGTCACTTTTCAACTGGACAGCTGAATTGGACCAGGGGCAAAATTGTCCAAATGTCAAAATAATTAGAATTTTTGAATGGGACTTTTTCCAACACCTCAGGAATGGCATTTTAAGTGTGTTTGAATATTCATTTTATGGTTAATGCACATGGTTTGAGTTTTGGGGTGAAAAATGAAATGCTAAAAATGGATCAATTACCACACACATGTGATTTTGAGAAATACTCAACCAATGGACATGAAACAAGTTTCTACACATTACATATGTCATTTGGGGATTGCTTGAGCTGTTAAAACAGCTGGCACTAGCTGGCATGGTGTAATTACAAATTTGCCCTTGTTTACAATATGGCAATTTCACTTAACACTCCAAATTGTTAATTAAGTGGATTAGTGATGGATTAGTGCAATGTATATATTCATAATCACTCCATAATCATAACAGAATCTCACAATTACCAAAGTTAGATCTAGAAACTCTTCATTCTCTCCATTTTCATCAAGAACACAAACACCTTCAAATCCACAATTCTTCATCATCCTTCAACGAAATCTCAAGATTCTTTTTGATTTGGATTGGTATCATCATCCTCACCATCTGTTTTGGTAGTTTGGAAGGAGAGGAAAGCCAAATCGTGACTGTTCCATAGCTCATCATCAATGGCAAATGCAAATTGTGGATACTAGAAGCCGTGGCAATTGAAGCTAGCATCTCCTATCACCTTCTATATCCTTCTAGTGCAACTGTTTTGGAGAATTGGAGCTCGAAGCCGCGCGCATCATGACTGCCATTACAGGTTTGAGTGAATTTCGAATCTCACCATTTGTTCGATAATGATGTGCGTTAGAAAGAGTGTTTCACGTAGGTCATGGATATGTTTGTGGTTTTGAGAATAGTTGCCTGTAGTGTGAGAAATCTTGAAATGAAAGTATGAATGTAAACCCTAACTCAATCGATTTGTTTGATAGAGGAACAATTAGGACAAACGAGTTTCATATTCGGATTGTAGGAGTTTAGACGGTTCGTTCGACTATAAGCATGTCCATTTCTTTTAACTTTTGATGTTCATCCGTTTTTGAAGTTTCTGGAAAATAGTTCTTGAGGAAGACGATGAAAAGGCTGTTTGATCCAAAAAACATTTTGAAAATTCAAATAGGTTGTTTCCCGCTCGCGCCAAAATAATTACAGAATTGCCATTGTCATTTTTTAATTAATTCATTTAATTTCTAAAAAATGTTTAGGACATGAAAAAATTCATAAAAAATAGTAAAAAATTCCTAAAAATATGGAGATTTTTTCCTTGACTTTGTTGACTTGTGTAGGATTTTTTTGACCTATTGGTCAAAGTTGTGCTTGGCAAATATTTTATTTGGCATAGGCTTTTCTAATGTATGTCACATTTTGATACATTTTGGCAATTTGATCATGAAATACTCATATCATAAAATAAATGGCTGAAAGTTTTTGTGGTGGTTCTTGACTCATTGAGGATTATTTATATGTAAATTTCATGAATTTTTGATACCTGGTCAGAGAGCAGCAAATTCTGGAACTTAGGTGTGACAATTTGTGTCACACCTCTTGATGTCAACTTGTTGAATTTAATTGGATGACCTATACATGTTAGAATTGAATGAAATTTTGCATGGTGAATTGTTGATATGGTAGGGTGCTTGGTGAATTTTTGTAGAATTTTTCACTGCATTTTCTAATTGATCATGATTTTTCATTTCTGGTGGTCATTTTTGCAAGTCCATGTGACATAGGTTGGTAAAATGATTGAGAAATGCTCATGTGGTATTGTATGGCCATGAAATTTGATATGCATGTAGTAGACACATGTTAGGACCTCCCTGCTTTGGTCTCATCCATTTATATTTTGTTTTCGATGAGATATGAATTTTTGAATTGGATGTATGCATTGATGGTGTGAATTGGAGCCTATGATTGTGTCTGTTTTTGTTGATTTTCATTGACATGGTTTCATTTTCCCAATTGAGCTCAAATTTGACATGGTAGACCTTGATTGACCCCTGTTTAGGTGTAATTAATTTGAGAATTTTTGGATGTGTTTTGGTATGGATTTGAATGCAATAATTCTGTTTGCATGTTTGGTGCTTCATTTGACCTCATTTGCTTTGTTTTGTGCATGAATTGAACATGATGGATGATATAAACATGAGACCAATGATGTTTGCTCTTGTTTGATGTTAATTTGATGTTGGTTGATGAACACCTTGCTGTTTTAAATTTTTTCTTGCTTTTGGACCCTAGGCTTGGCCTAGTGGTCTAGTTGCTAATATTTGCTTGATTTTTCAGGATCAAAAAGCAATGCACATGGATAATGGTCCAAATCAATTTTGATTGATGTTGTTGATGTTTGTATACTAATATAACATTGTTTTGTAGGTTGTGGAGCTTGGGGCTTGAGCCTTGAGCTTGCCTTGTGTTGTGCATAATTTGTTTAAACTGATTGATTGTACACTTGTTGTTTATGGTTTGTCTGTCTGATTACTGACTGAGTTTGATGGTTTCCAGGTACTTTAGTTGCTCAGTTCCTTGTGAACTATTGCTTTGCTTTGCTTAAGCAACTTGCATAGAGGTATAACCTTCTTACTTCATGTAGTCTGGAGACCCGGCTGTTACCGGGCCGGGCAAATTGTCTGAAGTCCTCCTTAAGAGGCAATGATTGTGTATGTTTATTTTTAAGCCCAAGCAGGAAAAGTCCTTCAAAGTAAGGCAATTGGTGGAAGATAGGGACAAGCAGCCTGTCCCCCACTATTCAGTGAGTCTTCTCCTTGCTCCCATTACATGGTTGTAGCATTGAGATCAAAAGCCCAAGATCTGTGCAGTGCACATTGTGTCAGAGTCATCGAGTATAGAAGGGTTCCCCTATTCTGGACCCATGCTCATTTGTCAGCTCTCCCTGGTTAGGGATAAGAGTTGTGAGGTCTGATCCTCACTTCATCCTTTCATCTGCTTCACCTTAGCCTCGTAATGGCAAGGTTAAGAGCAAAACCAGCCTGTACAGACGATTGCTTAGGCAGTCAAACCTGATTGATTGAGCCCCTTGTGTGGTTATAGTGCGTGCTATATGGATATCTGATTGACATGCTTGTTTGAGATGCCTGTTCTCATTTGATGTATGATATGATTGTATGCTTGTGTGCTAGCTTCTTTCCTGGTTAGGATAGGCTTGTTTATGCAAGTAGGATAGAAAATCGAACTTAGGGTTAACGATGCATGACAACATTAGGCTCGAGTCTCAGCTCCCTAGTTGTGTGTCTTTCCCCAGTTTCTGGTTAGCAATTTAGTCCCTTTCAGGGGAACTACATCGCCCTGATCCTCGTGCCAGACGAGGTATGTAGGCAGGTGGTCGTGCGAGACCACTCCGGGCAACCTTTTTCTTTTTTGCGTGCGTTTACTTGTTATCTGACTGTATGTTTGGGTTCGGATGCCGACGTAAGCCCAGTGATTGGCTGTCGGGCTCCACGTTTGCCCTTTTGAGTGTGTTTTGGTTCGGATGCCGACGTAATTCCATCCAGTGGTTGTCGGGCTCCATGTTTGCCACCCTTGCTTGTTTGTGTTGTTTGTGTTGTTTGGCGTGCGTAAGCCGAACTACAGAGGCTCTGATTCTTGTTCCAGACAAGATATGTAGGCATAAGGTGCGATACCTTATCGAGCCCGTTTCTCCCAACCCCACCTGCGTTCCCTGGGTGTGTGTGTGATGTTTAGCAACCTTTTCTTTATTCTAGGACGTGGATCCCTAGGAGTACCTAGGACGTGAGGGGTGCTAATACCTTCCCCTTGCGTAACCGACTCCCGAACCTTTTCTCTCTGGTCGCGAGACTATGTCTTTCCAGGTTTCTCTGAGCGTTTCCTTTCCCTATCTTGGGATAAATAACGTTTAGTGGCGGCTCTGTGTGTTTTTATTTTGAGTCTCGCCGGTTGATTTTTCGCAGGATGCGACAGCTGGCGACTCTGCTGGGGACCCTGATGTAGACCTATGCTGGTCCATCGTCCCTAGGCGAGTCCTTCCTAGCGTTCTAGGATTGGTTTTGGTTGCTTGTATTGTTTATTTATTGCATTTATTATACTAACCATTATTTATATACTTGCATTAAATACTTGCATGCATCATTACTGTCATGTTGCCATCTTCCTCTGCAGGTGGTTCTGTTGTTTGGGGTGGGTGTTCTGAGTGGGGCTAAAACCCAGGCCCGAGTATACACCTAGGATTAGCGTGGTCTCACGTCGCTCATGTGTCGGTTGGGCATATTGTTGCGACGTGACATACCACAAGTCGGACGAGGTTCATCTGAGAAGTGCTCTTCCAGTGGGGTTCTCCACTTTGGTTGGGTTATCTCTTTTGGGCTGTTGACTCTGATGACCGATCATTTCCCGGATCTTTGGTTTAGACGATCTTAAGGGAGCTACAATGGCACACCCGCAAGGGCAAACCCATTGAGTATCTCCGCCCGATCGTTGAGACTATTATCCGCCTTAGGGTGACCTGTTTAGAATTTACCTGTGAGGGGAGGGTGATTGTTCGGATGCATAATCAGATGGTGACTTTTTGATCTGTGATTCAGAGACATATTTATGAGTCGGATTTATGGTTATTTGTTGCCGTGACGCCGGAGTGCTGTCCGTGATTTATCAGTGGGGATCCGTTTATTTCGGATTCCCCGGGCCGAGATATTTTATCAGTGGGGATCCGTTTATTTCGGATTCCCTGGGCCGATTCAGATGGTGATGGTGTGTCTGATCAGAGACCAGTGGTGATGATGATGTATCTGTCTTCCGTTTATTTCGGAACCCGTGGGTCAGAATTGTGATTGTGTACTCCTCAGATGGTTATGATCAGTTCAGAGATCAGATTCAGTACAGATGATCAGATGGCTTGGAGGATGGCAACGCATTGCATTCATTCATCAGCATCATTACATCTTGCATTAATTACATCTAACACATGTTTACCCATATGCAGGGACCCTTTTGATCGAGATCCTGGTTGAGAGATTTTCTATCCAGACATGAGAAGACCCGGTTTGAAGGATGATGTGGCCTACAGTTTCTTTGATCCAGATATCAGTGTGCTGAAGGATATGATAGCATTGATTACACCTGACCATGTGGGGTTGTTTCGTGAAATGTATGGGGGTATTCTGAAGGTGGTTTTCAGGCTCATGGATAGAGACAGGAGTGCCATCCATACTCTACTTCAGTTTTACGATCCTGAGCTGAGGTGTTTTGTCTTCCCAGATTATGTGCTAGGGCCCATGTTGGAAGATTATGCTGATATTTTGAATATCCAGATCAGGGATCAGGTTCCTTTCCGTGTTACTAAGGAAGAACCTGATATTGGTGGGATTTCTCATGCCTTCTATCTGAGTCCAGAGGTTGTGAAGGGTAATCTGAAGGAGAAGGGTAAGCTGCCTGGTTTTCATCTGAGTTTCCTAGAGGCTAAGGCTAAGGAGCAATCAGAGATGGGGAATTGGGAAGCTGTCTGTGCTTTGGTTGCTGCGAGCATTTATGGGATCATTCTGTTTCCGAACCAGAAGAATTTTGTGGATATCAATGCCATCCGCTTGTTTATTCGAAGGAATCCTATCCCTACATTGATTGGAGATGTCTATTATTCGGTTCATAACCGAAATGAGAAGAGGCGTGGGGGTTTGATTCGATGCTGCGCGCAGTTATTGGTCAAGTGGTTTATGGGTTACTTACCATCCAGGGGTGCTTTTGTTCTTCTGGGCCAGAATGTTACTTGGGCGACCAAACTGATGGGCTTGAGAGCTAAGGACATAGATTGGACTCACAGTAGCGGGGTGGGCCAAGATTTTATCTGCAGTTGCAGGGGTTTTCCCAATGTGCCGCTTATAGGGATCCAGGGTTGCATTAATTACAACCCGACACTTCTTAAGAGGCAGATGGGATTCGCTATGGAGCTTCCACCATACAAGAGTGATGTTCAGGAATCTGTGTACTTCCCAGTTGAGGGTAATCAGGATAGGGTGAAGCAGATATCCGATGCATGGCGCAGTATTCAAAGGAAAGGCAAGGCTTCTTGGGGTAGGGCTAACAACAGATCGTTTCCTCCGTTCGATGATTGGCTCAGAAAGAGAGTGGAGCTTACTTGTCTACCGTTTCCTATGGTCGATCCGTGGTATCCGTTGGTTGAGGAGACTCCTTCTACTGTTAGTATGGATGAGTTCTTAGAGATGAAGCGGGAACGAGATCAGCTACTTGCAGAGAAGACGGAATTGGAGATGAATGTTGCTCGGGTTCAGAGAGCCAATCAGGAGCTCAAAGCAAAGATGGAAGATCAGGATAAGCGACATGCTCTGGAGACCAAGCGATTCGAGATGGATACCGCCTACTATGGGAAGGTTAGTCAGGCTTTGGCATCTTCAGCAAAGGAGCATGACATCACTAAAGATAAGCTGTTCAGAGCATCAAAGGTGATTGAAGATGAGAAGAGAAGGCAAATCATAGTGAAGGATCAGAGAGATGACAGAGTCAGGGGTCTCATTGCTGAGTGGGAGGCAAAGCTGCAAGTCAAGGAGTCCGAGAAGCTAAAGATCATTGCAGAGAGAGATCACTATATGGCTGAGAGAGACCACTACTTCAGGCAGATGAAGATTCATCAGAAGGAAGTTGGGAGACTACAGCAGGAGAACATAGAGCTCAGGTTCGCCGCAGAGTTCGCGAGGATGGAAGGCGAGATAGGGCCACCTGCGGGACCCTCATCTGGCTAGATCTTTCATTTGTGTTGGATTACCGTCAGGCTTGTTGACGGAATTCACTTGTCTGTATTTCTTTCCTATTCTGGAGGATTGTATCTGACCTTATCTGGTTGATGTATGACTATTGCACTGATTGTGCACTTTTGCTATGTGATGGTGATTTTTCATTCAGCGATTGGTTTTCAAGCTTTATTTGCTTTGCTGTATGCACTCTCACGAGCACACACATGGTTGGGGGTATCATGCTAAATCACATATCTCCGATCTGCACGACAAAATCAAACACTGCTAATCAGAATACTGATGCCGGATTATTATTTGTCTCGATGATGCCAGGGTCGAGAGACAGAGTGTCCTTCATATGGATAGGCACTGCATACATGCATAATCATGATAACTTGTGTTTTATTTTGCAGGTGACTATTACTAACGTGCTTGTTTGTAAACAGGAACCATTGCTCGCGCTCGAAGAGTAGTACCCCTGCACTCAACTCGCCCTCACCGATATTACACAAGAAGAAACACTCCCAGACTCATGGAACTTCCCAGTGCTGATATGCTGGAACTGAAGGAAAAGATGACCGAGCTGATCAATATAATGCAAGGTTTTGCCATTGGTCAGAAGGCTCTGGCGGATAAAGTTGAGAAACTCGAGCGGGTTTCTGCTGTGAATAGTGGGGTCAACCTGGATGGAGTCTCCAACCAGGGGCATGGATCTAGAGACGGTGGAAAGAGAACAACTGTTGGGTTGGTAAACAATGCTGGTGGTCAACCCGGACCAAGTCAAAATCTGAAGGATAACTTTGTGCCTCCGTTTTATGGTTTTGATGATGATCAGGAAGAGGATAGAGAGGCTGATCAATTTTCCATACAGAACGAGCCTTTTGTGCCTTACAATATTCCTCCGCAGAATAAGGAAATCCAGATGCTGGCTGAGAAGATAAAAGTGCTTGAGAGCTATGCCACGCCGGGGGTGGTAAACATGTCCAACATGGGATTGGTGGAGGGAATTGTGATTCCTCAGAAGTTCAAGGCGCCTGCGTTCGATAAATATAATGGTAGTTCTTGCCCGGAAACTCATCTCCAGGCATTTGTCCGCAAAATCTCGGCATACACTGCAGATCAAAAACTGTGGATGTACTTTTTCCAGGACAGCCTGTCGGGGGGCTCCTTGGAATGGTACACCAAGTTGATATCTTCTGATATAAAGAATTGGCAGGATCTGGGAGATTCTTTCTTTAAGCAATACCAATTTAATGCAGACATGGCTCCGAGTCGTACCCAGCTGCAGGGTATGTCTCAGAAACATAATGAGGGCTTTAAAGAGTATGCGCAAAGGTGGAGAGAGTTAGCTGCCAGAGTTCAACCTCCGTTGGTAGATCGGGAGATGTCTGATTTGTTTATGGGGACCCTGCAGGGGCCATTTGCTGAGAGGATGGTAGGTTGTCCTGTCACCAATTTCTCTAACATTGTGGTGGCAGGAGAAAGAATCGAAAGTTGGTTGAAGCTGGGTAAAATCCAGGGTGGTGCATCTGCGTCTTCTTCAGGAACGAAGAAACCGTTCGGTAATAACGGTCAGAGAAAGAAGGAAGGAGACACCAGTGCAGTTTATACACAGCGCGGACCCAGTAGAGACCGTTACTTCCAGCACAATGCTGCGGTAACAATTCCTGCTGAGTCTCAGTCAGCTCAACCGCAACAACAGCAGCAACAGCAACAAAGACAACCTTTCCAGCAGAGGCCACAGAGGGCTGGATACCAAGTCCGGGGCAGGGCAAATGATAGACATTTTGATAGGCCTCCTGTGACTTATTCATTTTTGTTGAAGAAGCTTCTGGATCTCGGGCTAGTGCAACTGAGGACACTGGCGCCTTTGAGACCTGATCAGAGGCCACCCAGTTACAATGAGAATGCTAAGTGTGAATTCCACTCGGGTGCTCCCGGGCATAATGTAGAGGACTGCAAAGCTTTTAAGCACGTAGTCCAGGACCTAGTGGATTCCAAAGCGATCAACTTTGCGCCTTCTCCCAATGTCAACGCAAATCCCATGCCCGCGCATGGTCAACGGGGAGTAAATGCTGTCTCTGCGGAGGAAAGGGTTGGGTTGGTGTCTGTGGATCAGATGAAGACGCCCTTGGCTGAGTTGAAGCGTCAACTGTTGATGAATGGGGTTTACCCGGGTTGCGGGTCTGAGTGTACTGAGTGCACTACTTCTGCCAACGGTTGTGAGTTTCTGCGGAGGCATGTCCAGGGTCTGATGGACGCAGGGGTCGTTGTGATTGAAAGGGCTGAAGGAAAGAATGAAGAGGTCTCCACCATAACTATATACTATGATCCGGTGGATTTGTCAAATCTGGTGGAGGAGGCCCCAGTTACCATCACGGTACCTGGGCCGATCCCTTATGACAAAGATGATGCCGTGCCATGGCATTATGGCGGGGAAGTTTACTGTAATGGGGAGAGGATGGAGGAGCAGATTGCTAGTGAAACCACCGTGCTAAAGGTGGATAATGCCGGTCCCAGCGGTTTCACTCGCAGCGGTAGGTTGTTTGCTCCCGACGCTTTGAGGAGGGGAGAGGAAGAAAAAGAAAAGAAAGAAAAGGCCGAGGCTTTAGCCAGGGCAAAAGGAAAATCTGTGGTGAATAATGAAGGTACTCCTGTGACGACACCGACGCCTGCGGGGTCGGATAATAAATTTGATGATGAAGCTGAGGAATTTCTGAGGATCATCAAGAAGTCAGAGTACAAGCTGGTGGATCATTTGCAGCAAACTCCGTCCAAAATCTCCATTCTTTCACTGTTACTGAGCTCAGAGGGGCATAGGGAAGCCTTGTTGAAGATTTTGAAAAAGGCCTATGTTCCTCAAGAGATCACAATTAACCAACTGGAGACCGTGGTATCTAATGTTCATGCCAGCCATGGGCTGGGTTTCACGGATATGGATCTGACAGTGGACGGCAGGAATCATAACCGGGCTTTGCACATCGCAATGGAATGTAAAGGAGCCGTGCTTTCGCATGTGCTGGTTGATACCGGCTCCTCTTTGAATGTGTTGCCTAAGAAGGCCCTGGCAAAGCTAAACTGTGATGGGCTGATTTTGACCCCGACTGATCTGATTGTGCGGGCATTTGATGGGTCAAAGCGGGCTGTATTTGGGGAGGTGGAATTGCCAGTGAAGATTGGCCCAGAAGTGTTTAAGTCGACCTTCTATGTTATGGACATCCAGCCAGCTTACAGTTGCTTGTTGGGTCGCCCATGGATCCATGCTGCGGGAGCAGTTACATCGACTTTGCACCAGAAGCTGAAATATGTCTGGGGAGGCCAAGTCGTTACTGTTTGCGGAGAGGAGGACATCTTTGTCAGCCACCTGTCTTCGTTTAAGTATGTGGAGATGGATGGAGAGATATGGGAAACGCCTAGTCAGGCATTTGAAACCGTCAAGGTGGAGAATGCTCTGTTTGCTAAGCAAGAAGAGGAGAAACCATCCATCGCTTCGTACAAGCAGGCTGCTGAGGTAGTTAAAAGTGGAGAGGCTCCAGGCTGGGGCAGAATGATGGAAGTCCCTGAGAAGAAGGACCGGTTTGGGGTTGGATATAAGCCGAGCCGAGGCTCTGGGCCGAACAGAGGGGGTCGTACGTCTGTAACTTTCACTAGTGCCGGAATGCTGGATCCGGACCACATCTGCATGATGGGTGAAGATACTGACAGCGACTGTGACATGGACCGGTGGATAACGCCGTGCGAACCAGGGATGGAAATCCACAACTGGAAGGCCGAAGAAATCATCCGGGTCACTCTCCTCGAAGAGTAATATTTTTCTTGTTTTCTTTCTTATTTGCATGCAAACCATGCGTGTTGCCCGACACGTAATGGTCCATTGTAAGGGCCCCCTCATGTCATAAAATTGCAAAATTTTGCATCATAAATAAAAGGATGTTTTTTCAGTTAAAAGCGGTGTTCCCTGTTTTTCATTTATTTTTGCAGTTTAAAAAATAAAAACAAATAAAAATGGCAATGTTTTCATTTTTCTTCTTTTCAAATTTTTCACACCGGTTCTAAAGCAATGCATGAATCAACATTCATGCAGATGCGATTCCTCTCCGGATCTCATTGATAACAATCCTGTTACATCCTTGTATGACTTCGACAATCCGATCTATCTTGCTGAAGAAGAAGACGAAGAAGATTGTGAACTGCCAGGGGAATTAGCCAGGTTGTTAAAACAAGAGGAGAAGGTGATTCAGCCACATGAAGAACAGATTGAGGTTGTAAATCTGGGTACCGATGAGGTTAAGAAGGAGGTGAAAATCGGGGCTGCTTTGGAGGAGAGTGTCAAGAGCCGAATGGTGGCGTTGCTGAAAGAGTATGTCGACATCTTTGCCTGGTCTTATCAAGATATGCCAGGGTTGGATACCGATATTGTTGTGCACAAGCTACCGTTGAGAACAGATTGTCCTCCAGTGAAGCAGAAGTTGCGCAGAACTCGACCTGATATGGCGATGAAGATTAAGGAAGAAGTGCAGAAGCAGTGGGATGCTGGTTTCCTTGCTGTCACTAACTATCCGCCATGGGTTGCGAACATTGTGCCAGTCCCGAAGAAAGATGGGAAGGTGAGAATGTGTGTGGACTACCGAGATCTGAATAGAGCTAGTCCGAAAGATGATTTTCCACTACCTCACATTGACGTGTTGGTAGATAATACTGCTCAATTCTCGGTGTTTTCCTTCATGGATGGTTTTTCTGGCTATAATCAAATCAAAATGTCGCCAGATGATATGGAGAAAACAACGTTCATTACACCGTGGGGTACCTTTTGTTACAAGGTAATGCCATTTGGTCTCAAGAACGCCGGTGCTACTTATCAGAGAGCCATGGTGACTTTGTTTCATGATATGATTCATCATGAAATCGAATGCTATGTTGATGACATGATAGCAAAGTCCCAGACAGAAGAGGGGCATTTGGTAGATTTGGCCAAGTTGTTTGACCGGCTGAGACAGTTCAGACTGAGGTTGAATCCGAACAAGTGCACGTTCGGAGTGCGGTCCGGTAAATTGCTGGGGTTCATTGTGAGTGAGAAAGGAATCGAGGTTGATCCTGCAAAGGTAAAAGCGATAAAAGAAATGCCTGAACCGAGAACAGAGAAAGAGGTTCGTGGTTTCTTAGGTAGATTGAACTACATTTCACGGTTCATATCTCATCTAACGGCCACGTGTGAACCGATATTCAAATTGTTGAGAAAAGATCAAACGGTTAGGTGGAATGATGATTGCCAAGCGGCGTTTGAAAAAATAAAAGAGTATTTGCAGGAGCCTCCGATTCTGATGCCTCCTGTGGAGGGAAGACCGTTAATTCTGTACCTGACAGTCCTCGAGGGGTCTATGGGGTGTGTATTGGGGCAGCATGACGAGTCTGGTCGAAAAGAGCATGCCATATACTACTTAAGCAAAAAGTTTACCGACTGTGAAACAAGATATTCACTGCTCGAGAAAACTTGCTGTGCTTTGGTCTGGGCTGCTCGCCGACTAAGGCAGTATATGCTGGTTCATACCACTTTATTGATTTCCAAGATGGATCCAATCAAGTACATTTTTGAGAAGCCAGCATTGACCGGACGGGTTGCGAGGTGGCAAATGATTTTGACTGAATATGATATACAGTACACCTCTCAGAAGGCGATTAAGGGGAGCGTATTGTCTGATTACCTCGCCCAGCAACCCATTGATGATTATCAACCGATGAAGTTTGAATTCCCTGATGAGGACATCATGTTTCTCAAATCGAAAGATTGTGAGGAACCGATCCCGGAGGAGGGGCCTGACCCTGAATCCGAATGGATTCTGATGTTTGATGGGGCCGTTAACGTGAATGGAAGCGGTGTTGGTGCTGTTTTGGTTACGCCGAAAGGATCTCATATTCCTTTTGCTGCCCGGCTAACATTTGAGTGCACCAACAACGTAGCTGAATATGAAGCGTGCATATTGGGAATTGAAGAGGCGATTGATTTGAGGATCAAGAACCTTGTGATATATGGAGATTCAGCTCTGGTGATAAATCAGATTAACGGAAAATAGTATACGCATCAATCTCATTTGGTTCCGTATCGAGATTATACGAGGAGATTGTTGACGTTTTTCACCAAGGTGAAGATGCATCATGTGCCCAGAGAGGAGAATCCTTTGGCAGATGCTTTGGCTACTCTGGCTGCCTTGATTAAGGTGCAGAGGTGGAATCAGTTCCCCAGTGTGGAAGTGGGTCGTCTGGATAGACCGGCTTATGTGTTTGCTGTTGATACAGCGCCTGATGATGAGAAGCCGTGGTATTACGATATCAAGCGCTATCTAGAGACTCAAGAGTATCCTGAGGGAGCATCTAAGAAAGATAAAAAAACTCTGCGGAGGTTAGCCATGGTGTTCTACCTGAATAAGGATGGGGTTTTGTACAAGAGGAATTTTGATTGGGTCTTGCTCAGATGTGTTGATGATGCAGAAGCAAGCCGATTGATGAAAGAGGTTCACGAGGGATCATTCGGTACCCATGCCAGTGGGAATGCAATGGTAAAGAAGCTGCTGAGAGCAGGTTATTACTGGATGACTATGGAGGCCCAATGTTTTAATTTCGTGCGGAAGTGTCATAAATGCAAGATTTATGCTGACAAGGTGCACGTACCTCCAAATCCTTTGAGCTTAATGTCGTCTCCATGGCCGTTTGCTATGTGGGGCATTGATATGATTGGAAAGATAGAGCCTACGGCTTCGAATGGGCACAGATTCATATTAGTGGCTATTGATTACTTCACCAAGTGGGTCGAAGCAGCCTCTTATACGAATGTGACGAAGCAGGTCGTGGCCAGATTTCTCAAGAAAGACATCATTTGCCGATACGGGGTTCCCGAGAGAATTATTACTGATAATGGTTCTAATTTGAACAATAAGATGATGGCAGAATTGTGCCGGGAATTCAAGATCGAGCATCACAATTCTTCTCCTTATCGTCCGAAGATGAATGGGGCGGTTGAGGCAGCCAACAAAAATATAAAGAAGATTGTGCAGAAAATGGTGGTAACATACAAAGATTGGCATGAGATGTTGCCGTTCGCGTTGCATGGGTACAGAACGTCGGTGCGTACATCTACTGGGGCAACTCCTTTCTCATTGGTATACGGGATGGAGGCTGTATTACCTGTTGAGGTTCAGATTCCCTCTTTAAGAGTCCTGATGGACGTGAAATTGCAAGAGGCTGAATGGGTAAGGACCCGGTACGAAGAGTTGAGCCTGATAGAGGAAAAGAGGCTAGCAGCCATCTGTCATGGGCAGTTATATCAGCAACGGATGAAGCGTGCTTTTGACAAGAAGGTGCGACCTCGGGTATATCACGTGGGTGATATGGTGCTGAAAAGGATCCTTCCTCCTCAAAACGATCGAAGGGGCAAATGGACACCGAATTATGAAGGTCCATTCGTGGTCAAGAAGGTTTTCTCTGGCGGAGCCTTGTTGTTAACGACCATGGATGGTGAAGATTTTCCATCCCCTGTGAATGCGGACGCAGTTAAAAAATACTTCGTATAAATTGACCCGCTGGACGAAAAGAATAAAATAGTCCAGGCAAAAATGGGCATCCCGGCGAACCAAAAACAGAAAGAAAGGTTCGGGCAAAAATTAGGGATATAAATGAAAAATGTACACCCGGCAAGTCGAAAACCTGGAAAGGCGACTTGGGCAAAAATGGGTATCCCGGTGGACTGAAAACCCGAAAGGGCGGTCCAGGCAAAAGAGGGATTGAAACGAACAACTGCGTCTAGCATGATCGTTTGCGCTTTGGTTAAGGCATCATGGATGATACCCGGTGGGGATCAATCAGAATCGTCTTGTTCAGAAGGCAGAAAGCATGGAGAGTCTGAGGACATATGGGGTGTAACCGAGTTGGAACTCGATGAGATCACGAGTTTCACATTGCCATTAGGATAGATTTTTCCTTTTGCGCAATTACCTCTTTTCAGGAATTGCTTCCTTTGTATTGCTCATTTGAGCCACACTTTTCCAATCAATAAAATGCACATTCAGTCAAATAATTTTGTTTTTTGTTTTCATTACCGCTTTGATTGCAAAAACATTCTGATTATTTTGATAAAGAATTTTGCATTTTAATACATACAGGTCCCTTCCAATGCATGTTTATAAGATTGAAAATTTGAAATCTTATTTGGAAGGTTGAGTGACCTAAGTGTTGAAATCTTGACACGCCTGGGGCACGGTTTTATCTAACGATCTGTTTTGCAGGTACTGTTAGATATTCTTCACTCACTTGCAGGTTGTGATGTGGAAGCTTTGTAATAGATCCCCAGAGAGTTCGCTCAGGAACTAATGAATGGAAAACGACGAAGTGACGTTGCGGCGTACGACGATCCTTGATGGTAATCAAGAAGACTCTTCAAAGTCGAAAGGCTTGAAAGTGTGTAATTCCCCGCAAAGTCCGCTCAGGGACGAATGCATGAAGAAAGGACGGAGAGACGAAGAGACGTCCGACGACCTTTGGAATTAACCAAGAAGACTCTTCAAAGTCGGAAAATTGAAATTTCTGTATGATTCCCAGGAGTACGTTTCCGTCGAACGCGGAGCAATTTGGAATACAAGATGATGGAGCAGAAAAGGTCCAGACGAGTCTGGGAATTCTCAAAAGTGGAAAGCTGATATGAGTATTGGAGGTAGATACCATGGTTCGACGAGTCGATGGGTGTTCTGTACCAACTTTTCTCATTTCCCAGCTAAGTCCCCGAGCAGGATCATAGGACTAGCTCCCCAGCAGATTCAAGGTCTGTGGACTTCTCCAGCCGAGTCAGGATGGTTATCCCCGGCAGGTTTATATTGGTGTTTCCTCAGCGGCCAGTCCAGAAGGTTGCTATTCCCCGAGTGGAGCGGGTTTCAATGAAATATATCTCCAGCAGTGTTCATCCTACCAGTGGATTGGACAAGTTCCCGTAGCGGACGGATTTCTGCATCCCCAGCTGAGTTGATGCTACCTATGGATTGCATGGGTAATCCCCAGCGGAGTGGTATATGTTTCCCTAGCAGGATCAGGATGGTTATCTCCAGCAGGTGATTAGATTGATGCTTCCCCAGTTGAGCCTGGAGGTTGCTATTCCCCTAGTAGAGCTTCTGTGAGTATTTCCCCAGTGAAGTCAGCAGGTATCTGTGAGGGTTTTCCCGAAGCGGAGTCAGGATTGATATTCTCAGCAAGTCAAAGACTGTTGTGTCCCCACAGAGTGTTGGAGGTGCTTATCCCCAGCAGTTCCTCAAGAGGGTTAGGTGCAAAGGAGGTTCTTCCCCAGCAAGGGTTGCCTTTTCCCAGCGGCAGTGTTATTCCCCAGCAGGGCGGAATCGGAATACTTACGAGTTCCTCAGCAGAGTGTCTCGTACTCCCCAGAAGAGTCCCTTGAGGGGGATATTTCTTTTTTATGCATTCATCATGAAAAAATAACATGGCATATTGCATATAAAAATAAATAATCGCGTAGCATTTCCATAATTATGGAGCATTACGCAGGAAAAATCGATCATGCATCATTGAAAGCATATGCTAGTCTCAAGCTGTGGTTACAGTTTGAGAGGTGATGTTGCATCAAAGTTTCTGTCGAGCGAAGATGGGAGCGATAATCCAAAGAATTTTTCCGGAGTTCAGACCGAGATGGTATTCAGACCAGTGTTCCGGAGTTCAGACCGAGGTGGTATTCAGGCCAATTTTCCGGAGATCAGACCGAGGCGGTATCCAGACCGAAGTGGCGTTCAGGCCCAGTTTCCGATTCTCAGATCGAAGAAGTTTCCGACAATCAGGTTGATGCACTTATGGTATTCAGACCAGTGTTCCGGAGTTCAGACCGAGGTGGTATTCAGGCCAATTTTCCGGAGATCAGACCGAGGCGGTATCCAGACCGAAGTGGCGTTCAGGCCCAGTTTCCGATTCTCAGATCGAAGAAGTTTCCGACAATCAGGTTGATGCACTTATGGTATTCAGACCAGTGTTCCGGAGTTCAGACCGAGGTGGTATTCAGACCAGTTTTCCGGAGATCAGACCGAGGCGGTATCCAGACCGAAGTGGCGCTCAGGCCCAGTTTCCGATTCTCAGATCGAAGAAGTTTCCGACAATTAGGTTGATGCACTTATGGTATTCAGACCAGTGTTCCGGAGTTCAGACCGAGGTGGTATTCAGGCCAATTTTCCGGAGATCAGACCGAGGCGGTATCCAGACCGAAGTGGCGATCAAGCCGATGTTCCGGTGATCAGACCGAAGTGGGTTTCAGACCAAAATGAAAAGTTTTGGGGTTCAAGAAAAGAAAAAAAGATAAAAGGAAAGAGAATAATGATCCTGAGTGGATGTGTGGTTTTCAGACCATGGTTATCCCTGTGTTACCATTTATTTTGGTATCCAGGTCGACAGTTCTGTTTCGGTATTCAGGCCGACTTTCACCATACCAGACGGATTTTTGTTTCGAGATTGTTTCTTCGCCGATGCTGACAGGCGTTGTTAATTATTATCCCATCAGAGTGCAAATTGTTCGTCTGTTCTTGGTATTCAATCACTCTTCATCCTGATCATCCGAAAGCCGAGGCTATTTCGTATCGACAGGTTCACAGTGGATTGAATAGGGGCAGCTGTAACACCTCAAAATTTGCCCTCCTCTCTTGGGACTAGCATTAACATATTGCATACATTTTTAGGTCATTAGGCATTGCATATTGCATATCATGTGGTTACATTGTGCAAGCCATTCTCCCAAGTCTTGATCAGAAGATGAGGAAGTCAAGTGCAAGCCTAGGGTTTATTGACTGATCATTAGCCATCTGAGGATTGGGTTGTGAATTAGGGTTTTATGATTCTCAAAGGATGTTGGATTTCATCTTGATTGCAATGATACATCATCATCATCATGGTTGGATGTCATCAGAAGATTGAAGCTCATTCCTTGAGATTAGGGTTTTGACCACTGGTCAACCCTAATCAGTTGCATTGGGCCAATCAGGGCTGGATCAAGAGATGGGGTCTATGATGGTTTTGAGGTTCATTTTGTGATTAAATGGTGATTATTGAGGCTAGGGTTTCACCCTTGAGCCATTTCAGTTGGAGATTGGGTCTCAATTTGATCTATGCATTGATAAATTCATCTGTTAGATGAAAAGTCAACTGTGGTCAACTGTACATGATCTGATGGATTTGGAGGTGGAAATGAGTTAGACACACTTCATTCATGTTGGAACAAGTGTTAAATGACATTGCAAAGCTTAAAATTGAAGAAAATCAAGTCAGGACAAAAACTGCCAAAAATAGCAAGTGACCTGTAACTGAAGTTTCCAAAAATGGAAAGTTTTGACCTCAAAAACAGATGTCCAAGGAAGCTTCAAATGAAAAATTGTTCAACATGAAAGTTGTAGATCTTGTTCTCACCTTTCTAAAAAGTCCAAGAACTTGAAAATCCAATGTATGGTTTGCAAGATATGGCTCATTGAATTTCAGAAAAGACCCGTAATCAGGAGGCCATAACTACCACATACTTTGTCCAAATTGCAAGTTCTTTATATGCACAAACTCCATTTGACATGTACTTTGAGGGTGCATCATTGGATTTTCCCAAAAATAGCCAAGGCAAAAAGTCACTTTTCAACTGGACAGCTGAATTGGACCAGGGGCAAAATTGTCCAAATGTCAAAATAATTAGAATTTTTGAATGGGACTTTTTCCAACACCTCAGGAATGGCATTTTAAGTGTGTTTGAATATTCATTTTATGGTTAATGCACATGGTTTGAGTTTTGGGGTGAAAAATGAAATGCTAAAAATGGATCAATTACCACACACATGTGATTTTGAGAAATACTCAACCAATGGACATGAAACAAGTTTCTACACATTACATATGTCATTTGGGGATTGCTTGAGCTGTTAAAACAGCTGGCACTAGCTGGCATGGTGTAATTACAAATTTGCCCTTGTTTACAAAATGGCAATTTCACTTAACACTCCAAATTGTTAATTAAGTGGATTAGTGATGGATTAGTGCAATGTATATATTCATAATCACTCCATAATCATAACAGAACCTCACAATTACCAAAGTTAGATCTAGAAACTCTTCATTCTCTCCATTTTCATCAAGAACACAAACACCTTCAAATCCACAATTCTTCATCATCCTTCAACGAAATCTCAAGATTCTTTTTGATTTGGATTGGTATCATCATCCTCACCATCTGTTTTGGTAGTTTGGAAGGAGAGGAAAGCCAAATCGTGACTGTTCCATAGCTCATCATCAATGGCAAATGCAAATTGTGGATACTAGAAGCCGTGGCAATTGAAGCTAGCATCTCCTATCACCTTCTATATCCTTCTAGTGCAACTGTTTTGGAGAATTGGAGCTCGAAGCCGCGCGCATCATGACTGCCATTACAGGTTTGAGTGAATTTCGAATCTCACCATTTGTTCGATAATGATGTGCGTTAGAAAGAGTGTTTCACGTAGGTCATGGATATGTTTGTGGTTTTGAGAATAGTTGCCTGTAGTGTGAGAAATCTTGAAATGAAAGTATGAATGTAAACCCTAACTCAATCGATTTGTTTGATAGAGGAACAATTAGGACAAACGAGTTTCATATTCGGATTGTAGGAGTTTAGACGGTTCGTTCGACTATAAGCATGTCCATTTCTTTTAACTTTTGATGTTCATCCGTTTTTGAAGTTTCTGGAAAATAGTTCTTGAGGAAGACGATGAAAAGGCTGTTTGATCCAAAAAACATTTTGAAAATTCAAATAGGTTGTTTCCCGCTCGCGCCAAAATAATTACAGAATTGCCATTGTCATTTTTTAATTAATTCATTTAATTTCTAAAAAATGTTTAGGACATGAAAAAATTCATAAAAAATAGTAAAAAATTCCTTAAAATATGGAGATTTTTTCCTTGACTTTGTTGACTTGTGTAGGATTTTTTTGACCTATTGGTCAAAGTTGTGCTTGGCAAATATTTTATTTGGCATAGGCTTTTCTAATGTATGTCACATTTTGATACATTTTGGCAATTTGATCATGAAATACTCATATCATAAAATAAATGGCTGAAAATATTTGTGGTGGTTCTTGACTCATTGAGGATTATTTATATGTAAATTTCATGAATTTTTGATACCTGGTCAGAGAGCAGCAAATTCTGGAACTTAGGTGTGACAATTTGTGTCACACCTCTTGATGTCAACTTGTTGAATTTAATTGGATGACCTATACATGTTAGAATTGAATGAAATTTTGCATGGTGAATTGTTGATATGGTAGGGTGCTTGGTGAATTTTTGTAGAATTTTTCACTGCATTTTCTGATTGATCATGATTTTTCATTTCTGGTGGTCATTTTTGCAAGTCCATGTGACATAGGTTGGTAAAATGATTGAGAAATGCTCATGTGGTATTGTATGGCCATGAAATTTGATATGCATGTAGTAGACACATGTTAGGACCTCCCTGCTTTGGTCTCATCCATTTATTTTTTGTTTTCAATGAGATATGAATTTTTGAATTGGATGTATGCATTGATGGTGTGAATTGGAGCCTATGATTGTGTCTGTTTTTGTTGATTTTCATTGACATGGTTTCATTTGCCCAATTGAGCTCAAATTTGACATGGTAGACCTTGATTGACCCCTGTTTAGGTGTAATTAATTTGAGAATTTTTGGATGTGTTTTGGTATGGATTTGAATGCAATAATTCTGTTTGCATGTTTGGTGCTTCATTTGACCTCATTTGCTTTGTTTTGTGCATGAATTGAACATGATGGATGATATAAACATGAGACCAATGATGTTTGCTCTTGTTTGATGTTAATTTGATGTTGGTTGATGAACACCTTGCTGTTTTAAATTTTTTCTTGCTTTTGGACCCTAGGCTTGGCCTAGTGGTCTAGTTGCTAATATTTGCTTGATTTTTCAGGATCAAAAAGCAATGCACATGGATAATGGTCCAAATCAATTTTGATTGATGTTGTTGATGTTTGTATACTAATATAACATTGTTTTGTAGGTTGTGGAGCTTGGGGCTTGAGCCTTGAGCTTGCCTTGTGTTGTGCATAATTTGTTTAAACTGATTGATTGTACACTTGTTGTTTATGGTTTGTCTGTCTGATTACTGACTGAGTTTGATGGTTTCCAGGTACTTTAGTTGCTCAGTTCCTTGTGAACTATTGCTTTGCTTTGCTTAAGCAACTTGCATAGAGGTATAACCTTCTTACTTCATGTAGTCTGGAGACCCGGCTGTTACCGGGCCGGGCAAATTGTCTGAAGTCCTCCTTAAGAGGCAATGATTGTGTATGTTTATTTTTAAGCCCAAGCAGGAAAAGTCCTTCAAAGTAAGGCAATTGGTGGAAGATAGGGACAAGCAGCCTGTCCCCCACTATTCAGTGAGTCTTCTCCTTGCTCCCATTACATGGTTGTAGCATTGAGATCAAAAGCCCAAGATCTGTGCAGTGCACATTGTGTCAGAGTCATCGAGTATAGAAGGGTTCCCCTATTCTGGACCCATGCTCATTTGTCAGCTCTCCCTGGTTAGGGATAAGAGCTGTGAGGTCTGATCCTCACTTCATCCTTTCATCTGCTTCACCTTAGCCTCGTAATGGCAAGGTTAAGAGCAAAACCAGCCTATACAGACGATTGCTTAGGCAGTCAAACCTGATTGATTGAGCCCCTTGTGTGGTTATAGTGCGTGCTATATGGATATCTGATTGACATGCTTGTTTGAGATGCCTGTTCTCATTTGATGTATGATATGATTGTATGCTTGTGTGCTAGCTTCTTTCCTGGTTAGGATAGGCTTGTTTATGCAAGTAGGATAGAAAATCGAACTTAGGGTTAACGATGCATGACAACATTAGGCTCGAGTCTCAGCTCCCTAGTTGTGTGTCTTTCCCCAGTTTCTGGTTAGCAATTTAGTCCCTTTCAGGGGAACTACATCGCCCTGATCCTCGTGCCAGACGAGGTATGTAGGCAGGTGGTCGTGCGAGACCACTCCGGGCAACCTTTTTCTTTTTTGCGTGCGTTTACTTGTTATCTGACTGTATGTTTGGGTTCGGATGCCGACGTAAGCCCAGTGATTGGCTGTCGGGCTCCACGTTTGCCCTTTTGAGTGTGTTTTGGTTCGGATGCCGACGTAATTCCATCCAGTGGTTGTCGGGCTCCATGTTTGCCACCCTTGCTTGTTTGTGTTGTTTGTGTTGTTTGGCGTGCGTAAGCCGAACTACAGAGGCTCTGATTCTTGTTCCAGACAAGATATGTAGGCATAAGGTGCGATACCTTATCAAGCCCGTTTCTCCCAACCCCACCTGAGTTCCCTGGGTGTGTGTGTGATGTTTAGCAACCTTTTCTTTATTCTAGGACGTGGATCCCTAGGAGTACCTAGGACGTGAGGGGTGCTAATACCTTCCCCTTGCGTAACCGACTCCCGAACCTTTTCTCTCTGGTCGCGAGACTATGTCTTTCCAGGTTTCTCTGAGCGTTTCCTTTCCCTATCTTGGGATAAATAACGTTTAGTGGCGGCTCTGTGTGTTTTTATTTTGAGTCTCGCCGGTTGATTTTTCGCAGGATGCGACACTAAGTGTGCAGCATCTAGGAGAGTAAACGATTGGTGCACCCTTGGCCTAATATTATGTAGGATAATAAACAAGAAAATTTGAGCTTGGGCCCTCATATCCTCCCTCAAGCACCTAATAGTAACACCAGATGCATTATACTGCACACTTCGCCCCTCAAGCAAGAAAGACCTGGAGATCTCTTTAATGTTTCTATGCCTATTAGGATGGAGGTGGTATTAATCAATCGCTCCAGCTTCCAAAGTGAGAGGATTTCTTAAAACCTCATTTATAGCATCTCTATCAAATCTCAAACCTTTCACTCGCACAAAAGTGGTCCAAGTGAAGGCTTTTCCATCATTTGGAAGGGCGTCCACATAGAACACCCTTACCAAGTCGTACTTAATGTGCTCTGGAGGACTTATCAATTCATCCCACTTTTTGCTCTCGAAAATATATGCCACTTCTCTATATGTCTCTTCCTGATTAATGTTGAACTGTTTCTCAGACCAAATCTTTCTTTTCTCCAATTCCTTATACCTCTCAGCCTACTCAACACCCTTTAAACGATTTGAATCAAATGGCCTAGGTTGACGAGAGGTACTTCCTCCCGTCTTTTGCTTCTTTGAGGCTCCAAGAACTTTTGGAGGTGCCATCTAAAAAGCATGAACAACATCCAACAATAGCAAACACAATTGTTAGGAATATAGGGAAGGAAATGGACAACAAAGCAACAATCATGCATCAATAAAAATCAAAATTTTCACAAGTTCTCCATGTTCACCCGACGAACCTGGGGAGAGCTCTCCCAGTGAACCAGGTCACAATAGCCATAAACTCTCTCTTAACTATGGCCTATCTCTTCTAATAGCCATGATGTAGCGACATGTCGTTAACACGTCAATGACATGGTTTGTCCTTTCCTACTCCTCCTCTAAGATATCTTGATAAGTTGGCCTCAATGGATCTCCCTTTGCATCTGGTATCATGCAAGGATGTGACACTCTATAAAACCATTGGATGTATCCATATATCATACTCCATGGACGAGGAGCTGACACATGTCGTACATCCTCTAGAACCTGATGATCAAAGTATGCTAGAAATATATCATCAACATCCATGTGGAGGATAATAGCTGAAGCAGCAACATTGGGGTCTCTAGGTATATCCTAGATGTATCCAAACTGGTGCAGGACTTGCTCAGGTATATGAGGGTACATAAGTCAAAACCTACATACTAGACATCCAGAGTACAATGCTTTATGGTATACAACTTGTGCATCAGAACCATCAGCCTCCACAACTTCATCCAGGCGGTGCTCATACAGGACTAATTCCTCATGTCCTGTTGAGCTTTTGTCAGGCTACCTCCTAAATAAGTCGCCATTGTATCCCGTGCCTTAGGTATGCTGGTTTTGGATTAGTTTTAAAAAATTACCTAGATTAGAAGATGTATAAGGCATGAGACGTCATCAAGGGTGATGTACATCTCACTAATTAAAAGATGAAATGTCGACGTCTCTGTGTGTCATCTCTTCACAAAAACAGAAAATAAGCCATGGTTAATATAACCATAGTCAATCATGCATAAATCATGTAATCCAAATGGTTGCATGACATCTAGTAACCATGGCTCATCAGGTTGCGCCAACTTTGGAACCTTCATATTGTGGCTGATACACTTTAACGTATCATGGTACTGCAAAATATAAATACAACATCAGACTCTTGAAATATTATAACAAAAATGTTTAAAAGAGTAATTAAAATATTTACACTACCTTCATGTCCCATATGTTCCTCACCATATCATCTGGATACAAAGGAAACATGAAAGGTATGAGGGGCCTCCTAGGAAACCCTCTAGGGCACCTGGGAATTTGGGGCAGCGGCAGACACGTCAATCTAGAAAGACAATTTCAAACACCCGTAAAGACGATCCCTCATTAGTAAAATAAGTCTCTCCAATAACAAGTTGTGAGGTTCTAGCTTTCTCCCTAAAAATGGAAGCATGTTGGGACACTCTACCAGGTCACCTGGATAATCCATATTCATATCTCTGGATTAAGGGTTCAGATTCTCTAATCTGGATTACATGTGAATGTTAGTTGGAAAATTTCGGCCAGAGAAGGCAAACCCACTCGATTAGGAAACCTGTCGGGATATGAGATCGACAAGAAGCTGGACAATCCATGGGTCGATACCAAGAGCTCAGGTTGAAGTCGAAGGGTCTCCATGGCGAGAGTGATCGTGGATGGCCAAAGACATGGGCAGTTATCTACGTACATGGGAGAAGTTGACCGACACGTGTCATCTCAAGATAGGTTCGTAACCCCCCGACGGTTACTTTTTATTAATATTTAAGCAAGTGTTAGGGATCATTTGTAGAGTGCATTTTTAGCATTTGCAGTGGGAGTACACTTGAAGTACCAAAACGCTTACGAGAAAAGAGTCATCTCCCTACAAAAAATGTACCTTTGTCTCCATTTATATTCATCAGTCATTTAAACTTACCAAATTATTTTTACTTTATTGCTTTACTTTCCCTATACTTTCGCATGTTATTACTTTTTACTACCTTTCTAACTCATCAAGGGTTATATTTACTCCTTTTGAACATTTCAAAGACATTGCCTACTCAAACATCATACACTCAAACACTAAGTCTAGGACTTTGTAGCCGGTCCTGCAAGTAACCCTCTCATAGGAAGGCTAGAGATTGTTGACAAAGAAATAGTGAACCAGAACTAGAACCATGGAATAGAGCATGCGGACCCTAAGCTCTAGTGCTGAAAAACTCAATGCAAGGAAGTTCAGGACAAACACAACAAACATTTCTATTGCATTTAACCCTAAATTATCATACCTATATTTTATTTAGGTAATGCATGCATGTATAATAAAAAAAGAAGGAGAACGGGCAACTTACAAATGCAATAGAGAGAAGATTCAAATAAGTGTAATAAAATGGAGTAGATACGTGATAAGTTTCGACGCAATGGATAGAAACTATGAGAAGGCTTGAAAATAAGAAGAACAAGCTATGTAAACGCAAAGGAAAAGTCTCTCTTTGTATTCTCTATTTTTTATCTTTTGCGGAAATGAAAATGTGAAAGGAGAGGGAAAGGTGCGAGTTTACTTAAACATAAGCATTCAGATTCCAATCTCCGGCAAAAAAAAATTGTACTTTGAAATACGAATTAGTTTGAAAATTGTGTGGTCCTTATTCCAATATGGACATGATCTGTTAGGTATGTCTGGATTCCAATATTCAGAGTTTTTTAATATCTAGATTTGGTGTGTTCTAGAGATGGTTTATATCTTAAGTGCCTCAAAATTTTGAAATTCGGAATTAAGGCTTATATTTGGATTTCTCTAAGGTATGTGAGTAACACATCGGGTATAATAAGTAACCCCCCTTCCAATTAGGGTTATAGTCCTTAATCTGCTAGCTTTTTTTGACTGGTGGGGTGTATAAAATTGTTTTTTCACTCCTACTAGCTATTTGAATAATTTAAGCAAATTTTAAGCCAAACAAATGTTAATACATCTCCATTGGTTAAAAATTTGTTAGAGACATATTCTTCGTTGAATAAGTGTGGACTTATGAGATTCTTGGAGAGCACCTTTTTCCTACCATCGTTGTTGGTTCTTTCGATCTATGTATTTATCTTCACCAACCTTCTCTTAGTTTGTGTTTGAAAGATGTGGTCTGAAACCCCCACTCAAACTAGAATTTTCTCCTTTTCTAGTTGATCTTTGGTTGGTGTCTTTTATTGGTGATTCTATTAGAATTTTCTCTGACACTCTTAATAGAGAAAAGACCAAGAAAATTTTCCGCATGGCCAAAAGAATAGGTTGCTCCTTTAAGCTAGATGATAAGAGAGAGGTTAATAGGTTGAAGGTTTTAGAGGTTAGTGATCATTGTAAAAAAAATTATGGGAGTCTAAAAGGTGTCTTCAATGATTTTGGGTTATTTAAACACGAGGAAGTTTGGGGTGGTATTAAGAAGAATAGGTGAGGGATTCTATTTTTTTGGACAATCTTGATTTATTAGTGCTCTAGGAGATGAACCTTAATGAAGTCTTTGTCTCACTAGTCAGTTCTCTCTAGGGAAATTTCTTTTGCGATTGGATTTTTACCCCAAATATTAGTAACAATAGGGTTTTCTTTATATCTAGTGTAGTTCCAAATAAACTTCTCTTTTTTTTTTCATTATGTCTTCCTTTAGTGGGGAGCTATTGTCATACCCCAATTTTGTCCGGGCATATTTAATTTTTTCATACAATCGATTTCATTTTTATTTTTGCATCATATGCATAGCATGACATACATTGCATCATGAATAACACCTAAAATGTCAGTCAAAATGAATCTATTGAAAATACAGACAAATCGGTTAAATTGCTTCTCAAGAATTTAACCGGTGCAAAATTATTTCAGAATATTAAGGAAAGACTGTATGAGTATGTTTTGTCCTGACAATTTTAGTGTGAACGATTTAATTTTCCGAGCAAAATTATACTCGGTTTCTATTTTTAATGGGTCAAACACTTTTTTTTGGTTTAGTTGTTAGTTAAAGTAATTTAAAGTAATTAGAATCAAATATTAATTAGAATTTCCTTTTATGATATTATTTCCCTAAATAAATAATAAATGTAAAAAATATATATATTTTTACATTGGATTCTTCTCACGAATTCTCTCACTTCCTCTCCCAACGGTCACACACGTGACTCTTCCCTCTCTCTCCACTCATCAATAAACGTCACCCTCTCACCTTTCATTCACTCTTCCACTCTCTGAATCCTCTCACCACGCGTCCCTCACCCTTTCCTCACTCATTTTCACTAACCTCACAAATCCACTCACAGATTTTCTCTCTCACAATCACTCAGAAAAGAGATCTCTCCTTCATTCACCCTCCATCTTCCACACCTTCTGCCACTAATCATCTCCACCTACCACCGGCGACTCCTTCATCATAACCACCGTGCAAAGCCACCACAAAACCCAACAACCAATAACTTCACCACCACCATAACCTTCATCTTCCTCATCGCGTCAAAACCCCACAACCGCGCTTAAACCTTCACTTCGCCTCCTTCGTCTTCCAACAGGCGAAACCACCGATCCACTCAACCCTAACTCAACTACCACCGATCTCGCCAGAAAACCCCATTCCACTAACTCCAAGCTTTGATTCTACCGCCGTCAACAAACCCTTTTTCCTCTCTCACAACCACCACGCCCTCAAATCGCTCACTCCGCTCTCCGTCCGCGATCTACTCAACCTAACCTCCACACAAACAACCCTCATCGCCTTCTTCAAACCTCACACGATTCCACGCCCTTCACCCGTAAGACACACCATACCGGTCATCCAACCCTCACGAGCTTCTGTTTCACTCACTCAAATAAATCATTCTCATATATCGTCGTTACCGTCGTGTAGAGATTATTTGTTTTTTTTCATTGGGATTTTGTTGGCATTCGATTTCTGCTTGGCAGATGGAACCATGTCACTAAATTTATTCTTGCAAGCCAAAGTGAGGACCTAATATCAATCTTAGCCGAGAGATTAGAATGTTGCGCTCATGGTCGACTCGATGAAGAGCTCGACCCGATGCGGTCTTATCGGTCATAACTCCTAGCCAACAACGACTTGCTGACGGTAACAGTTTGAACTATGAGTTTCATGTTAATGTGTATTTTATTATGCCAATTCCATTTGCTTTACTTCTATTTAGTTGTTGAACTTCTGTTGTTATTTTGATAAGTGGAAATTTGTTTATGACATGTAAATAATGGTGGTTACTATTCCGTTCCATTTTGCTGAAGGATTCTTGTTTGGTTTTATAAATAGTCCTGCAAATATATGAATGCTTTGTCGTGATTCTGTTTGGTTTCGATTACATTGCGACTTTTATTCATGACTCCGACATCAAGCATACCGCTGTGATGCTGATGCGTTGATGAAACATCACCGACGGCACCTCATTTGCGTCAAATTCGCGTGATCTTTTTTTGTTCGTTTCACATTTTGATTGCAAGTATTGTAATGAATGGTTGTTGTTTCGGTGCTTCTTTCGTAGCGAAAAAATTAAAGAAAAGCGGGATGGACTCGGTTGATGTTCTCATAATTTGTTGAGTGGTATGCGCCTTGTAAATATTGGCCACTCTCTGTGATTGAAAAGCAAGTGGAAGAAGTTAATCTGAACCTTGGGCTTTTGGGAATGATTTCCAAGCCCATTAACGTTTATATCTCCCATTGTTTTATAGATTTTTTAAGCTATGCAAATAATAAATTACATCATTAATATATAATTGCTCATAATTTAGAATTGCACTTCATGGATTCGGTAATTCAATATTGTTATACCATTAAAGCTTCAATAAATTAATTATATATTTTCACCGCGTTTCGATCTCGCATACGACATTCCAATTTCATTGTCGCTATGTACAAACCGGTTTTGGAGCACATTTTGTAAACCGATTCCATTCAATTTTATCAACATTATCATATCTCCATTCTTTTAATTAAAAATTTATTGATTTGTTTCATTCCAATTCACCATCAATCCAAACCAATTTCAAAAAGCACAAACCACAATTCTCGATTCAACATCGAGCCCATTTTTAAACACCCTTGTAAGTCGATTGCTTTTAGCATCGCCATCAACCTCACATAGCTTACTCTTGGGCTTTCTTACAATGAGACCTATTTGATTATTAATTAATCGAGTAGATGAACAATACACTAAATAAAATTCATTTCATTCATAAACACGAATTCGAACATTTTTCCAAACCATTCAATTTCAAAAGGATTTTCTCTCTTAACATAAATTTTGGGATGAAAAGGAGATAGGAAGCGTATGCTTCACTATTTCTCAAGCACTTGAATAATTGGCGTACGCCATATTGCTCGAGTTCTTGTCACCCGATTAAACCTTAATCATACACATTCGAATCATACTATTTCAAATCATTTCTACAAATTCAAAATCCTTTTAATTCCATATTTCAGATGATAAGAGGATAGGAGGCGTACGCCTCACTATCTTTCAATCATTCGAATAATTGGCGTGCGCCACATTGCTCGAATTTTCGTCATCAGATTAAAAACACAATCGAATAAATTCAAGTCAACTCTTAGATCAAACACAGTTTCAAAAATAAACTTTAACTTAACTTTAATAGAGAATGGGAGGCGTACGCCTCATCATTCCTTGATTATTTGAATAATTGGCGTACGCCACATTGCTCAAATCATCGACTTTCAAAACCTACCAAATCAAAATTCAAACTATTTTCACAAATCAAATACGACATCTAAAGACATATCTTTTACAATTTAAACCTTGGATGATAAAAGATGGGAGGCGTTCGCCTCGCCATCTCTTGATTATTTGAATAATTGGCGTACGCCACATTGCTCAAATTATCGACTTCCGACCAAAACACGCTAAATAAACTTGGATAAAGGAATAGGTGGCGCACGCCTCATTATTCTTTGAATAAGCAAGTAGGAGGCGTATGCCTCACTACCGTGCATATTCAACATCCGCAAACAAACTTTCAAAAATAATTCGAACGAAAAAAGGGTAGAAGGTGTTCGCCTTGTTATTCCTCGAAAGAATTGGATGATTGGTGTACACCACATTGCTCAATCTTTCGTCGTTCTTCAAAAACATCTCAAACAAATCAAACCTAACTTCTCGCCCCCGAGCGATTGAAACCAAACACCCAAACACATCAAATCAACTTGTCACCCCCGCGTGACCAAAACCTCTTCAAAAGAACACTGTCAATCCTTTCTAATGTGCACAACAAACCAGTGCTAGAGCCTCCACCGAGAGTAGACAAGCCAGCGTTTAGCCGTTAGAACGCTGACCTACACAGTCGTTCATCAAAACAAACCACACCAAATATTTGTAGTATCCCGAACTACGAATGCTCTAATTTCCTTATTGCACCATAAGGATACGTAGGTAGGAGATTGATGTATCTTCGCGAGCACACTAATAAAAAAACCTCCCATTTCCCCCTCCTGAGGTCTTCATCCATATCTATCATCAATTCTAATCACTCGAAGCAAGAAAATAACAGTCAACTAACAGTCAAATAGCAAAATCAGAATAAAAGGTTCCCGTTGAGTACAACGGACGTAAGGGGTGCTAATACCTTCCCCTTGCGTAATCGACTCCCGAACCCGAATATGGTTGCGACGACCATTATTCTTATTTCTAAAGGTTTTCTCGATATTTTCCTATTCTTTCATTGGAATGAATAAAGTTCGGTGGCGACTCTGTTTCGAACAACATTTTTCCGCGTTCCATCGCGAGGGATCGCATTATCATTTTTGAGGTCCGACAGACTGGCGACTCTGCTGGGGACCCTGCTCCAAGCAAGAGAGAGTCTAGCTTAACTTAGTCTGATTTTGCTATGACTATTAGAATATGTTCTTTTCTTCCATGCTTATTGCTCTGTATTTTATTCTGATTGCTTGTGTTATATATAATTTGTCTTGATACTTTGGTCTGGGGCTTAATGTTTGGTGTGAGATAAGCTCCAAACCCGAGCTTCGAGAAGAACTTAGAACCCGGAGTTGTGTAGTATTGAACCAAGGGGTGTACACCTCATTGGGACAATACGAAGACTCCACCTAGAGTAGACCTGTTTGGAGTTTCCATCACAATATGGCTAGCCCATCATTGTGGGGAGGTTCTAAATATGATCCGTGACTCTAGGGACCTCGCCTTAAACCCAAGTTTTGTTTTCATGATTGGCGATTATGTAGTATTGAACCGAAGGGTCTACACCCTGTTCGAACAATACAAGAATCCCACTTAGATTAGATCATTTCAGAATTCCTATCACGATGTGGCTAGCCCACCATCGCGAGGAAGTTTTGAACTTGATCCGTGAGTCTAAGTTCCTTCCTTGAAAACATAACTTTAGAACCTACCTTTGGGAATTTCTAGTAATCAGAGAGACCCGTGCTTCTTCCAGTTATACTGATGCACTCAACATGTGGATAATTTTGAGTCTGTATTCCTCTGCGGAAAATGGCAAAGTTTCATGCATTTGCATATCATCAACATGCATTGCATCTCATTGTCCAGAAACAAAAACTCACACCATATTCTCCCCTTGTCCAGTAATGCTGACTACTCGACACCGGTACGAGACACGCCACAACTACAAAATGACCCTCGAACAGCTGGAAGCAAACCAAGTCTCGATGAGAACAGACATTGACTCCATGCAGGCAAAGATGGATCGCTTGCTGGAAACCATGTTGCTCCTGGCCCAGAAGGAGAAGGATGCTGAGACTAACGCTGAAGCCAGGAAAGTTGCTGCCCAGTTTGGATCGCCATCACTTAGCATCCCGGGAGTAACTGAACTTGATAGTAACCCCGCCCATCCTGGAGGAGGACCTATCCCTATTCCAATCCCCATGGTCAACATGAACCCTCATGAGCATTCTGCTACATCTGCCCAACATGGATCCATGATGGGTGATGAGGATCCATACGATGCTTTCTTCATGCCATAACCTGTCAAACCTGCTGTTGGAGGTCTCCCAGACCCAGCTGTTGATAGACTCCATGCTTTGGAGGAAAAGTTTAAGTCGTTGGAGGTTCACACTACTCCCGGTTTGGACGTTGTTGACATGTGCCTGGTGCCAGACCTCGTGATTCCGCAGAAATTCAAAGTCCCAGACTTTGACAAGTACAAAAGGATCAGCTGCCCAAGAACACACCTCAGAGCCTACTGTCGCAAAATGGCTGCCCATATCAGTAATGATCAACTCCTGATTCATTACTTCCAAGATAGTCTCAGTGGGGCATCCTTGGAGTGGTACATGCAACTAGAGAGAGGTCAGGTCCAGTCATGGAGAGACCTTGCTGAAGCCTTCCTTAGGCATTATCAGTACAACACTGATCTAGTGCACAATCGCACAAAACTGCAAGACATGACTCAATGCAACAACGAGTCATTTAAGGAATACGCTCAGCGGTGGAGAGAGCTAGCAGCTCGTGTCCAACCTCCTCTCCTTGACAAAGAGCTAATTGACATGTTTATGGGAACCCTACACACCCAATACATGGAGAAAATGGTAGGGTCTAGCTTCCCAACTTTTTCTGAGGTTGTCTCCGTGGGAGAACGAATCGAGAGCCAAATCAAGAAGGGGAAGCTACCTTGCGCCGCCAATACTTCAAGTGGGATGAAGAAACCTTATCCTAATCTTCCGAAGAAGCCAGAAGGTCAAACCAATGCTATAATGGGAGGAGGAGGATATAGGGCACATCCGAATGTTCCTATGCCTTATCGCCAAACTGCCGCGGTCATCCCGACGCCATATCAGCCACCCTATCAACAACCATATCAACAACAGTATCAACAGCCGGCTTACCAGCAGCCGCATCAGAATCAACAGCAACGTGCTCCACAACAACGTCAACCTAATCAGCAGAGGGCAAGGAGGCCAGAAAGACATTTTGATCCTTTGCCAGTGTCATACAGCAAGATCCTTCCCTACCTGCTGAAGGATGGATCAATTGTGCTGAAGGAGATAACATCTGCAACTCCACCATATCCTCCAGGCTACGACGCCAATGCTCACTGTGAGTATCACATGGGTGCTCCAGGGCACACAATAGAGAACTGTAAGGCTTTCAAGCACAAGGTTCAAGATTTGATTGACAGTAAAGCACTTACATTCACGCCAGTGAGGCCAAACGTTGCAACAAACCCCATGCCGGAGCATGCAGAGTCAAGTGAAGCTCGAAGGTAAAGCTTCTCACCGGCCTGAAAAAACAGAGCAATTCCGCCGAAGAATCCAAAGATGAAGGCCTGTTGTTTTGAATGAAGGCAATCATTATGCCATTTTTACCATTTTTGCATTCTTGTAATTTGATCTTGTTTGTCTAAGTACTGTATGCTTTAAACATTGTTATTTGTATTTGGTTTTGTTAATGGGATGATTATGCATGCTTTGAATCAATCTTTCATATTCACTCATCTATCACATTTGCAAAAGCACAAACACATACTTTTACACTTCACCTCCTTTATCACACTATTGTTAGTAAATGTTGGAAGGAGGATGACGAAAACGAAATACTCATAATTGTTGATCGTATGCTTTCGGATAAAATCCTGCTAATGATGTACAGACATTGTTTCAAATCCCCAAACACTGGAGAGATAAGGAGTTAATCCCTAGTCAACCACTTCGAGCCTAGAAGTAGGAGTTTCTTTCGAATCTACAAACCCTTACGCTTAACCAGGGGCATGGTAGTGTTCAGTTGATTTGACTACACGTTCAAATTACAAGATGAAATATCCCATACAAGGATCAACCATATGACACTCTTCACACACATCCTGAAGTGTCGAAGGAACCATACAAATCCAAATTTTATGTCGGTTGTTCTTCAATAACCAATGACTTGGCAGTCACAATTTCAAAAAAAATCAATCAAAAAAAGATCCCGCTAAGTCAAACACCCTAAAAAGGAGACTTAGGCAAAAACAGGGGCAATCCCGATGGATTAAAGCTTCAAACGAAGCGGTCCATGCAAAAGTTAGGGATCAAAACAAAATCGAAAGAGACAATGAAAGTCTCCAAGAAAACAAAACAAGATTCAGTGACCACCGTACCAAAATCAAAGGGTCACCGACATCCAAAAAACAAAATAAGGTGGCTGCCATTCCAAGAGACCTTGAGTCACCATCTTTATCCTTACACCTGCAGAAGACGAATGTGTGTGAATTAACTGAACATAAGATTGGAGATCATCATGAAGAAGGGGTGGGTTAAAATAAACTTTGAGCCTTATATCCTTTTGTTTCAATAACCATGAACCAAGCCACGTTACAACCTTCAAAAGACCTAATTGAAGTAAGGTTTGTTCTGAAAGCATACTATAGCAAGGTTGAGTAAACTGACTCCCAAAGATTTGCTAATATTCTCTTCTCACTATATCACTCACACGCTAGCTAAATCAAGCACCGCGTTTGGACTCATGGTCCACTCGCCACACACTACCACAACACTCCCGAGTGAATGATTTTTTTTCAAAACTTGCATAACTGTTGCATTAAAATCACCATTTCTTGGATAACAATTCTTAATTGTCAGTCAGTACTTGACATCAAGAAAATTCCAAACAAGGGGCAATTCAAGAGGCACTTGATCGTTGGCGCTAACACGAATCAAGACCATCCTGTGAATTAGGGGCATGGCATATTTTGACCATGTTGATATAAGAAGTAGTAAGTATAAGACAAATCTCCAAGCATCAGTTGATCAGGGAGGAAAAACACTTCAATACTCAGTCCATCTGGGGCAAGTTCCCCAAAGGCTAATCAGGGGCATACCATTGTAAGATTCAGGAGCTGGGAAAAACAGACTCAGACCACGTCATCGGATAACCACTCCCAAGGTTTCCTTTCAGGGAGAATGCCATTTGGTACCCTACAGTTTGGGGCAAGACAAGTTGCAAGGGGCAAAATTCCCTTCATATCTTCAAGTCAGTCCAGCAGACTGTGTCAGACACTGGAAACTGCTTGAATTCACAACAAAAATGTCAAAAGTTCATACCAGTACAACATGACATCTTGACAAGAACCCTTAGGGCACGTCAAAAGCACAATCATCATGCGTTGATCACGTCGCTATGCTCAGTTACAGGCTGGCCAAACATCCCAGAAGAAGAAATCGAGATCTTCTCGAAGACAAATACACAATATACTAGCAAGAGTCAAACTTGGGGCACCAAGCGTATCCACGTCTATTGTGTGTTCATCACATCGTCAACTACCAAGTGTCGGGAAGTCAGATCCTTTCACCAACCAATAGTACAATCCACATTGACAATTACCAGAGAAAACCCAAAGTCCACCTTGTTGGCATCCACACAAAAACAAATACAACCAACATTGGTTTCCATAAAATACATCGCCTTTGCAAGGGGGGCCAATCCCAAACAAGCCAATCATTCTTTGCATTCAAACATGCATCACATGCATCATATGCATCACATGCATCACCTCATACATAACACATGCATGACATTTATGCATATAGAACGAGTCAAAATCCAAGGTTTAGTCGTAGGCATCCAGGCCAACCCTCAGTTGAGTCATTGTTTTTTCTCCGAGTGATTTCCTACCCTGCTATCGGGCGTTCCCCATTGAGTTACATCTTTCAACCGTTTCTTGATAAAATGTTATCCTCAGCTTAGTCAAACAATGTTTCTCCAAACACTTACCTTGTTTCACGTTGAACGTCCCTCAATGAGTCGTTTCTTGTAACCTTTTGTTGACAGAAACTACACCTCCCCAGAGAATATTTGTTCTGCAACCTTTTGTTGATGGATACCCCAAACAAGTCTTACCCAACAATGTTCCAATACTACCCAACAAGTCAGGTTTATTGAACTTTGTCAGTAGCCTTATTTTCCAATATTGTTCTCACTGTCATCCTTTTGGTGAAAGTCCGTTGAAGAATAATATTGATCATCGTCCTGTTTACGATAACCGTTATCCTTTTGGTAATGGTAAATCCTTGACATTTGTGATCTCGCTGTCATCCTTTTGGTGTCGAAGATCCTTGAAGTTTTGGTTCAACCTTCATCATTTTGGTGAATGGAGACCTCTCACTATTAAAGCTTATTATCATCCTTTTGGTGGTAACAAGTTGTGTCGTTTGATCTTACCGTCATCCTTTTGGTGTCGGCGATCCTCATGGTGATAAGGATCCTTTTCATCTTGGTTCAACTATCATCCTTTTGGTGATTACACCCAGTTCAATCTAAAACATCATCCTTTTGGTGATAGAGATTACAGAGTTTGGTTTAAGCTATCATCCTTTTGGTGATGTTGACATTTGGAAAGTCCAACCCCACTGTCATCCTTTTGGTGTCAGCAATATTTGAAGTTATTATAACTTATTATCACCCTTTTGGTGGTAACAAGTTTCGAAGTTATGATCTCACCTTCATCCTTTTGGTGATGGTGATTGTTGATTCATTATCATCCTTTTGGTGATAACGAGTCCTGTTGTTTGTAGTACCTTCATCCTTTTGGTGATGGTGACTGTCGACTTATTATCATCCTTTTGGTGATAACAAGTTTTATTGTTCGATTCTACCTTCATCCTTTTGGTGACGGTGATCAGTAAAAGTTATCGACTTATTATCATCCTTTTGGTGGTAACAAGTTTTGCTATTGGCCTTACCTTCATCCTTTTGGTGACGGTGACCATTTGAGTTATGGGCTCATTATCATCCTTTTGGTGATAACAGGTTTTGTTTTGATCTTGCCCTCATCCTTTTGGTGATGGCGATCATTGGGTTTGTTTCAGCTTATTATCATCCTTTTGGTGATAACAAGTTTTGAAGTTTTGTCCTTATTATCATCCTTTTGGTGATAACAAGTTTTGTTTGTTTGATCTTACTGTCATCCTTTTGGTGTCAGTAATATTTAAGGTTATTGACTTATTATCATCCTTTTGGTGGTAACGAGTTTTGGTGTTCGATAATACCTTCATCCTTTTGGTGATGGTGATTGTCGACTTATTATCATCCTTTTGGTGGTAACGAGTTTTGTTGTTTAATCCTACCTTCATCCTTTTGGTGATGGTGATTATTGACTTATTATCATCCTTTTGGTGATAACAAGTTTTTGTCTTGATCTTACCTTCATCCTTTTGGTGACGGTGATCAATTGCGTTGTGTGCTTATTATCATCCTTTTGGTGGTAACAAGTTTTGTCGTTTGACCTTACCTTCATCCTTTTGGTGATGGTGATTATCGACTTATTATCATCCTTTTGGTGATAACAAGTTTGTGTCTTGATCCTACCTTCATCCTTTTGGTGATGGTGATCAATTGCGTTGTGTGCTTATTATCATCCTTTTGGTGGTAACAAGTTTTGTCGTTTGACAATACCTTCATCCTTTTGGTGATGGTGATTGTTGACTTATTATCATCCTTTTGGTGATAACAAGTTTTTGTCTTGGTCTTACCGTCATCCTTTTGGTGATGGTGATCAATTGTGTTGTGTGCTTATTATCATCCTTTTGGTGGTAACAAGTTTTGTCGTTTGACCTTACCTTCATCCTTTTGGTGATGGTGATTGTCGACTTATTATCGTCCTTTTGGCGATAACAAGTTTTGTCTTTTAATTATACCTTCATCCTTTTGGTTATGGTGATTGTTGACTTATTATCATCCTTTTGGTGATAACAAGGTTTTTGTTTTGATCCTACTATCATCCTTTTGGTGATGGGGATCCTTTGAGTTGTGTGATTTATTATCATCCTTTTGGTGGTAACAAGTTTTGTTTTTAATTCAAACTTCATCCTTTTGGTGATGGTGATTGTGTTAACTTATTATCATCCTTTTGGTGGTAACAAGTTTGTTGTGTGACTTATTATCATCCTTTTGATGATAACAAGTTTTTGTCTTGATCTTACCTTCATCCTTTTGGTGATGGTGATCAATTGCGTTGTGTACTTATTATCATCCTTTTGGTGATAACAAGTTTTTGTCTTGATCTCACCTTCATCCTTTTGGTGATGGTGATCAATTGAGTTGTGTGCTTATTATCATCCTTTTGGTGGTAACAAGTTTTGTTTCATTATACCTTCATCCTTTTGATGATGGTGATTGTTTTGACTTATTATCATCCTTTTGTTGATAACAAGTTTTGATTGTTGGATATTACCTTCATCCTTTTGGTGACGGTGATCTTTGAAGTTGATGAGTCAACTGTCATCCTTTTGGTGGTAGCCTTGATATTATACTTTCGGTAATGGGAAACTTTATCAGAATAACCATCATCCTTTTGGTGACGGACATCATCCTTTTGGTGATGGAGATCTTTGGATTGTGTTTACCTTACACCCTTTTGGTGATAGCGAGATTTGTTGTCGATCTTACCATCATCCTTTTGATGATGGCAATCATTGTTGTATCCACTGTAGCCATCATCCTTTTGGTGATAACTACTTCTGAAGCTCAGCTTATCCATCATCCTTTTGGTGATGACGATCCTGAAAATCATGGTGAATTACTATCATCCTTTTGGTGATAGCAGTTAAATCCACTGTCATCCTTTTGGTGTCAGAAAACCAATCCCACCTTTGTCTTTACATCAATAACAACCTTCGCAAGGTTTGAGCATTGACTCCAGGGTTAGCATTGTGTGGATGCTTCTACCGCTATTACCTTGGTGTTGTTAGAATCCATTGCATTTTCTTTTTGCATTTCTCCATTGCATTTCAAAGGACAAAATTTGGGTCTTTTCGTATTTAATTACCTTCCACCACGAAGGTATGAAGACTGTCGTCATTCTTACTTTCTAGTTCAAGATTATTAAATAGGGGCAGCTGTCATACCCCAATTTTGTCCGGGCATATTTAATTTTTTCATACAATCGATTTCATTTTTATTTTTGCATCATATGCATAGCATGACATACATTGCATCATGAATAACACCTAAAATGTCAGTCAGAATGAATCTATTGAAAATACAAACAAATCGGTTAAATTGCTTCTCAAGAATTTAACCGGTGCAAAATTATTTCAGAATATTAAGGAAAGACTGTATGAGTATGTTTTGTCCTGACAATTTTAGTGTGAACGATTTAATTTTCCGAGCAAAATTATACTCGGTTTCTATTTTTAATGGGTCAAACACTTTTTTTTTGGTTTAGTTGTTAGTTAAAGTAATTTAAAGTAATTAGAATCAAATATTAATTAGAATTTCCTTTTATGATATTATTTCCCTAAATAAATAATAAATGTAAAAAATATATATATTTTTACATTGGATTCTTCTCACGAATTCTCTCACTTCCTCTCCCAACGGTCACACACGTGACTCTTCCCTCTCTCTCCACTCATCAATAAACGTCACCCTCTCACCTTTCATTCACTCTTCCACTCTCTGAATCCTCTCACCACGCGTCCCTCACCCTTTCCTCACTCATTTTCACTAACCTCACAAATCCACTCACAGATTTTCTCTCTCACAATCACTCAGAAAAGAGATCTCGCCTTCATTCACCCTCCATCTTCCACACCTTCTGCCACTAATCATCTCCACCTACCACCGGCGACTCCTTCATCATAACCACCGTGCAAAGCCACCACAAAACCCAACAACCAACAACTTCACCACCACCATAACCTTCATCTTCTTCATCGCGTCAAAACCCCACAATAGCGCTCAAACCTTCACTTCGCCTCCTTCGTCTTCCAACGGGTGAAACCACCGATCCACTCAACCCCAACTCAACTACCACCGATCTCGCCGGAAAACCCCATTCCACTAACTCCAAGCTTCGATTCTACCGCCGTCAACAAACCCTTTTTCCTCTCTCACAACCACCACGCCCTCAAATCGCTCACTCCGCTCTCCGTCCGCGATCTACTCAACCTAACCTCCACACAAACAACCCTCATCGCCTTCTTCAAACCTCACGCGATTCCACGCCCTTCACCCGTAAGACACACCATACCAGTCATCCAACCCTCACGAGCTTCTGTTTCACTCACTCAAATAAATCATTCTCATATATCGTCGTTACCGTCGTGTAAAGATTATTTGTTTTTTTTCATTGGGATTTTGTTGGCATTCGATTTCTGCTTGGCAGATGGAACCATGTCACTAAATTTATTCTTGCAAGCCAAAGTGAGGACCTAATATCAAGCTTAGCCGAGAGATTAGAATGTTGCGCTCATGGTCGATTCGATGAAGAGCTCGACCCGATGCGGTCCTATCGGTCATAACTCCTAGCCAACAACGACTTGCTGACGGTAACAGTTTGAACTATGAGTTTCATGTTAATGTGTATTTTATTATGCTAATTCCATTTGCTTTACTTCTATTTAGTTGTTGAACTTCTGTTGTTATTTTGATAAGTGGAAATTTGTTTATGACATGTAAATAATGGTGGTTACTATTCCGTTCCATTTTGCTGAAGGATTCTTGTTTGGTTTTATAAATAGTCCTGCAAATATATGAATGCTTTGTCGTGATTCTGTTTGGTTTCGATTACATTGCGACTTTTATTCATGACTCCGACATCAAGCATACCGCTGTGATGCTGATGCATTGATGAAACATCACCGACGGCGCCTCATTTGCGTCAAATTCCCGTGATCTTTTTTTGTTCGTTTCACATTTTGATTGCAAGTATTGTAATTAATGGTTGTTGTTTCGGTGCTTCTTTCGTAGCGAAAAAATTAAAGAAAAGCGGGATGGACTCAGTTGATGTTCTCATAATTTGTTGAGTGGTATGCGCCTTGTAAATATTGGCCACTCTCTGTGATTGAAAAGCAAGTGGAAGAAGTTAATATGAACCTTGGGCTTTTGGGAATGATTTCCAAGCCCATTAACGTTTATATCTCCCATTGTTTTATAGATTTTTTAAGCTATGCAAATAATAAATTACATCATTAATATATAATTGCTCATAATTTAGAATTGCACTTCATGGATTCGGTAATTCAATACTGTTATACCATTAAAGCTTCAATAAATTAATTATATATTTTCACCGCGTTTCGATCTCGCATACGACATTCCAATTTCATTGTCGCTATGTACAAACCGGTTTTGGAGCACATTTTGTAAACCGATTCCATTCAATTTTATCAACATTATCATATCTCCATTCTTTTAATTAAAAATTTATTGATTTGTTTCATTCTAATTCACCATCAATCCAACCCAATTTCAAAAATCACAAATCACAATTCTCGATTCAACATCGAGCCCATTTTTAAACACCCTTGTAAGTCGATTGCTTTTAGCATAGCCATCAACCTCACATAGCTTACTCTTGGGCTTTCTTACAATGAGACCTATTTGATTATTAATTAATCGAGTAGATGAACAATATACTAAATAAAATTCATTTCATTCATAAACACGAATTCAAACATTTTTCCAAACCATTCAATTTCAAAAGGATTTTCTCTCTTAACATAAATTTTGGGATTAAAAGGAGATAGGAAGCGTACGCTTCACTATTTCTCAAGCACTTGAATAATTGGCGTACGCCATATTGCTCGAGTTCTTGTCACCCGATTAAACCTTAATCATACACATTCGAATCATACTATTTCAAATCATTTCTACAAATTCAAAATCCTTTTAATTCCATATTTCAGATGATAAGAGGATAGGAGGCGTACGCCTCACTATCTTTCGATCATTCGAATAATTGGCGTGCGCCACATTGCTCGAATTTTCGTCATCAAATTAAAAACACAATCGAATAAATTCAAGTCAACTCTTAGATCAAACACAGTTTCAAAAATAAACTTTAACTTAACTTTAATAGAGAATGGGAGGCGTACGCCTCATCATTCCTTGATTATTTGAATAATTGGCGTACGCCACATTGCTCAAATCATCGACTTTCAAAACCTACCAAATCAAAATTCAAACTATTTTCACAAATCAAATACGACATCTAAAGACATATCTTTTACAATTTAAACCTTGGATGATAAAAGATGGGAGGCGTTCGCCTCGCTGATCGGAAAAATAGCAAGTGTACTATGTTACCGATGTAGTTTTAATGGAATTTATCCCACAAGTATCGAATCACAAGGATTGCGTTAGAAATACGAAATAGTGACGATTATCAGTTGAACAAAAGTATTTAGTTGAATTTGTTTAGAATAACTTGTGCACAAGAACGAATTTAGAATTTAAAATTGACTTTCTATGAATTAAACAAATGTTAGGGATTGGTGTATAATGTGTAGGGTAAGTGATTTCTTTAGATAAATTCAACAGGTTCATATGCATCCATCACTGATTCTCAAGTTTACTTTTCCCTAATTCCTTAGTGAAAAAGACTTTAATCTCTACCCTAATCTTTACTTCCGTTCAAATTAGTGTGAAGATTAAGCAATTAGTTATCAAGAACTATTCTAGTTATTGTGAAGAAACCTTATACCTAAGTGAGATCTTCACAATATTATCATTCACCAAGCCTTTAACGTTACTTTCCAGCTTTTTACGTTAAATAAACTCATCCCTATGTTCCCAATGGCATAAGCAAACAAATGATTAAATGATAAAATTGATGCAAAAATATTCAAACGTTGAATTCAAAAAAAAGAGATCAATATTCTTAAACCCTAACACATCATTGACACCTCCCTAACATTGGAGGATTTAGCCTCTCATATTGTAGAAAATAGACATGTTCAAGAAATTAGACATTACAATGAGTTTTCAAACGATGATCTTCAATGGTTGGTCACCTTGAATCTCCCCGTCGTGAATTCTCTTGTTTCTTCAATCTTCTTCAGTGTAATCTTCTTTCCCAATTTTCCAAAAAGTCTTTTTCTCCTTCTCTTTCCTCAGTTTAAATAGTCTAGGTAAAATCCCCAAACCAAAATACCAACAATGCCCCTCCGGATCCAAAAAGCATAAGAAAACACAAAATATGGAATTATGTTCGCGCACTCTGCACGGGTCGTGTCAATCCTGCACAGGCCGTGCAACTCCCAGATTTTCTTCAAAAATAATTCTGCTTCAGACCTTATTGCACGGGCCGTGCCAACCTGCACGGCCGGCCGTGCAAACTCCCTGCTTTTTGTATGGGAGGGGAGCATCCATCCTGCACGGGCCGTGTGCTGCTGCACAGGCCGTGCGGGTCTTCATGCTTTTGTATTTTCCAGTCCTTTTTTATGTCTTCTCTTTTTTGGCACGTCCGTTGCCTCTTTGCTCAAGCTGCACATACATAAGACTACCGAAAACAAGCATCACGCATAGAGAACTCAAATTAAAAAGATACTAACACCAAAACAACTCACTTTACTACCTAACATTGCAACTAACACACTAATCAACGAAAAACAAAACAATGCGAAAAAAAACATAAACATACCATAACATTGTTACCGAATTGATCGACTTATCAACAAAAACAAGACTAAAATCTAATAGAAATGGTGACTGATCACAACCCCAAACTTATCTCATTGCTTGTCCTCAAGTGATGCAAGCGACATATGCAAAGGTCACCCTGAATTCATTCTTTCCACAACCACCAATGTTATTCGCCACTATTCCTACCTTCTTGATTTGGTTTCTGATGACACTAACCAGACTCTTGCTGCATTTCCACATCAAAGTATCTCAGTACCTGCAAGCTTTTCTCACTTCTCACACATTCTCTCTTGGTTAAAAGTGTTTCGCTCATACAATCATGATATGCAATATCGACTCTTGAATTTGAATCAATTCTACTTTCATAACATTGACAGAATACACACACTTTATAAGGACTTTCGGGTTGTAACTGGGCTTAGGACAGGTGGGATACACAAGGAAATGGACAGCTAGTGGTTTATTTGGTTCGGTACTCATGTCATGCTTCTCGTGTTTGTGCTCACTTAGTGATCTCGGGGTGATTTCTCAAACTTTTTATTCACTCAATTCTTGAGTTTCTCTTTAGAACAATGCAAGTGTTGTCTTTTTTTTTCAGTCTTAGATCACTCGGGTATCTTAGACTATATTTTTTTTCTTTTCTCTTTTTTTTTTTCATTTTTCATTTTTTTTCTTTCTTTCTTCGCCTTTCTTTTACACGTATCACCCCAAACTTGAATTTTTGCACACTTTCAAGAAACACCACATTCGTACTAAACAGGTAAGGAGTGTTTGGCCAATGGTTTATACATGTGGTTGAAAACAAACAAATGGATACAGGCTCAACAGGGTTAGCAAAGGATAAAATTAATGAAAATGGATGGCTAAAAGGCTCAGGGGTTTTAAACAAACAAGTGCCTCAGTGTGTGTCCTCCAGTCAAGTCGTGTCTATAGAACGGACGCAAATTCAGAGGGATAGAGTCATTCCTGACGAACTCTCATGATGCTTATCTGATGAATTTGGCTTTTTGTGATCTCACCATGTGGGGTAAGCTTACAGGTTCCAAAACACTCCGAGTGTCATGCAGCTCCTTCCCGTATCAGGTACACCATCCACCAGCCCAGTCAAGTATCGACAGCAGCGTCCAACTTTCAATTGGTGGTACCACTTCCAGGGTGCCTTGGGAGACAAATTGAGGTTGTATTCTCATCCACTAACTATCGATCTGTCAGTTTCCAGTCTCTGTCACTCAAGCCTGTAACAATTACGGTAGACGCAAAAACATAACAAAAAAACGAAAAACATAACAAAACAAAACACAATAATAAAATAAAACAACAAAACAACAAACAATGAAAGGACCCCTCCCACACCTAAACTGAACATTGTCCCAAATGTTTCAGCTTAAGTGCAGAAAGGACTTACTACTGAGGCGGTGGGAATTGCAGCATTAACTGCTGCATCATGCGTTGAATATCACCAATAGCAACCCCCTGTCGGAGCTGCTCCGCCACCATGTTATCAATCTGTGTCCCCTGACGAAATAGCTTTGTTCCTTGTCGAGCTTGTTCTGCCTCAAACTGATCCATCCGCATTTGTCCGGCAGTAGAGGATCCTTCACCGTGCTGACGAGGTCCTCTCGGTTGAGGAGCCATACGCTCCTGAGCAGGTGCCTCTGCATCTCCCTCCTGACCTGCAACAATATCCTCATCATCCCCCTCATCGGGGTTGACAGCAACATACAACCAGTTCTCATCATTAGAAATAGCAGTGCGGTTAGGATTAGGTAATTGTAAGAGAGTTCTATTTCGACTGAGCAATGCATAACCATGGGGGCTTATTTGCAACATCAGTTGTTGGCATAATGCCTTCAAATCCACTTTGCTCAAAGACTTAAGGGGTTCTTCTCCATCCATAGCGATTCGACAACCGCAATGATCAGCAATTTGAGTAATTAAACCCCCAACAGAGATAGCACCCTTAGTAGCCTTACCCATGGCCGTCAAATGATCTGCGACAAATGCTGCAACATTAACAGGAACATCATAGATCATAGCATGCAATAAATATAATTCCCTTTTTGTAACTACCCCCGTACTATCACCTCTACCAAACATAGTGTAAGCTAAGCCCTTATGCGTATAACGGAAACAAGGATTTTGTATCCAGGATGCTTTAGCACTGCGTGGGTCATAAACAGGTAAACCGGTGATAGCAGCCCAAAATACATGTCTTTCAAAATCAGAGGGTACCATGCCATGTCCGACTAATGGAAGTTTTAAACATTGCCCAAGTTCAATCAAAGATAAAGAATAATCTTTATTGTATAGGCGAAATGTCATGGTACCAAAATATTTTGTGGAGGACCCGTTCCATTGTCTCTCCAAATTGAAATCCACGGTGCTTAGAAATTCTAAGGTTAAGCGCTCGTATGTCGACACTTCATTAAACATAAAATTCAGAATTCCTCCCGTGTTATACAATTGGACAACATCATCAAAAATTCCCATAACAAGCATAGTTTGATCACAGACATACCTGGTGGGCAACAATGTACGTTTACAAAGTACCCTATACCTCTTAACGTGTTCTTCTGCCTCAAACACAATCCCATGGGCATTGGGTTCTCATCGTGCTCGCTGTCGAGGCCGAGATGGCTCTGCCACCGCTTTTCCTTTATTTGCTCTCTTTGGGGGCATTTTCGTCACCTACAAAAAATGTTAGAAACAAAAACGAAAATTTGAAAAAAAATAAACCGATGGCTGCGTAGAGAATGATGAGGGGAACAACTTTTGTGAAGGGAGTTTGTGAATGGAGGGTTTTGTGATGGGTAAATTGAGGTTAGAAGTTGGATAACAATGGAGGTTTTTGTGTTTTGAGAGAGAAATGGGGTTAGGGTTGCTGCAAAGTGAGAGTTATGAGTGAAAGAGAAAGTGGGAAGTGATATAATCCGTGTGGGGTCCACATCCCACCGGATTTTGAAATAAAAATTTTTCAAAAATTCTGGGGTCTGCACGGGCCGTGCCAACTTGCACGGCCGGCCGTGCAAAGCCACGGCTTTTTGTATGGGCAGAATTCTGGAATTCTGCACGGGCCGTGTCCCACTGCACGGGCCGTGCCAGTCTGAAATTTTTGAAAAATTTTCCGTTTTCTTAATTCTCAATGCTTCTCCACTCCAACCTGAAATTGAAAACAGCAGACACCGAAAAAGAAACAAGATAACAAAACACAAAGTACTATAATATAGAAACAAAAGAAAAATGCGAAATTAAAATGTGTGGGTTGCCTCCCACAAAGCGCTTCGGTTAACGTCGCATGGCTCGACGGGAATCAAACTTCTCAAGTGAGACGAATGAGATCCACAATCCCGGTAACATCACCTTCATAGTAAGGTTTCAACCTCTGACCATTGACTTTGAAGATGGCTCCATTTGATTGATTTTTAACTTCGATGGCTCCATGTGGGAAGACTTTGTGTACAATGAATGGTCCAGACCATCGAGACTTCAGCTTTCCAGGAAACAGCTTCAACCTGGAATTAAACAGCAAAACCAATTGCCCTTCCCAAAATTCCTTTTTTTGAATCTTTTGATCATGCCATTTCTTTGTTGTTTCTTTATAAATTTTGGCATTCTCATAAGCTTGATTCCTGAATTCTTCTAGCTCGTGGAGTTGAAGAATTCTGGATTCACCAGCTTTGAAAAGATCATAATTGAGGAATTTGGAGGCCCAGAATGCCCTATGCTCTAATTCAAGCGGGAGATGACAAGACTTACCATAAACTAACTGATAAGGGGACATACCTATTGGAGTTTTAAAAGTTGTTATGTATGCCCATAGTGCGTCATTCAGCTTAATTGACCAATCCTTTCTGGAGGAACTGACAGTTTTCTCACGGATCTGTTTGATTTGCCTATTCGACACTTCCACTTGTCCACTTGTCTGGGGGTGGTATGGGGTGGCGATTTTGTGCTTCACATTGTACTTTTTCAACAAATTCTCCATCAGCTTATTCAAGAAATGGGTGCCTTCGTCGCTAATCAATGCTCTAGGCACTCCAAACCTTGAGAAGATGTTGTTCTTTAAAAATGCTACCACTACCTTAGCATCGTTCGTGGGCAATGCCACTGCTTCAACCCATTTGGACACGTAGTCCACAGCCACCAGGATGTAATTCTTCCCGAATGATGGTGGGAAAGGACCCATAAAGTCTATCCCCCACACATCAAATAGTTCAACTTCTAGCATTCCCTTTTGAGGCATCTGATTCCTCCTAGAGATGTTTCCTGTTCTCTAACACCTATCACACTCTTTCACTACTCTCTGCGCATCCTTGAATAAAGTTGGCCAATACAATCCAGACTGAAGGACTTTTGCTGCAGTCCTATCTCCACTGAAATATCCACCATACTCCGAACTGTGGCAAGCTTTTAGGATATCACTTTGTTCTTCTTCCGGGACACGCCTCCGAACTAATCCGTCTACACCTCTCTTGTATAGGAATGGTTCGTCCCATAGGTAAAACCTGCAGTCATGCAAAAACTTTTTCTTTTTGTTATAATCAAAATCATCAGGAATAACATTACCTACCAAATAGTTTGCATAATCGGCAAACCACGGAATTCTCATCACAACGAGGATTCGTTCATCAACAAACTCATCCTTGATGGGGTGTGTTTCCTCTGTTTCTGTTATCGGTGACATTCGGGATAGATGATCAGCTACGGTGTTTTCACATCCCTTTTTATCCCGAATTTCAAGATCAAATTCTTGTAACAGCAATATCCATCGCAACAACCTTGGCTTTGACTCCTGTTTAGAAAAAAGATATTTCAAAGCAGCATGGTCAGTATAAACAATTACCTTCGTCCCTAATAAATATGACCTGAACTTGTCGAAGGCATATGCAACTGCCAAGAGTTATTTCTCTGTAGTTGCATAGTTCATCTGAGCGGGGTTCAGGACATGGCTTGCATAGTAAATTACATGCAGGAGTTTTTCTCTTCTCTGTCCCAGCACCGCTCCAACAGCTATATCACTTGCATCACACATGATCTCAAATGGTAGAGACCAATCAGGAGAAATAACAACAGGGGCCGTCACCAACTTGTTTTTCAGGGTTGTGAAGGCTTCCCCACACTTTTCATCAAAGATAAAAGGAGTGTCCTTCACCAACAAACTAGTTAACGGCTTCGCAATCTTGGAGAAATCTCTTATGAACCTGCGGTAAAATCCAGCATGTCCTAAGAAACTCCTTATTCCCTTCTCATTCACTAGTGGAGGTAAATTGGCAATAACCTCCACTTTGGCTTTATCCACTTCTATTCCTCGGTGTGAAATTTTGTGACCTAACACTATCCCTTCTCTAACCATGAAGTGACACTTCTCCCAATTTAAGATTAAATTGGTTTGTTGACATCTTTCTAGGACCAAAGACAGATTTATCAGACACTCCTCAAATGACGGCCCGAACACAGAGAAATCATCCATAAACACTTCCATGTTCTTCTCAAGCATGTCAGCAAAAATAGATGTCATACACCGTTGAAAGGTAGCTGGTGCATTACACAATCCAAAGGGCATTCTCCTATAAGCAAAAATACCATAAGGGCATGTGAATGCCGTCTTCTCTTGATCTTTAGGTGCTACAGCAATTTGGTTGTATCTAGAGTATCCATCTAAGAAGCAATAATAATCATGTCCGGCCAACCTTTCCAACATCTGATCAATGAAAGGTAAAGGAAAGTGATCCTTTCTAGTAGCTGTGTTCAATCTTCTGTAATCTATGCACACTCTCCACCCAGTAACTGTTCTTGTTGGGATTAACTCATCCTTCTCATTTTTTATCACAGTAGTTCCACCTTTCTTTGGTACCACATGAACGGGACTCACCCAAGCGCTATCAGAAATTGGGTAGATCAATCCTGCATCTAGGAGTTTGACAACTTCTTCACGAACAACTTCCTTCATGGCTGGGTTAAGTCTCCGCTGAGGTTGTACAACCGGTTTCTGATCATCCTCCATTAAGATTTTGTGCATGCAAATAGTAGGACTAATATCCTTCAAGTCCTCAATCGACCATCCAATTGCACCCTTGTACCTTTTTAGAACCTGTATCAATTTTTCTTCTTGGACTTCTTTTAGAGATGAGTTAATAATAGCTGGACACTTCTCCTCTGAATCAAGAAAAATGTATTTCAAATTGTCAGGTAGCTGCTTTAACTCTTTCTTTTTCTTCACTTCTTTACTCTTTTCTGATGCTGGTGATTCTCTCAAGTCTTCCCACCGGTGTGGTTTAGATCTTGGCCATTGAGGTTGCACTTCCATCATATCCAACACTTCCAACTCTTTTTCATCCATCCCTTCTTCTTTTTCACAAATGGACAAACTCAACACTCTCTCAAGAGGTAATTCTGGCACATTACAACTCACTGCTTTGATGAACACTGTATCTAACACCTCAACATTCTTACTTGTACCTACGTCTTCTTTGAATTTCATAGATTCTCTAACATTGATTTTCAGCACTTCATCATAAACTTTGAGTGTCATAGTACCTTCTTCCATATCTATCATCACCCGTCCTGTTTCTAGGAAAGGTCTTCCCAGAATTATAGGAATCTCTTCATCTTCAGGCATGTCTAGTACAACAAAATCCACAGGAAAAACAAACTTATCAATTCTAACCAGAACGTCAGTTGCAATCCCATGCGGTTTTTTCATGGAATTATCCGCGAACTGCAATGTCATTCTCGTATCTTTGACTGAATTGATACCCAACTTCTTGTAGATTGAGAGAGGCATGAGACTCACTCCTGCACCAAGGTCGATGAGTGCCTTATTAAATGTTCTATCCCCTATTGCACAAGGAATAGTCACTGCACCTTTGTCTTTCTTTTTCAATGGAATTTTTAGACCTTGTAAAATAGCACTACACCTCTCGGTCAGGATAACTGGTTCAGTTTCAATGGACCGCTTCTTTGAGATAATGTCTTTCATGAACTTAGCATAGATCGGCATTTGTTCTAAAGCTTCAGAAAATGGGATGTTGATTTCTAACTTTCTGAACAATTCTAAAAAAATTTCAAAGTTCTTCTCATTAGCATCTTTCTTCTTTGCTCTAGCAGGATAGGGGAGAATAACCTTGGGTATTGGATCCTTCGATTTTTCTTTCTCCACCACCGGTGTTGTTACCTCTTCATTCTTTTTCTTATTTTCACAAATCTCCAACTCCACTTCTAATAATTCTTCCTCAACTACCTCTTTCTCAGCTTCTTCAATAGCTTTTCCTCTCCTTGTTACAACGGCCTTAACACCTTGATTGTCTCTGGGGTTGATTACAGTAGAACTGGGTAGACCACCCGGTGCTTGCGCATTTGCCAATTGTTGTGCAATTTGACCCATTTGGACTTCCAGATTTTTGATAGAAGCTGTCGTATTCTTATGATTATTCCTTGTCTCGTCTTGAAACTGAATGTTGTGAGCTGCCATCTTCTCAATGGCTATTTCCCAATCTGCTTTCTTTGGAACATGTTGCTGTTGTTGCTGATATTGATTAGGATATTGGCTCTGGCCTTGCTGCTGCACGTTCCCTTTCTGATCTCTCCATGCAAAGTTTGGATGGTTCTTCCACCCCGGATTATAAGTGTTGGAGTAGGGATTGTTTTGCTTCAAAAATTTGATCTCTTCTATCTGTTGAGGTGTTGCAAAACAATGAACCGTGTTATGGGGTCCATTACATATTTCACAAGCATCATTTGGTGTTTGTTGCACCTGAGCCACCTTCTGAGCATTTATATTCAATGCTTTTAGCCTTTTTTCCACTTCTGCAGCTACAGCGTCTTCAATTTTTACCTGCTTATTTGTCTCAAGCTTCAAATCAATCAGTGCAGTTTTGCTCGAGACCCTATCATACAAATCCAGATGCTCATTTGAAGCAATAGCCTTAATTATCTTCTTCATGCCAGTGGCTGTTGAAAAGTTGGCTGAGCCACCAGCTGCTGAGTCGAGAATTTGTCTTGTCTGAATTCGCAAACCATTAACAAACATTTGCATTTGTTCTGTTTCGTCCATGTTATGAGTAGGACAAGCCACTAAGATCCGTTTGAATCTTTTGTAAGCATCTCCTAGTGACTCACCCTCCTTTTGCTTAAAATTCAGGATCTCGTATCTCTTCCTCAATGCGACAGATGCGGGAAAGTATTCTTGCAAGAACGCTCTCTCCATCTCTTCCCATGTGGTGATGCTACGAGCTGGTAGAGAGTAAAACCACTCTTCTGCTTCATCAGCAAGAGTAAAAGGAAACATGCGAAGTCTTATTGCTTCTTCGCTATGTCCAGGCATCTTGAGAGTAGTGCACATGGTGAGGAATCGTTGGAGATGCTTATTTGCATCTTCATTCACTCTTCCAGCAAAGGACTTCCTTTCTAGTTGATTAATCGTGCTGGGATGTAGCTGAAACTGCTCAACATTCACCGATTGGTTCACAATTGTCATACGCCCACCCGAATTGTTATTACCCCCATAATCACCAAGAAGTCTTTCAGGTCGTGGTGGATCGTCAGCCATGACTTCCTGAATTGATTCTGTTTCTGAATCCGAATTTGACTTTTCTGTGTGCACGGAAACAGTTTCCTCTTCCTCTTGATCTGGTCTCTCCAGTTTTTCTCGCTTAGCTTTTCTCAATCGAGCACGGAGAGTTCTTTCTGGTTCTGCGTCAAAAGAAAAATCCGTTGAGGTCTTACCTCGCATAAACAAGTTAGACAAATTTAGTAATGATAAAATCTAATAAATAATACAATTTTAATTGCTTGGCAATAAAATTTCAATTGATAATTGATCAATTTCGTATTTTTGGCAATCCCCGGCAACGGCGCCAAAAACTTGATCGGGAAAATAGCAAGTGTACTATGTTACCGATGTAGTTTTAATGGAATTTATCCCACAAGTATCGAATCACAAGGATTGCGTTAGAAATACAAAGTAGTGACGATTATCAGTTGAACAAAAGTATTTAGTTGAATTTGTTTAGAATAACTTGTGCACAAGAACGAATTTAGAATTTAAAATTGACTTTCTATGAATTAAACAAATGTTAGGGATTGGTGTATAATGTGTAGGGTAAGTGATTTCTTTAGATAAATTCAACAGGTTCATATGCATCCATCACTGATTCTCAAGTTTACTTTTCCCTAATTCCTTAGTGAAAAAGACTTTAATCTCTACCCTAATCTTTACTTCCGTTCAAATTAGTGTGAAGATTAAGCAATTAGTTATCAAGAACTATTCTAGTTATTGTGAAGAAACCTTATACCTAAGTGAGATCTTCACAATATTATCATTCACCAAGCCTTTAATGTTACTTTCCAGCTTTTTACGTTAAATAAACTCATCCCTATGTTCCCAATGGCATAAGCAAACAAATGATTAAATGATAAAATTGATGCAAAAATATTCAAACGTTGAATTCAAAACAAAGAGATCAATATTCTTAAACCCTAACACATCATTGACACCTCCCTAACATTGGAGGATTTAGCCTCTCATATTGTAGAAAATAGACATGTTCAAGAAATTAGACATTACAATGAGTTTTCAAACGATGATCTTCAATGGTTGGTCACCTTGAATCTCCCCGTCGTGAATTCTCTTGTTTCTTCAATCTTCTTCAGTGTAATCTTCTTTCCCAATTTTCCAAAAAGTCCTTTTCTCCTTCTCTTTCCTCAGTTTAAATAGTCTAGGTAAAATCCCCAAACCAAAATACCAACAATGCCCCTCCGGATCCAAAAAGCATAAGAAAACACAAAATATGGAATTTTGTTCGTGCACTCTGCACGGGCCGTGCCAATCCTACACAGGCCGTGCAGCTCCCAGATTTTCTTCAAAAATAATTCTGCTTCAGACCTTATTGCACGGGCAGTGCCAACCTGCACGGCCGGCCGTGCAAACTCCCTGTTTTTTGTATGGGAGGGGAGCATCCATCCTGCACGGGCCGTGTGCTGCTGCACAGACCGTGCGGGTCTTCATGCTTTTGTATTTTCCAGTCCTTTTTTATGTCTTCTCTCCTTTGGCACGTCCGTTGCCTCTTTGCTCAAGCTGCACATACACAAGACTACCGAAAACAAGCATCACGCATAGAGAACTCAAATTAAAAAGATACTAACACCAAAACAACTCACTTTACTACCTAACATTGCAACTAACATACTAATCAACGAAAAACAAAACAATGCGAAAAAAAACATAAACATACCATAACATTGTTACCGAATTGATCGGCTTATCAACAAAAACAAGACTAAAATCTAATAGAAATGGTGACCGATCACTCGCCATCTCTTGATTATTTGAATAATTGGCGTACGCCACATTGCTCAAATTATTGACTTCCGACTAAAACACGCTAAATAAACTTGGATAAAGGAATAGGTGACGCACGCCTCATTATTCTTTGAATAAGCAAGTAGGAGGCGTATGCCTCACTACCGTGCATATTCAACATCCGCAAACAAACTTTCAAAAATAATTCGAACGAAAAAAGGGTAGAAGGCGTTCGCCTTGTTATTCCTCGAAAGAATTGGATGATTGGTGTACACCACATTGCTCAATCTTTCGTCGTTCTTCAAAAACATCTCAAACAAATCAAACCTAACTTCTCGCCCCCGAGCGATTGAAACCAAACACCCAAACACATCAAATCAACTTGTCACCCCCGCGTGACCAAAACCTCTTCAAAAGAACACTGTCAATCCTTTCTAATGCGCACAACAAACCAGTGCCAGAGCCTCCACCGAGAGTAGACAAGCCAGCGTTTAGCCGTTAGAACGCCGACCTACACAGTCGTTCATCAAAACAAAACACACCAAATATTCGTAGTAGCCTGAACTACGAATGCTCTGATTTCCTTATTGCACCATAAGGATACGTAGGCAGGAGATTGATGTATCTTCGCGAGCACACTAATAAAAAACCTCCCATTTCCCCCTCCTGAGGTCTTCATCCATATCTATCATCAATTCTAATCACTCGAAGCAAGCAAATAACAGTCAACTTACAGTCAAATAGCAAAATCAGAATAAAAGGTTCCCGTTGAGTACAACGGACGTAAGGGGTGCTAATACCTTCCCCTTCCGTAATCGACTCCCAAACCCGAATATGGTTGCGACGACCATTATTCTTATTTCTAAAGGTTTTCTCGATATTTTCCTATTCTTTCATTGGAATGAATAAAGTTCGGTGGCGACTCTGTTTCGAACAACATTTTTCCGCGTTCCATCGTGAGGGATCGCATTATCATTTTTGAGGTGCGACAGACTGGCGACTCTGCTGGGGACCCTGCTCCAAGCAAGAGAGAGTCTAGCCTAACTTAGTCTGATTTTGCTATGACTATTAGAATATGTTCTTTTCTTCCATGCTTATTGCTCTGTATTTTATTCTGATTGCTTCTGTTGTATATAATTTGTCTTGATACTTTGGTCTGGGGCTTAATGTTTGGTGTGAGATAAGCTCCAAACCCGAGCTTCGAGAAGAACTTAGAACCCGGAGTTGTGTAGTATTGAACCGAGGGGTGTACACCTCATTGGGACAATACGAAGACTCCACCTAGAGTAGACCTGTTTGGAGTTTCCATCACAATATGGCTAGCCCATCATTGTGGGGAGGTTCTAAATACGATCCGTGACTCTAGGGACCTCGCCTTAAACCCAAGTTTTGTTTTCATGATTGGTGATTATGTAGTATTGAACCGAAGGGTCTACACCCTGTTCGAACAATACGAGAATCCCACTTAGATTAGATCATTTCAGAATTCCCATCACGATGTGGCTAGCCCACCATCGCGAGGAAGTTTTAAACTTGATCTGTGAGTCTAAGTTCCTTCCTTGAAAACATAACTTTAGAACCTACCTTTGGGAGTTTCTAGTAATCAGAGAGACCCGTGCTTCTTCCAGTTATACTGATGCACTCAACATGTGAATAATTTTGAGTCTGTATTCCTCTGCGGAAAATGGCGAAGTTTCATGCATTTGCATATCATCAACATGCATTGCATCTCATTGTCCAGAAACAAAAACTCACACCATATTCTCCCCTTGTCCAGTAACGCTGACTACTCGACACCGGTACGAGACACACCACAACTACAAAATGACCCTCGAACAGCTGGAATCAAACCAAGTCTCGATGAGAACAAACATTGACTCCATGCAGGCAAAGATGGATTGCTTGCTGGAAACCATGTTGCTCCTGGCCCAGAAGGAGAAGGATGCTGAGACTAACGCCGAAGCCAGGAAAGTTGTTGCCCAGTTTGGATCGCCATCACTTAGCATCCCTGGAGTAACTGAACTTGATGGTAACCCCGCCCATCCTGGAGGAGGACCTATCCCTATTCCAATCCCCATGGTCAACATGAACCCTCATGAGCATTCTGCTACATCTGCCCGACATGGATCCATGATGGGTGATAAGGATCCATACGATGCTTTCTTCATGCCACAACCTGTCAAACCTGTTGTTGGAGGTCTCCCAGACCCAGCTGTTGATAGACTCCATGCTTTGGAGGAAAAGTTTAAGTCGTTGGAGGTTCACACTACTCCCGGTTTGGACGTTGTTGACATGTTCCTGGTGCCAGACCTCGTGATTCCGCAGAAATTCAAAGTCCCAGACTTTGACAAGTACAAAAAGATCAGCTGCCCAAGAACACACCTCAGAGCCTACTGTCGCAAAATGGCTGCCCACATCAGTAATGATCAACTCCTGATTCATTACTTCCAAGATAGTCTCAGTGGGGCATCCTTGGAGTGGTACATGCAACTAGAGAGAGGTCAGGTCCAGTCATGGAGAGACCTTGCTGAAGCCTTCCTTAGGCATTATCAGTACAACACTGATCTAGTGCACAATCGCACAAAACTGCAAGACATGACTCAATGCAACAACGAGTCATTTAAGGAATACGCTCAGCGGTGGAGAGAGCTAGCAGCTCGTGTCCAACCTCCTCTCCTTGACAAAGAGCTAATTGACATGTTTATGGGAACCCTACACACCCAATACATGGAGAAAATGGTAGGGTCTAGCTTCCCAACTTTTTCTGAGGTTGTCTCCGTGGGAGAACGAATCGAGAGCCAAATCAAGAAGGGGAAGCTACCTTGCGCCGCCAATACTTCAAGTGGGATGAAGAAACCTTATCCTAATCTTCCGAAGAAGCCAGAAGGTCAAACCAATGCTATAATGGGAGGAGGAGGATATAGGGCACATCCGAATGTTCCTATGCCTTATCGCCAAACTGCCGCGGTCATCCCGACGCCATATCAGCCACCCTATCAACAACCATATCAACAACAGTATCAACAGCCGGCTTACCAGCAGCCGCATCAGAATCAACAGCAACGTGCTCCACAACAACGTCAACCTAATCAGCAGAGGGCAAGGAGGCCAGAAAGACATTTTGATCCTTTGCCAGTGTCATACAGCAAGATCCTTCCCTACCTGCTGAAGGATGGATCAATTGTGCTGAAGGAGATAACATCTGCAACTCCACCATATCCTCCAGGCTATGACGCCAATGCTCACTGTGAGTATCACATGGGTGCTCCAGGGCACACAATAGAGAACTGTAAGGCTTTCAAGCACAAGGTTCAAGATTTGATTGACAGTAAAGCACTTACATTCACGCCAGTGAGGCCAAACGTTGCAACAAACCCCATGCCGGAGCATGCAGAGTCAAGTGAAGCTCGAAGGTAAAGCTTCTCACCGGCCTGAAAAAACAGAGCAATTCCGCCGAAGAATCCAAAGATGAAGGCCTGTTGTTTTGAATGAAGGCAATCATTATGCCATTTTTACCATTTTTGCATTCTTGTAATTTGATCTTGTTTGTCTAAGTACTGTATGCTTTAAACATTGTTATTTGTATTTGGTTTTGTTAATGGGATGATTATGCATGCTTTGAATCAATCTTTCATATTCACTCATCTATCACATTTGCAAAAGCACAAACACATACTTTTACACTTCACCTCCTTTATCACACTATTGTTAGTAAATGTTGGAAGGAGGATGACGAAAACGAAATACTCATAATTGTTGATCGTATGCTTTCGGATAAAATCCTGCTAATGATGTACAGACATTGTTTCAAATCCCCAAACACTGGAGAGATAAGGAGTTAATCCCTAGTCAACCACTTCGAGCCTAGAAGTAGGAGTTTCTTTCGAATCTACAAACCCTTACGCTTAACCAGGGGCATGGTAGTGTTCAGTTGATTTGACTACACGTTCAAATTACAAGATGAAATATCCCATACAAGGATCAACCATATGACACTCTTCACACACATCCTGAAGTGTCGAAGGAACCATACAAATCCAAATTTTATGTCGGTTGTTCTTCAATAACCAATGACTTGGCAGTCACAATTTCAAAAAAAATCAATCAAAAAAAGATCCCGCTAAGTCAAACACCCTAAAAAGGAGACTTAGGCAAAAACAGGGGCAATCCCGATGGATTAAAGCTTCAAACGAAGCGGTCCATGCAAAAGTTAGGGATCAAAACAAAATCGAAAGAGACAATGAAAGTCTCCAAGAAAACAAAACAAGATTCAGTGACCACCGTACCAAAATCAAAGGGTCACCGACATCCAAAAAACGAAATAAGGTGGTTGCCATTCCAAGAGACCTTGAGTCACCATCTTTATCCTTACACCTGCAGAAGACGAATGTGTGTGAATTAACTGAACATAAGATTTGAGATCATCATGAAGAAGGGGTGGGTTAAAATAAACTTTGAGCCTTATATCCTTTTGTTTCAATAACCATGAACCAAGCCACGTTACAACCTTCAAAAGACCTAATTGAAGTAAGGTTTGTTCTGAAAGCATACTATAGCAAGGTTGAGTAAACTGACTCCCAAAGATTTGCTAATATTCTCTTCTCACTATATCACTCACACGCTAGCTAAATCAAGCACCGCGTTTAGACTCATGGTCCACTCGCCACACACTACCACAACACTCCCGAGTGAATGATTGTTTTTCAAAACTTGCATAACTGTTGCATTAAAATCACCATTTCTTGGATAACAATTCTTAATTGTCAGTCAGTACTTGACATCAAGAAAATTCCAAACAAGGGGCAATTCAAGAGGCACTTGATCGTTGGCGCTAACACGAATCAAGACCATCATGTGAATTAGGGGCATGGCATATTTTGACCATGTTGATATAAGAAGTAGTAAGTATAAGACAAATCTCCAAGCATCAGTTGATCAGGGAGGAAAAACACTTCAATACTCAGTCCATCTGGGGCAAGTTCCCCAAAGGCTAATCAGGGGCATACCATTGCAAGATTCAGGAGCTGGGAAAAACAGACTCAGACCACGTCATCCGATAACCACTCCCAAGGTTTCCTTTCAGGGAGAATGTCATTTGGTACCCTACAGTTTGGGGCAAGACAAGTTGCAAGGGGCAAAATTCCCTTCATACTTAAATCATCTTTTGGACTTTGAACCTTTTATGATCATTGACCATTGGATCAACTAGGGACGGAGCTACACATACACTTATGTGGACACGAGCCCTCACTTAAAATTGGAAATTGTAGTATTATGATAAATTATACTATACTAACTATCTAATTTTCAACCTGAAATCTTTTTACACATAATAATATGATAACATTTAAATAATTGGTCATCAATACTAAACTCTTATATTCATTCTAAACTATTATAAATGCTATTTATGGTCATTTACGAAAATTCTTTCTAATTTGATAAATTTTCAACTAAAAAAAACCACAGAAGTTATTTAATTTTTAAATAACTACTCCCTCCGTTTTTTATTATAAGTCATTTTTGACTTTTCACACGTATTAAGAAATGTAATAATTGTGGTATGTAAAAGAGAAATTATGAAGGATTTTACAAAATTGTCCTTCATTAATGGTATTGGAAAGACAAATTGACATAACTGAAAGGAGAGGAAATAATAAATATTTAAGAGTATAATAGGAAAAATAACATTAATGATTCATTGATATTATAAAACGACTTATATTGTGATACAGAATATTTTTGCAAAGCGACTTATAATAAAAAACGGAGGTAGTAATTACTAACTAAGTTTAAAAGATAATATGTATTGTAACACCCTAAATTTCCCCCAGTTTAAATTTTAAATATTTATCAGAGTAAAACAATTCAACATGCAATTTAAGATGTTACACTACAATATACAATCAACATGTTCAATTGAAAAGACATGTAGCACTTGACAATATAAAAATAGTAGTAACAACAACATGTCTGAATGCTAATTTTTATTAAATAGTAGTGGAACAACAATAATAAACAGTTAACTCACATATCCAACATCAATATAACATGTCATTATAAAAAATGTTAAAACATAACGAAAGACACAGCGGAGGCAACATTCAAACACAAGGGGTGAGATATCATAAGACGCCGACACTAAAATAAAACAGAAGACTTCATCTACCACTCATATTTGAGCTCCTACCGTGGTTTATCTGCACGTTACTCACGTGGAGGCAACATTCAAACACAAGGGATGAGATATCATAATAATATAAAGGAAAGCATGATAATAATTAAACATCAGATAATCACATGCACATCACCCATTCCACAACACAATTCCACATAATCCATACAATAGCTATCCACACATAATAGCAACATCACAACTATCCGTACGGAACAATAACCCAACAATTATCAAAATAGGATAACAACATAACAACCATCTAACATAACAGCAACATAACAATAATTCGACATAATAACAATATAATCAAACATCCAACACAATAATAAATGCAACCAATGTACAATGCAATGAGACTCAACAACTCGACTCAATGCATGTGTTACCAATACATGAACACTCAGGTTCACTACTTCGATCCTCACCTCCTAGGATCAAAGCCACCAATTCGTTATCATCACCTCCGATAACGACTCACTGATTCCATCACCTCCAAAATCAGCTACCGGCCTAATTCACACAATGAGATTTAAGGCTCACCAACAACAGACCATTTGTCCAATAACATGAATGCATGCAACATATTATACATACAACAATAACATCATGCACAATGACCCACGACCATAGTCAATGTACATCATCAATATTGACAATCATGCATCAAATACATGTTATACAGCTCAACAACATCAACATACAATATAACAAGCAACGACAATGCATTTAAGGTTATGCCACACCACCACATAAACATTACAATGCATTTCAACACCATCTCACAGAAAAATGTTCATTTTCGGGTATTGAAACCAATTTTAAATGAAGTTACACACTGTAAGCTTTCTGACGCTTTGAACGACACAAGAATCGAACACTCGGAACAAAAGTTATGAATTTTTAAATTTTTTAAGAAAACGCTCCAAGTGTATCCGGTTACCCTAAAACCAGTAACCGGTTACACTACATCCTATAGCGCAACCCACATTGCCAACACACACGATAACCGGTTACACAAAAACGGATAACCGGTTACACCCTTTTATTCCAGCCCTTGCGTAGTCTCTATTTCACAGGGTAACGGGTTACCTAAAAACCGGTAACCGATTACACCCCCTAATTTTTCCCAGAAACATGTTTTAAGTAGTGTAACCGGTTACTCCATTTCTGGTAACCGATTACACTGTTGCAAAAACACTTTTCTGCAATTTTTCAAAACGAAATTCACTTAAAATTTATCCCAAAACCTCATTTTTCTTACAAATCATTGATACCATATTTTGACACAAAAAAAACACTTTTCCAAAGTTCAAAACCCCAACTTATTTACACCGAAAATATTCATAACGCAATTCTGACTCTGACCCGAAACAACATCAATCACACAACATTGACATCATACAAACCAACCAAATTTTATGATTCCAACAGCAACAATTGCAACAATTCATCATTCCAACATCAGTCACAACATCGTCATACCACACATACACAATTCAACAAGTGATTGATCAATTCAACAATTATCAATTATCACAATGATCATGAATATGGAGAAGAAAAGCACAAAACCTACATGGCATAATCTACCCACCACCATCGTGTTAACCTTTAGATAATCAGAACCTCGCCCTTATCTTAGAGTGCCTAGCAATTGATTCTTTGACCTTCAACAAAGGTGAATTCTCCTCTTGAGCTCTAGCCCATTCTTCTCCCTTTCTCAGTTTCTTCTCCTTTCTCCCACTATATATAATAATAACAAATAATAATACCTCTAATTATTTAATCTAAATAATAATCATCTCTTATTATTTTATTAACTTATTATTATTATCACTAATTTCCACCTATTAAATATTGATAATAATAACTCACTCAATTAACTAATTAAATTAATATTCAACTAATATTAAATAATTAACTAAATAATAACTAATATAATTAATTATTTTTACTCACCACACCATCCTTTCTACACTTTTACTCACACACTCTCCAATACCTTAATTTCTATAATTCTAGAACATTTTCGTCCTCGGAAATTACCTGATGCGAACAACTCTGGATACGACTCTCGCATCCTGCTTTCTAACTCCCAAGTCATATTTCCTCCGACAATGCCTCCCTATACTACCTTCACTAGAGAAATCTCTTTGCCTCTCAACTGTTTCAGTTATCGATAAGCAACCCTTATACGGCAGAGCCTCAACTGTAAGGTTATCCCTAACCTGAACATCATCCATCGGAATAACATGCGACGGATCCGGAACATACTTCCTAAGTTGTGAAACATGGAACACATCATGTAGATTTGACAAATTCGGTGGCAACGCCACTCTATAAGCAACAAGTCCAACTCGCCTGGATATCTTATACGAACCAATAAATCAAGGAGTAAGCTTCCTCGACTTCAAAGCACATCATACACCGGTCACCAAAGTGACTTTGAAGAATACATGGTCTCCCTCTTGAAACTCAATATCCTTTCTACTCTTATCATGGTAGATTTTCTGCCTACTCTACAAAGCTTTCATCTTCTCTTAAATCGGCTTCACCTTCTCAATAGTCTGTTAGACAATCTCAGGTCCAAGCACTACACTTTCACCAGATTCATGCCAACACAAATGTGTCTTGCACCTTCGACCATACAAGGCTTCAAAATGTGTCATTCAAATACTGGAATGGAAATTGTTATTATACGTGAACTCAATCAATGGCAAATGACTATCCCAAGCACCTTCTTGCTCAAGAACACAAGCTCTCAACAAGTCCTCTAATGAATTCGCCTTACCGGGATGATAATTCAAACCAAAGTCATAATCCTTTAAGAATTCCAACCATTTGCGTTGTCTCATATTTAATTCCCTCTGATCAAACAAGTATTTAAAACTCTTATGATCTCTAAACATTTCAAATCTGGAACCATAGAGATAATGCCTCCAAATTTTCAACACGAACACCACCGCAACCAACTCTAAATCATGAGTAGGATAGTTTCTCTCATGAATCCTCAACTGTTGTGAAGCATAAGCCACAACCTTGACATCCTGCATTAGCACACCACCTAAACCCATCAACGACGCATTGCAATACACCACAAGTGGTTCATTTGGTTTAGGTAAAATCAAAATCGGAGTTGTAGTCAACCTTTTCTTCAGCTCTACGAAACTGTTCTCACAATGAACATCCCATACAAATGATTTACCTTTGCATGTCAACTGAGTTAACGGAAGTTCCAACTTGGAAAAGCCTCCAATAAACCTCTTGTAATAACCAGTCAAGCCCAAAAAGCTTTTAATCTCTGTCACCGACTTCGGAGCCTTCCATTGCAGAACTGCATCTACCTTAGATGGATCCATAACAATACCACCACCTAAAATAACATTACCAAGAAAGTTAACCTCTTTCAACCAAAATTCACACTTTGACAACTTAGCATAAAGCTTATTCTCCTTCAACACATGCAATACAACTCGCAAATGCTTAACACGCTCTTCTTCTGATTTAGAATTGATCAGAATGTCATCAATAAATACCACAACAAAATGATCCAAGTAAGTATGAAAAATATTATTCATGTACTCCATAAATACTTCAGGTGCATTAGAAACACCGAACGGCATCACCAATTACATAGTGTTCATATCGATTTCTAAACACCGTCTTCTGTACATCTTCATCCTTCACTCTGATCTAGTGGTAACCTGACCTTAAATCAATTTTTCTAAACACGCGTGCACCCACCAAATGATCCATCAAGTCATCTATTCTCGGAAATGGATACTTGTTCTTAATCGTCACTTTATTCAATAGTCGGTAATCCATACACAATCTCACGTTACCGTCTTTCTTCTTTACCAACAACATCGGAGGTCCCCAAGGCGACACACTTGGTCTCACAAATCTCTTCTCTAGCAGATCTTCTAATTGTTTCTTCAACTCTGCTAACTCCAATGCAGACATCATGTATGGTTCCATAGAAATAGGTATGGTACCAAGGACAAGATCAATAGAAAACTCCACCTCTCTCTCTCTCTCTCTCTCTCTCTCTCTCTCTCTCTCTCTCTCTCTCTCTCTCTCTATATATATATATATATATATATATATATATATATATATATATATATATATATATATATATATATCTGGTGGTACATCTGAAATATCATCTGGAAACCCCTTTGGAAAATCCTGCACTACCTGTAATTCATCAATCATCGTCTGACTCTTAGAAAATAACGTCGGGAACAGCGCAAACACCTGAGCTTCCACTTCCAAAAGCTCCTTCATCTCTCTAGCAGACAAGAAACTAGCTTCTTCCTCCTCACCAGGAGTAAGAAACCGTACCGACTTGTTATAATAATTGCTATGAACATGATTGAATTCCAACCAGTTCATCCCCAAGATAACATCAAGATTCTCCAATGGTAACCAAATAAGGTCAATGCAAAAATCTTTATCAAAGATTAACAGAGGACAATTCAAACAAACTGAAGTAGTAGTCACCGAACCCTTAGTGGGAGTTTCGATAACCATTTCTCCATTCATAAAAGACACAACAAGACCTAACCTTTTCACAGTCAACAACAATAAAATAATGAGTAGCACTAGTATCGATAATAGCAATCAAAGGTGTATTATTAATATAACATATACCTCTGATCAACTTGTCATCATTGGAAGTCTGAGTCCCCGTTAGAGCGAACATCTTTCCTCCAGTTGAAGCTTGCTTAGGCTTTGGGTAATGAGTGTTGGTATTTCCTGGTTCACCATAGTTGTAGTAAGTCATCATATTCTCTTTGCATTCAGTAACTAGATGTCCTGACTTCCCACACTTGTAACACTTCTTCACATGAATCTTGCATTCACTAACACGACGACCCAACTCACCGAACTTATAGCACTTAAAAGGAGTAGGATCACCTCTCCCACTTAGCCTTTTACTATCAGCAGCTCTATGTTTACCTTTATCAGCTGGAGCACTATATGGCTTCCCACGGTTCAGATTGTGCTTTCCTCTTCTCTCGCTCATCCCCTAGTAGTGAGTCAACCGAGCCTTACTATCATCCTCATAAATTCTACAGTTGTTCACAAACTCTGGAAACCTCCTGGTCTGTTGGTATCCAATCGCTTGCTTAATTTAAGGACGTAAACCATTCTCGAATTTGAAACACTTCGAGAACTCAGCAATCGCCTTATTGTAATGAGGGTAAAACTTAGCAAGTTCCACAAATTTGGAAGCATACTTAGTAATCGACAAGTTACCATACTTCAGTTCCAGAAACTCAATCTCCTTCTTCCCAACATCCTCAGGAAAGTACTTTCTCATAAATTCCCTGCGGAGCACAACCCAAGTTACAACTTCAGCTGTAGCACCCAATACCTGAAGAGTGTTGATCCACCAATCATCAGCTTCCTTAGCTAACATATGTGTACCGAACTGCACCTTATGTGCTTCAGAAAAATCCATCACTCTGAAAATCCTCTCAATCTCCCTGAGCCAAGTCTGCGCTCCATCAGGATCGTACCTACCCTTGAAAGTAGGCAGATTGTTCCTCTAGGACTTCCCCGAATGTCGGAACTCGTCATTCCCACCAGCATTAGGCCGATTCTGCACAGCCTGAGCAACAACCTGCAAAGCAGCAGCAATAGCAGCGTCATTTCTTCTATCCATTTTCTGTTTCACACCAACAACAACAACAATGATTAAAGATACAACATCGACAGTATTCAACTGTCACATGACACTAACTTAACAACTTGGCCGGACCGACCGACCTGCTATGATACCACTATGTAATACCTTAAATTTTCCCCCACATAAATTTAAAATATTTATCAGAGTAAAATAATTCAACATGCAATTTAGGATTTTACACTACAACATACAATTAACATGCTCAATCGAAAATACATGTAACACTTGACAGTATAAAAATAATAGTAATAACTACATGTATGAATGTTAACTTTTATTAAATAGCAACGGAACAACAATAACAAACAGTTAACTCACATATCCAACATCAACATAACATGTCATCATTATAAGAAATGTTAAAACATAACAAAAGATACAGTGTTCCAAATTCCTCAGTGTTACACATCAGAGCAGACACAGACACTAAAATAAAATGGAAGACTTCATCTTCCACTCGCATCTGAGCTCCTACTGCGAATTATCTGCATGTTACCCACGTGGAGGCAACATTCAAACAGAATGAGTGAGTTATCATAATTATATAAAGGAAAGCATGATAATAAGTAAGCATCATATTATCACATGCACATCACCCATTCCATAACATAATTCCACATAATCCATACAACAACTATCCACACATAATAGCAACATCACAACTATCCATACAAAACAACAACACAACAATTATCCAAATAGGATAACAACATAACAGCCATCTAACATAACAGCAACATAACAACCATCCGACATAATAACAACATAATCAACCATCCAACACAATAACAAATGCAACTAATATACAATGTAATGAGACTCAACAACTCGACTCAATGCATGTGGTACTAATATGTGAACACTCAGGTTCACCGCTTAGATCTTCACCTCCTAGGATCAAAGCCACCAATTTGTTACCATGACTCACCGATTTCATCACCTCCGAAATAAGCTATCGGCCCAATCCACAAAATGGGATTTGAGGCTCACCAACAACGGACCATTTGTTCAACAACATGAATGCATGCAACATATTATACATGCAACAACAATATCATGCATAATGACCCAGCATCATAGTCAATGTACACTGCCAATATTTGCCATCATGTATCAAACACATATTATACAACTCAACAATATCAACATACAACATAACAAGCAAAAATAATGCATTTAAGATTATGTCACACCACCACATAAACATTAAAATACATTTCAACACCATCTCACAAAAAATATTCATTTTCAGGTACTTAAACCAATTTTAAATCAAATTAGACGCTCTTATCTTTTTGACACTTCAAACGGCACTCGAATCGGATACTCGGAACAAAAGTTATGAATTTTTAAAGTTTTTAAGAAAATGGTCCCAGTGTAGCTGGTTACACTAAAACCAGTAACCGGTTACACTACACCCTGTAGCGCAACCTACATTGCCAACACACACACACGGTAACCGATTACCCAAAAACCGGTAACCGGTAATTTGGTCTCGATCATATAGGGTTTTCCCTGCTCTCAAGAGTAGGATCGTTGGAGTTGGTCTTATAGAAAAGATGACTTCTACACTAAAAAGAAGTATACTTCTATATTACGCCCAACTTTGTATCGGGATATTTTCTCGGGATTGGTCGGGTCCTGCCTCTTATTTGAAAAAGCTAGACTCCCTTTTAAGGTTATTGTTTTCTCTTAGCAGTTGCCTAAGGATATGATAACCTTTTTAACGTTAGGTGATTGTATACCAAACTTTATTGTGGACTTTGTCATAGCTTTCGGGAGACTTTCTTTCACTTTTTTGTGACATGTGAAGTTGTGACATGGTATACAATTTTTATGCGGTTACGTTGGGAGTTTGTGTTACCTACACATTTGACATCTTTTTTTTAGTAGTTCGATCTCTTGTGACTAAATCCAAAGTTAGAATTTGCTTAATCTTAATTTGGCATTTAACGGTGTTTGTCAAAAATTCCAAAACGAATTATATTCTTTGACATCTACTATATGGGAATTTGTGGATAAAATTATTTTTGTCTTGAAAATGGTATCTTGGTAAAATTGTCTTTATTTTCTATCATTTCTCTATGAAAGACTTGGGAGGCATTATGTTGGTTCTTTTATGATGGGTGACAAATGGACATACTAGTTTAGATCTAAGAGACTTGGAAGGTATTATATAGGATGATGCGAGACGGACATATTAGAAGATACTAGTTTATCTCTTTTTTTTTAGTGCATATTGATTTTAGGATTTCCATTTCAAGTGGTTTAGTGCAAAACAAAAAAAGTAAATTATGACAACTAATTATACATGTTTTAGTCGCTATAATAAACTAAAATAATATTCTAAAAAATGCCATAATTCGGTATCGTTGAGTATAAAAATAAAATGAAGATAAGCGTCGTAATTGTCTTATAACTAGTTTTCGAATTCAAATAAGGTCAGTCTCCAACGTCAAATTTTCAAGAAAAAATAAATCACCAACATCTGTGTTATTTCAAACGGCCATAATACACCACAAATGCATTTCAAACAAACATAATCAACTGCGAATAATGACGTTTCAAACTGCCAGAATTTACTGCAGCTGTTTAAAAAATTATTGTCTAAATCACAACAATTTTCATGAAAACCATTATAATAATTTATTTATCTTTTAAAAAGCTAAAATATGATCTGAATTTTTTTTTTGTTGTTCTTTTAAGCAAAACTGTTAAAAATATATTCTGGTAACAATAATTGACGACACATATATTAAAATTACAATCATCTAATACATAAACCACTGTAATTCTTCAAAATTACATGATAAGCCTAAAAATTTGATAAAATATATCAAACTATTCTCAAAATATCAATACCATCACATGTCCATTATCTTTAGCTATTATCAAAATAAACAAGATTCCAAACACAAATGATATAACCAATTCATGTGCTGTTAGAAGGATTCTGATGATGATATGTGCCATGTATATTGCTTTCATCCGATAATGTTCTCATGTCAGAGGATGAATAATCCACTTCCTATATCTGAAGTCTACAAAAATTCAAACTATCATTATATTACAACTAATCATCACAAAAATGTAAAATACGCATATAATGTCAAATTAAAGACACAAACACGTGCACTAAACTAATTAAGATTCGATTATGCTCCTCGGTTTAAATCAAAGATGTAAAGTTTAAATTAAATCTCGGCGTATATATCTTATATAAAACAAAGCTTTGCCTTCTTTAAAATAAGTTCAAAGATCTCCCAATAATTGTATTTTTTTTATTTAAAAAAAAGCTAAAATGATTATAACACATACAAAAAAGTTACACCAAAAGAAACATGTATTCTTCATCTTCAATCTGAACAAAAGGAGAAAATCAATTATTCACTATAATTTAATCCCATAAGAATTTTACGAGTAGGTTTCAACAGAAGTAGATATGAAAATCAGCAACCCATTCTAATTTAACCCAAAAAATCAACCAATTAATGTACCTGTTGTTTTTGATCGGGAAATAAGGCAGCCAAGTCCTTAGGTAGTGCACCACCTTCTTTTGCACTAATGTAGCCAACAACTGCTTTTAATTGAGCAGTCACAGCCGCAAGTTTCTGTTCCACCAATGAATTACTACCACTTGAGGAACCAAACTCCATACCATGAAGTCTTGTGGTCGTATGCTTAAAAGCAATAGTAGGAACCACTCCCAAGCCCATTGCTCGAACGCGGCCAGGATGTTCTCTACCAAATATATTGGCAACAACATCATTTGGAGAAGTTTCTGAAGACGCCTCATGGTTTTGATTTATATGACTATCAATTTTCTCCTACATACAAAACAAATAACCAATGAGTCTCGTTCAATTACTTCAATTCTAAAACAATAAACATAAACTTAAAATTTATTTGGTATATATTATCCATTTACCCCTATCTCCATAGCTTTGTCATTCACATAACTTCCATCTTTCTTTTTGTGGATCATCTTCCACATTAGACCCCGACCGATAGTCTTACCAGTTTCAATACTCTAAAAAAACATACATACAATATCATTATGAATCAAATAAATTAGTACTTTTTTGATAAAAAAAAAGTAGCAAAAGTGAGAACTTAATATCTAACATACACAGTTATTTAGATAAAGATATTGGTAAACATACTAGCTCATGTCTTCTCCTCGCTAATGACTTGGCACCACACGTATGAGAATATGCTTGGTTCTTCCTTATTTCTTGATTTCTCTTACAAAGCTCCTATAAGTAGAAGTATATTACTTCTATAATTTAAAAGAGACTATTCAATATATAATGACAAATGAAATATGTACCATCGTCTCTGGTTTTAAGCGATACTCAACAAATAATTCCCAATGGTTCGGGGGAATTTCCTTAGGTTTCTTGTTGATAATTTCACTTTTGCTCAAAGTTGGATGATAATAAGCCTTCCAAAGCTTAATCCTATACTCCCTCCACTTTTTTCCAATCGAAGCCTCAATATATCTTTTCGCTAAATCTTCATGTACCTTGAAACAAAATCGAGGCTTCCAATAATAGGAATGTTAGTCTCTTACAATGTTTCATATGCAAACTTTAAATACATAAGTAGAACTAAAAGAAAAAATACCAGAAAGAAGGTTATCCACTGCTCATCAAAGTAACTTCCAGGCATATTTGACCATTTATCAAAACCTATAGGAAAAAAGACACTATTTGTTGCTATTAGTCCACATACTCCAGCAAGCAAACCAGCAGCCTCTCCAATAGGTGAATGAAATTCATCAAAATCCACAATAATACGCAATGCATTCGGCATATCCTTGACATCCTTAGAATTCAAACGCAGTTTTTTATTTGTACCATGCTCTTCATCTACAAGAAATCAATGTTATGTGGCCGAAACCAAAAATATATAAACAAAAGTGCAACACAAGACTAAATTAAAATATACCAATACATTATACCTATTGCATCTACAAACCAATAATGAGTAGATACTCGTCCATCTCTACGTTCAGGACGTATAACCTCTTGTTGTGCAGGCTGCGGGGATGTTTGGCAAGGTAATTGAGATGATACATTGACTCTACAAAGAGAACTTTCAGCTTCTTTTTGTGCAATTTGTGAGGGTGTTTGACTAGGTAATTGAGATGATACATTAGCTCTACGATTAGAACTTCCAACTCCTTGTTGTGCAGGTTGTGAGGATGTTTGGTTAGGTAATTGAGATGATACATTAGCTATACGATGAGAACGCCTAAGTCCTGGTTGTGAGGGTGTTTGGTTAGGTACTTGAGATGATAAATTAACTCTACAATGAGAACTTTCAACTTCTTTTTGTGCAAGTTGTGAGGGTGTTTGACTAGGTAATTGAGATGATCCATTAGCTCTACGATGAGAACGTCTAACTCCTGGTTGTGAGGATGTTTGGCAAGGTAATTGAGATGATACATTAACTCTACAATGAGAACTTCTAACTCCTTGTGAGAATGTTTGGTTAGGTAATTGAGATGATACATTAGTTATACGATGAGAACGTCTAACTCCTTGTTGTGCAGGTTGTGAGGATGTTTGGTTGGGTAACTGAGATGATACATTAGTTCTACCATGAGAACTTTCAACTCCTTGTGCAGGTTGCATTTGGTTAGGTAATTGAGATGATACATTATCAACAACTAGTGTAGGAGAAGCAGACATGACATCCGATGAACCAAGTGGATCATGAATTGGATCATTGGATGCACATACAACATGTGCTAGTTTAAGCAAATTTGAAATCCTTTTTGACTTTGGCATTGCTGCACATAGGAAACAAGGTAGTCAATTAAAAAAAATGAATAAGAATAATACTAAACTTATTGAAATATATTCCAATAAAACATTACTGAAAGCTAACACAATGTACATACTTCAATAGTTTTACGACAACAAAAATAAGTCAAGTTAACTTTATATGACCTTCTCTCAACTTCTTCAAAAAAGTGGACGATTTTAGAATTATGATTAGAAAGTAACTAGTCAAAAAGTTAAAACACTGAAGATTCATAACTAAGTCTTACAGAAAATGTTTTCTGGTTTGCAAGTAAAAACAAATGAAGCATCATTTTGTATAAATAACCATAAAATTTGTACTAAAAAATTGATGGTAGATGGAAAAATCTATCACCAGAACCCTGACTATAAAGAAATCCCTTTATCTCTACACCCATTGCCCTTCTCTCTTACACTCTCACTGTCTAGAAATAATGCTTCTGTTATGAAAGCACTCTTTGTTGCAAAATTGTGAACAAACTATGTTTTATATGCATCCAACTATATTCATCAATGAACCTGACAGTATTTAAATCAATTCAGTTGAGGGATTGTGTGTGAAGTGGAAATTCTAAGTGAGGAAAATATGAAATTTCGACACTCTTATGTTCAGGATATATATACCTAACAAGTTTTTCTACACACATTTCTGACAGGAAACCAATTAAAATTTCAAAGAACTGCATGATGGCTAAAAACTAGTATTGTATCCCAAAACCAAGAACCAATGTTGATCAAATTTCTATAGCTATCCCAAAACCAAGAACCAACCCTCTCAAAATGCCCATGAGATTCAGAGTCCATAATCTGCATAAATGTGGATGTGGATGTCTTAAGGATAAATTTACTGGTTTAGGACTAAAACACCATTCAGACAAGCATATGCAGCTAGGGCAAAAATGTAAAACAACTAGAAAACCCCTAATCCTATAAGAAAAACGGAAATTGCCTCTATGCATACACCCAAAACAGCCGTAGCAAAAACAAAAACACCCAGGCCAATGAAAATCGAACACAAGAAAAGTTAAAATGGAAGCAGTAAGTTTACCTTTAAAAAAGAGTGATGGAGGAAGAAGAGTGACAGACGGTGGAGAAGAGTGGCGGAGCGGGATGACGAGAGGCGGAGCGACGGAGATGAGTGCTTGAAGGCGAATTCCGAGACAGATATGCGAAAAGGGAAATGGAAAGGTTTAAGGAAATTAGGTTTAAAATTAGGAGAAAAAAGAAACCTGAAAAAAAAAATTAAAAATAAGAATTTTGGTAAATATTGGCGGTTTCTTGGAAATGTGAATAGCATGAGTTATCTTTAAAAACCGTCGTAATAAAAATATTTATTTGGGAAACCATTAAAAATAATTAACTATTCACAGTAACTTAGAATGAAGAAAAAATATATTATGAATCCTCTGAGATTCTCTGTGATTTTTCTATTTGATATTTGTGTTCAATTTTTTAAAGATCTTTCTCTTCCTTTAAGATCTTGATGCTCTTCTTTCTTTTATTATGTGTGTAAATCTCTTTGATATGTGACATTTTCATCTTGTTCTGATTCTCTTCTCATCTCGTTCTTGAGTGTTCGTCTTTTTGATGTCATAGTCTTTAGTGTTTCGCTCTAAGTAATCATTTTTCTATTGTATTCCTTTTGTTTTCTTTTGATCCTTTTGTTGAGATCGTTGTGGTTTTAACGTTCTATCAAAAATTTCTTTTGATCTTATTCCTTATACCGTTGTTGGTTTTTACATTGTGCATTATGGACAAATAGCATACCGATCAAACTATATCTCAAAGAACCTAGAAGATCATGACCTCTGATCTCATGGAGCATATTGGCAGATGCTCGGACCCTAACTACAACATGGTTTACACAAATCCTTGTTTCGATCATCAAAACCAAATACTTGAAAAACCAAAATATAAAAAAACTAGATTCAGCAAGCCATCATAAAACCAACAAACATAACTAACATCATTACCCCCCAGAAACTACATTGATCAAGAATCCCAAAAGAACCAAAATTAAAATGTTGAAAATGACAAAAATATTCTTAATAGTCCCCATGACTTCTTACTTCATTTTCTATGAAGAAGGATAAATTCAAGACAATCAAAATGCGGACTCTCTATGTATATTGGGAAAAATAATCACATAAAAACCTACTCACATATCCTCAACCCAAGATTCCTTATCCAACATATGATGTGACCATCTAAACCTATATGCCTCTGAATTAGAACCAAATATGTATAAAATTACTATGGAAAATCCAGAGGACTACCAGCGTATCCTAAAGGGAAGCCTGTGGATATTCAGGAATTCTTTGTTTATCCTCCAAGAATGGGACGGCATCAAACCAATGAACAACATGGATTTACTAAGACACTCATTTGGATTCAATTATGGGTTCTTCCTATCAATGAAAAAACACCACAAATGGGACAAAAGATTGGAGAATAATTTGGAGTGTTTTGTGAAGCTCTCGTCTATGAAATGCTTGACAGATCCACAATTATCAAAGCAAAAGTCAAGATAAGTGTGGACAAGGTTATAAAACCAGACATGCACATAGGAAGCACCTCTAATGGGATAACCAGGATTGATTTCAGGTATGAAAATTCACCTACGTTATGTTTTCTATCTGGTATCATGGGGCAAAATGAAGAACATTGTAGAAATTCCAAAAACTCTAGTCATGGAATCACATAAATAAACCCATTTGGTCATTGGTTGGGAGCTTCTCAAGCAGGAAAGAAAGTAATACAGAATCAGCAAAAAAAATTAAACAGATACCCCACTAAGAAACCCAGCATTGGCCAATTTAGTTCTATACCAGCAACATTAATTGAATAGCTTAGAAAATTAGTTATGAAAGAAGTAGGAAAAAAAGAAGAAAGTATGCAAGAAAATTGTAAATTTCACATAAGCTCTAATTATTAGGTGAGAATATGGATACAACAATGTCTAGAAGGGGGTTGAATAGACCCAAAATCCATTTAGACAATTTGAAAAACTTTTTAGGTCCCATAAAACGAAATCGGAGATTTTAAGAAGCGCGGAAGCGAAATACGAAACGAGAGAGCTTGGAAGCATCTAAATGAATCAAGCCATATGAAATGGTACATAAAGTTACAATGAGATTGATTGCTTCTACAAGTCAATCAAAGTCACTTTAAACGAAGTGGTTTAAAAACGCATTAATTAGATGTTTTTTCTATGTCTTCCTCCATAATGAAAATTTGGGCATTAAGGAGACTCAGGTTTTTGAATCCAGCCGCAAAGTCGACCGACATATTATCCACTAGCATTTGGTATTCATATTTATGAGTAGCATCATTAAGATCTCTAAAATCTATACAGACTCTAAGGGTTCCATTTTTCTCAATAACTGGAACAATATTATCAAGCCACTCGACATACCTGGTAGGAATGATGAACTTTTCCGGGAGCAATCTCTCGATCTCAACTTTGATCTTGGACATGATTTCAAACGTGAACCTCTATGGGGTCTGCTTCAATGACTTCTTGCCAGGTCTGATCGACTTCTTTAACTCCACTAAATTGCAACTGAGTTCGGGAATTTCATCATAGTCCCAGGCGAAACAAGCTTTGAGCTCCTTTATAATCTTGATTACTTCTGCTTTTAAGTGTGGGGAGATTTTGGCACTAATGTATGTTGGTCATTTTGTCGTCTCATCTCCCAAGTTCATATCTTCCAAAGGATCCTGCACCTTCATTTTCTTGGTCGAGATTGTTGGTCTTTCTCAAACTCCAAAGGCTCATTATTATATATGTAATCTAATCTTCGACTTTCTGAATCTGTTGTTTGGCTAGGAAGGCAAGATTAATTTACCCAAGTGTTCTCAGGCTTAATGTCTTCGACATTCACCATGTTGAGATTCGACCTCCAAGGCCACTGGGATTTTATTTTCAGCCACATAGGCCGAAATCTGAGCCAACGCGCTTGACTCAATCATTGTCTCCATCAAATTCAGACTATCGGTTATACCCTCTGATAGAGTAATATTCCCAGGTAAACTCGTATTAAGGGTGTAGCTTCATTGTGTAGCATACCTCACGCCCTTCAAATTTATATCCTCCTCCGACAAGTTTACATGGAGAAATGTTAGCCAATTTTTGGTCAAAGTTAAGCATGTTGATGTGATTGACATCTGCTCTGAAAAAACTCTGATCAACTTTGATGGTTTTGAAAATCCCATCAGGCTTCAAGATGGTGACCCTCTTATGCATAAACGAGGGTACATATCCGACTCCTTGCAACCATTCTCTACCTAATAACATATTGTAGTTTGCTTTAGTCAGAACCACCACAAATAAGGTTGGCCTTTGTGGTGATTCCCACCACTACACCGACTTGAATGACTCTTAAGAGTTTGTTGGTTTTGCCCTCATAGTTGGACAATGCCATGTTGTTACAGGCTAAATTTGTGGGAAATTTGCCTATTTTTACCAAGAGGGATTGAGGCATAACATCGACACATGCCCCAAAGTCGAACAAAACTTTGTTGGTCCCCACGCCGTTTACCTTAGCCCTTATATACAAAGGTTTCATGTGTTGTTGCATGTCCATGCTTGGCCTTCCCAAAATGGCATGGTATTCATTAACTAAGCCTTCATTCATCACATAATAGCACAAAGGTTTGTGGGTAGCTAGTTCTTCCTCAAGACCTTCTTCCTCAATCACTTATGTGATTGTATCGTACTCTAAAGGCAAAATAGATATCATATTGCAAATGATATCTAGTTCTGGCTCAGACCCTGATCAAAGTTGTTTATCCCTATATCGACGTCTTCAATGGCTTTATCTTTCGTTGTTTTCTCCTCCTTCATGGGTGATAGAGGGGGAAACAGCATTTGCATGACTGGCCATTGACTACTTCGACCTTTATCGACAAATTGAATGCTATCACTTCTGCTGGAGCTTCCAGCCACTCGTGTAACTTTCTTGTTTCTCTGGTGTCTCCTCCACTGAGTCCTAGTCATGTCATGGGGGGGGTTTTCCCATGTAGTTCTGCGAGACATAAGAGTATTTATTTGAAACTTGGGAGTTGTCTCTGTATGAGGAACCATAATCAACATTCACTACTTTCCATTTTCCCCCACTAGTTTCTAATTTAGGAGCAAGGCGTAACCATTCCCTAGGAGATGCATATGCAGTAGGGACATAAGTCCTACCCTGGAACTTTGTTGGGCTTTTTCCTTTCTTAGAGAAAGGTTCCTTGGGCTTATCATGTCGGACAAACGTTTTGGTTTGGTAAGGGTTTTCCCTCTCCAACACTTTAGTAGTTTCTTTTTCAAACACAGAGCTTCGCCAGAAACACATCATCACCTTTGAATCTTTCAACTTGCAACGATTCAAAATATCGACCAACTCCTCTTCAACTTTGGCATAAGCCTTTGCTGCTGGATCCTCGTAGTTTGGTTTACTGTCTTCATCCCCAGCACTGTTAACAACCATGATACCCACTGGCTCGACAAAGAGAGCCTCAACTTTTGTCTCAACTTCCTCTTCTGGGTGTGGTTTCTGCTTGTCAGCAAACTTGAGTCTTCCATCCTTGAGAGCATTTTGCACCAGGTCCTTGAAAAGTACACATTGAGAAGTTTTATGACCCAAAAAATTATGGAATTTACAAAAGCCTTTCTCTTTCTCCGTTCTAATGGTGGGACTTCAGCCCTTTTAGGTACAACGATTTATCCATCAGTAACCAATAGATCAAATATTTCGTCACACTTAGTAACGTCGCAGGTATATGTTCTAGCAACGAATTTTTAATTTTTGGAATCTACAAGACTCTTCCCATTTAAGGGTTTCAAAAACTTGCACGTGTAAGGAGGCTCTGACTTTAGTTCAACCACATTAACTTCATTCTCCTTCACACACTCATACTCTGATTCATATGAGTTTCCTCTATTGTCGAATTCGACATAAGCTACCTTATTTTTACTGAACTTTAAAGTTTTATCCTTTTCAACCTTTAACTGTTTGACTTGTCGAACTCTATCCACTAACTGGGCCATGTATCTCAAGTATTGGGTGTCTAACTTCTTCCTAATGGAGTAGTTGAGACCCCCTGCTGCTAGTTCAACTAACTCATATTCTGGCACTTGTGTAAAACATCTCGCTTTTAAGATTCTAAACCTATTGAGCTAATCATTGATGCTTTCATCCATCTTTCACCTCACACTGGCTAATTCCTTGAGGCTAATCTTACATTGCCCCATGTAGAGTTGCTCGCTAAATTCCCTCTCTAATTAGGCCCACGTAAAAATGGAATTTGGGGAAAGGGTGGTGAACCATGTAAAAGCGTTCTTTGTCAATGAGTTTGGAAAATACTTTATTTTCAGGTTCTTATTGTTGGCTAAAACACCAGCCTCAGTTTGGTACCAGGCAAAGTGTTCGATGGTGGACTCACTAGTCTCGCCAGCAAACTTGATGAATTTTGGGACTTTCCAGCCTCTAGAAAATTCAGTTTTCCTTACATATTCAGATAATGAGGATATATAATTTGGCCTGTGAAGGCCTACATTGAGGCCATTCTGGACCAAAACGTGTTCAACGACGTTGGTGGTATTATCTTGTACCCCCATGTTGTCCTCTCGGGCTTGTCTCAAGGCTTAGTCGTCATCTTGGTTGCGTTGCACTAGGACCATATGGAGGCCTTCTGGCCTTTGTTAGGCACTAGAGTCAGCGGCACTGTTGGTGCCCCCAAAAATATCAATCTTACCCATTTGGTGGGTTAACTATTGATAACTCATATTCGTGTTCTCTATAAGTAGGCTAAACATGTTGCATATTTGATGTGTAATCGCGTGAACCATATCGTGATTGCTTTCATCCATTAACATTCTCATGACTTGAAGAGAGTTATTAGTTAAGGACAAAGCACCATGGGGAGGAACATACCTCATACCTCATGGTGGTTGTCCTAGTTGGCCAAAGTTGGCCATATGGATGCTGAAGCCAAATACGGGTTAAAGAGAAATGATGTTACCATCACGTTTTCAGAATATATTGACGTACTAGGGTGAAGACTTGCGATCATCACAGTTAGTATTCCATATGGTTGTTCCTTCTGAGGTAACGAGAAACCTAAATAAAAAGGCCTTTGGTCTCCTAAATTTCATAACTCCCTAGAAATCATTGGAGCATTTGACGTTTACGGTGATGAAACTCCCACATCTGGTGGTATTAGGGGTGGCAAGATAGGTCGCCCGCCCCACCCCGCCTTAAGCCCGCAAAAAAGGGGGCGGGTCGCGCAAGCCCGTCAAGTGAAATTGGGCTTAAAAATATAGCTCGTCCGCCAAGGTGGCGGGTTGGCTGGCGGCGGGCTTGCTCGCCTATTTTTTTATTTATTTATCTTTCATCTTTTAATAGATTAATAGACTTATTTTTACATCTCAATTAGATTTTTCACTTATTTTTTAGAACAATATTTTATAAAGCATATTTTAAACAAATTTTACGTCAAAAAATATTGCATATATTCACAAATAAATGTATAAAATAGAACCATCAACAAGTATTCCAAAATTATAGTTCAAGTATTAACCTTCTATCAACCAAAATAAATATTTTGAGTGCTTAAGGCGAGGCGTGCTTAAAGCGGGGTGGGCTGAGCGGGTAGGCAGACATAAAGCCCCAACCCACCCCGCCATTTTTTGGTGGGTGTGCGGGCCGGCCTGGCGGGCCACAATCCATTTTGTCACCCTAGGTGGTATAGAATACGCCACTTCTCTACTTATGACAGTGGGTATCTTCTCGACTGAGGTTGGAGCCACAAAATTGCCGATGCTAGTAACCGCCGGTTGTCCTCTTAAGTTTGGAGTATTACTCTAGGAAGGTTTTTTTTAGACATATCAGAAATTCAATTACCATTCCTTAAGTGCATATAACACGGGGAAGACCACAAAATGAAAGACACTACAAAGAAAATAATGTAAGACATTTCTTTTATGCAAAAATATTCACACAAAAAGGTCCCATTGGGCGTGCCATATTGTTTACCGATGTTTTTAATAAACAATCACGAGTTTAAAAGTCTGGGAGATTAACTCAAGAAATCTCCAAAGCAATTTGTGCAAATAATTCGTGTGAATACACATGCATGTGAATTGAATGCAACGTAGAAAAAGACTTTAAATGAAGTCAGGTTGTGATAAATGATAAGGTAAAATGCAGTAAATGATATTCAATAAAACAAATGTAAAAATACATGTTCCGTTTAAGGAAGCAAAAAGACTAAAAAAGAGTGGATGTAGACACATGCATGTTTCTCACTCAATTGTTTCGCTCTTTGACTCGGGTACTCCAGTGGTGTGGATAGTATGTATGACATTTTGCGTATGACTATTTATTCTATTTATGTGGGACTACTGCGTTTACTCCATGTTTAATCTTCAAGTTCACACTAGTGTACTTACGTGTCCTCCAAGACACTCTTTGTTAAAAATCCACGTTGAGTAGTAACTGCTTCCCACTTTTTTCACGAACCTTCGACTCTAACCGTTTCAATGTTCTGTTAATGTTGCCTATTAAGGAGTCAATACTTATAAATTTACTAAGTCTTTTACATCATGTGGCTTAATCGACTAGTCCTCTTGAAGGAATAAAGATATTTGTCGACTATCCTTCTTGAGATTCTGGACATGCTTTTAGGTCTAGAGGAACTTATCTATGAGAGTCCTCCAAACCATGTCTCATTGTGTTGATAGCTTGGTTGACCCTTCGTTGTTGGTCTATCGACGACTTAGCATTAATGCTCTTTTAAGGATACTTCATTAATGCTTTCTCATAGTAAATGTCTTTCATTGATATTCTTTATTGAATTTCTAGTATCTGAAAATCCAAGTGTAACAGTTACGTTTCTCTCTTCTCTTTCTCAATCTTCATCATCTTTATCTTCTTCATTTTTGTGTATCAAGAAAGATCATATCTTTTTTATAGTTCTTTATCCCTTCAAATATTACAAACCCAAAAAAATTTCCTTCTTTATTTCTCTTGCTTGGGATAAACACATATGTTACCTCACCATAGCGTGAGAATATTTTTTTCTATATCCTTATATATGTCTATAGGGACATTGGTTAAATAACATGTGGTTATGTCCTCTTGTTTGAGAGTCTTTCAGGCATTCATCCTGATTCCTTTTTTCATCTATAACTCACTAAATTCCAATTTTAATAAATCAATCTCTCTCTTCGATGCTCTATATTTTGTATTTCTTCTCTCTCTCTCTCTCTCTCATGGTCCACTTGTTGGAAATAAAGCCTTTTGTGTTTAGGGAGAGTGTGTGTGGAAATTTTAGAGGCTTGAGTAGAAACTTGATAGATAGGGGAATTCTTTGTGGAAGAGAGAACCTTTTTATTTTTGCTTGATACAAAAGTGTAAGATTACATCTCTATTTATAGTACTCTAAGGAGAACATAAGATACACTAATTCTAAAGATTTCTCAACTCTAGAAATTCCAAGAGTATTCTAGAAAATATTACAATCCTAAGAAATATCTAGATACTCTAAACACTACAAGAATTTTCTCGAAACATTATCCTAAATTACCTAAGTATAAAATAACTAAACTTAAAAATCCAAATAATAAGGTTAGACCCAAATCAAGCTTAATATTTCAACATTCCCCCTTAAACTTGATTTTTAACTCCAATCATACTCCTTAGTTTCACGAAAATTTCCAACTTAAGTGGCTTGGTGAAAATGTAGGCAACTTGATCTCGAGACATCACATACGTCAACTTCACCTTCTTCTTCTTGATGCATTCTCTTATGAAGTGGTAACGGGTGTCGATGTGCTTACTTATTTCATCAAATACGGGAATCTTTGACAAAGCAAGTGTTGATTTATTGTCAATACATATTTGCACAGGATCTTCTTGTGGCATATTTAACTCTTATAACAATTTCCTTAGCCAAATTGCATGACAAACGCATGATGTGGCGGCGATATACTCGACTTCATAAGTTTACAATGTGATAATATGTTGCTTCTTTGACATCCAAGTGAAAGTAGTATCTTCCATAAAGAACACAAAACCAATAGTGCTATTTCTATCATCCAAGCCTCCACTCCAATCATTCACTATAGCCAATAATCTCATAATTGTTAGAAGAGTAATAATGCAAGCCAAAGTTTGTTGTACCTTTGATGTATCAAAGGATTCTCTTTTTCTCCTTGAAGTGAGTTTTTGTTGGAGCTTCCATGTAGCAACCTACGACTCTTATAACATAGAGAATATTCGATCTTGTACTTGTCAAATAACCTAGACTTCCAACCAAACTTTTGTAAAGAGTTGGATCCACAATATCTCCACTTTCATGCTTACTCAGCTTGCTGCCACATTCCATCGGGGTGCAAACTGAATTGGCATCATCCATCTTGAACTTCTTAAGGACTTCTTTGGCATAGCCTTCTTGGTGATGAAAATTATTTTTTCTTCTTAATTTACTTTGATGCCGAGATAATATATCATGAGCCTCATATCCGTCATCTCAAATTCATTTGACATGTCTTTATTGAACTCTTTGAACATGCTTAGATTGTTCCCTGTGAAGATCAAGTCATCAACATATAAACACACAATCAAAATATCTTCACTTTGCGTTTTAATATAGAGTTCATGCATATATGGACACTTGATGAAGTTCTTGTCTTAAAAGTACTTGTCAATTCGAATATTCCACTCAGTGTTTGCTTGAGTCTGTACAACGCCTCTTCAACTTTACGACTTTTCTTCTCGCCCTTTTACTTCATAGCCCTGTGGTTGCTCGATATAAACTTCTTATTCGAGAAAACCATTAAAGAAGGTCGACTTCACATTCGTTTGATGGATCTGCCATTCATTTTTTGTTGCCAATGCAATGATCAGTCTAATAGTTTCAAGACGAGCAGCAGGGAAAAATACCTCATCATAGTCAATTCCTTGTCTTTGACTATAGTCCTTCGCTACCAATCTTGCTTTGTATCTCTCCACGTCTCCTTTTACATTATTATTCACCTTGTATACACATCTTACTCCGATTGCTTTGTGTCATCGTGGAAGTGTAGTAAGTTTTCACCTGTCATTCTTCGTGATTGACATGATTTCTTCGTCCATGGCGTCTCTCCACTTTATAGCTTAGAGGCTCGCAATCACCAAAAAGACAAAAGAGGTTAATGTCGTTTTGGTTTTCAGTTACCTCATAAAGCTTTTCAATGCTCCTTAGTAGTGGTGTCATCTCACTTAATCTTGTTTCATCCAACCTTGGTGTCGGTGAGACAAGTGGTGTAATATGTTCCTCTATCATTGGTTGTTCGATTTCGCATTCTTCTTTAAAGTAAGGAAGAAAATTGTACATATCTTCTTCAGCACTCCAATCCCAACAATCTTCTTCTTTGAATTTCCCGTCTCGACCTATGACGATATTTACATTATTTGGATTATATAGCTTGTACCCCTTGGAGCTTGAGTTGTAACCCACAAATACGTATTTTTCACTTTTATCATCGAGCTTTGTTCTCCTTTCATCTGGAACGTGGGTATAGGAAATGCTTCCAAACACTTTAAAGTGATAGATCCCGGGCTTCCTTTCAATTCATTTTTCTCGTGGTGTCTTCTCATACACAATTCTTGTTGGGGAACAATTTGTTAGGTAAATCGCACATGCCACTGCTTATGGCCCGATTCTTTCTCTCTGTTACTCCATTTTGTTATGGAGATCTTGGCACCATTAGTTGGCGGAGGATTCCATGGTCTTCACAATATTTGTGGAGCTCATTTGAAGTGAACTTTCCTCATCGATCAGATCTCATGGCCTTAACGAGAAGACCATTTTCTTTCTCCATAAGGGCTTTGAACTTCTTAAAGTTTTCAAATACTTATGACTTCTCCTCCAAGAAATAAACCCACATTTTCTGGAATAATCATTGTCATACCCCGATTTTGATCCTGATTTTTTTCATTTTTTTCATTTTTTGCTTGGCACTTGGCCTAAAGTTCATTTGCATACATTCATTCCCAAATCCATATTTTGTGATAAACATTGGTTATCTAGCCTTTTGATCATGGTGCTTTGTGATTACAAAATGGATTTTAGTTATTTGACTTTTTTTTAATTTTTAATTTCAATTTAATTTCAAAGTAAATCTAATTCCAAAATTCAAGTTAATCTTAATTGTGTTTTACTAATGATTCAAACTCTAATTGATTTTAATTTCCAAATGAATGTTAGAGTTGACATCAAAGTAATTTTAACCAATTATAGATTGATTCGATTTTAATTGGTTTTGTTGGTTTTTTTTTTTGAAACAAAAGAATAGAAGTCATCATAATTCAAAGTTGTGTATAATAGGTTACATGTGATCATGACAGTATTTGAATTTTGAAATCCTTACACAAACTTGCTTCATCCTCTAAAATAACTTGCTTCATCCTTTAAAAGACACATCATGAATAAACATTGCTTAAATAAAGCGCAAAAGTTGTATGGACCTCACGTCCCTACATGACCTGCCAATAATAAGTTCAGACAGTGCATTTATAGGGCCATCGACATTCATACAGGAGTAATCAATATAACAATAAAGTGTGAAAAATATTTTGCAAGAAAAGTGTGATAATGGCATAAGGAGAAGGAAGAGTTTGTGTCACATGAGGTACAGGTTTTATCGGTTCATGGAATATCCCACTTAAGAACTGTATACAAGTCAAAAGTTCTAATACAGAATCTTACAAGCTACAAAATTGTCTCCTTATGAGCCACAGGAGATCCTAAAGAATCTTAGGCAGAAGAATGAGAATGCATTGGCATCTGAGACCGATGCTGCTCAATTTGTCAAGGATGCAGGTAAATATTGTAAGGTACTCTCAGTAAGATTTTCTCAAGGCCATGAAGGCAAGGTTTGTTTGACCTTTGCGGTTCTTGCTTTGGTTGTCGGTGCTGCTGTTTTGTACCCCAACATGGAATCTGTGGATTTCAATAAACACTCTGTACTTTTCAACTCCCAGTTCTGAGCACTAGGAGAATATTTTGCACTACTGGCAGTTGGTTGCATCAAATAGCGATTTTCTCTCAAGCTCACATCATCCACAATGAGTACAGCAAACAACTTCTTCGTAATAAAGTGCATAATGCCGGAGGTTGTATACTTAGCTCCAAAACCTGCTAAGATGTTACAGAATAGTTGAGTCACCGTCGGCTGCAACAGAACCGCATATGATAAGTCCAAAACAATAAACTGCTATCTAACCTTCCGCAAAGCCTAATTGCAATTCATTCTGCACTGATAACAACTGCTTATCCGGCTTACAATGATAGCAAAAAGCTTGCGACACCCCTTGATTTTGGGGCTGAACACAGGAAGCCTGCAAGAAAAAACCAAAACAGCAACACAATGTCTAAACCAACACCATCATAAGATCAAATTCATGTACATCCATAACAGAGGGAACTAATGGTTGAAATTAAAAGGAGGGAAATGCAGCTTTTACAAACAACACGTAATGCTCAACCGGATGCAAGAACTTCAAAGGCAACGTTCGTGGAGAGAAGCAGTTGTTACAAGAACAATACAAGCATACATCAAGGGACCGGTTGCACGGTACAGGTTCTAAGGATGTAGCATTCCAAGAATATGTCATACTCAAAATCCTGCATAAAACCAATTACAACAGTTCTACATAAGTTCACCAATCTGTAACACACACGAAAGGCTTGAGCCAAGATCAAGAAGCACACCATTCTGTTAAACTCCGGGGCATAATTGGGGGAGCCATTGAGAAACCTATAAATTTTACAAGTAGTGGTGAATCAATGCAAACCCTCCGAAGTGTTATTGTATCTTTCTTGTAGATCATTTGACGGGTCTGTTCCTGAGACATGTCGTGAGGGCGGATGGGTTTCCACTGAACCTTTGGATCTACCAAACTCTTTTAGAAGCTTGTTTTGATGTTCACATTGAAACCAGTGATGATTTTGATAGAAAGAGTAAAGGGCATACCAGGATTTTTGGATTGCAGGATGTGGAATCATAATCCGCAGGTCAATCATCTTCATCCAAAAGTGAGTGCAGAAGACGCTGGAGCTTCTGAAGTAATATTTCTTTTGGATAAATCTCAATATGGGACTTCTTCCATTCTTTCTCCTGAAATGGCTGATTGGCAAGAACTGCAGGTTGCATTTTGGCTGTGACTTGCAAAAGTCCTTCCCTGGCACACTATGCTAATGAGAAACATTTTCCACATCAAACTCTGGTACGCCATGAAGATAAAATCTGTTTGCCACATCAAAAGACGAATACAACAGATAAGACTCATAAAACTTCAAAAAACAAACAGTGTGAATAGTCCAGCTCAATCCAGTTATGTTGGCTCAGATCCCCACTGGACAAGGAAGGAGTGCCGTTCGGGATACATTTATCTGCCTCAAAGTCTGAGTAAGATTTGGCTTCTGTTAAATCCCCACATTCAGTGGACATTGGTCCCTCTACTGTAATGGATGAAGATACCGCTAATGATGATCGACACGTCGTATAACATTCTCCTGCAAAAAAAAAAAGTGGTTTATCTCAAGTCAGCAAAGTAACCCAAGATACAAATTGTAAAAGGACGTTCAAAGAGAAAAAGATTTTGAGAGCGTGGCAATGAGTCGTTCTCGTTTCATATTCGCTACTGCAGTAAGGAAAAGCAAAACAATAAGGTCATATCCAAGCAAATTCAGCAATTCCAAGTCCATAATTTTCAGAAAGTGAAAGGAACTTCCTTATGGAAACACTTGGAATGGATTCTCCATCCATCACCCAGAGGATAATAGTTGAAGAATCTCTCCGCCAAAGTTACCGCTTCCATCACAGAATCATACCTGCAATCAAATCAACGCATGCTTTAGGGTGTGATTTGAGGATTGTTATGTTAATCAACAACGAAGGGTTAGAATTTCACCTTATCACAACATTCATCAGCAAACAACCAACAACCCACAGCAATCAACGTGGACAATACCAGAAGAACTCAAGTTGGCTCGTGAGCAAGCGCAGAAAACCATGAGCCAGGGAATGGTGTCAAATGCAAGTGATACATCCAATGCTGTTGCTGCTATCACGGACTCGGTGGGAGTGAGAAATCAAACTTAGCAAAAAAACATTAAAATCACAAGGCAAAATTAAGCCAATGCTCCGAATTCACTGCAGTAAACAAAATAATGACTGAGTCGGTTAAGTTCAGAAGATTACCCAAATTGGAGTTAAGACGAAAGAGATAGGAAAAAGCTAAGTACAGATTACCTTTCCGGAAAATAGCATCAAACAGGATAACTCGTTTCTGAGCGGACAAAAGTGCTTCTGAAAACTTTCTCCTTTGGAACCTTTGAGCATCAATCTGAAACCCTAATCAGAGGAGATAAATAGGAAGCAAAGAGAATTAGTGAAGGGACGAAATCAGAAGGGGGGCGACCATAAACAATAGAAACCCTAAAATCGGCCAAACAAAAAACCTAACCTTTCGGAAGCGAAGCTTGATTTTGTGGACGGCGGGAAGAACCTAGCAGAGAGAAGAGGATTAAGCTCACCGTCACCACCGAAGGTGAGCCGTCCTATTCGTTTCTCTACTGGAAATCTTTTTTGTGTGTTTAGGTTGAGAAAGGGAGGCGCGAGGTCGAGGGTTGATAGGAAGGAGAGACGCGATCGAAAAAGGGTTCTGGCGAGAGAGGTTGAGTTTCGTTGAGAGTGAGAGAGACGGATCCATTTTGTTTTTCTTTCCTCATTTTCTTTTTTCAATTAAACAGAGTAAGTAGTTCTAAAAAAACATTAAGAAAAAGAGAGTCCTTTCATTTTCCTATGTTAGTTAGTTGTTAATTGTTTTAGATTTCCAATTTATTCCCCATTGTAAACCCAACAGCCATGCGGCTGGGTTTAATTACCAATAGACCAACAGTTTTCTTTTATTTTAGTTTTTTTATTTTAATCCTTTTTTTTAATTTTTCTTAGTTTATATATTTAAGTTAGTCTTAAAATATCAGTTAGTTAGTAAGTGGTCTGGTGGAGGGGAGTGGCTTCTAGATCTTTAGTGTAGTGGGTTTGATACTCCTAGGTGTAGTTTTTCTTTCTTTTAATATTTTCTTTTATATTTATGCTTTATTATTCATATTTCTTTTTTTTATTATTGTAGATTTGTTTTTTCTTTTAATTGCATCATGCATTCGAAACCATTTTTTAACTTATAAAAATCATATTTTCTCGATTTAATATCGAGCCCTTTTTTCACACCCTTGTAAGTCGATTGCTTTTTAAGCATCGCCATCAACCTCACATAGCTTACTCTTGGGCTTTCTTACAATGAGCCGGTTCTCTTGCACTTACACTCATGCATTGCATTATTTGTTGTTTGGGCCCGATTTTATTATTTCATGATTTCTTAATCCCCATTTAACAAAATGTACCCCATTCCCCCGATGTGTAATAATCTTGTACTGTTTCATTTCTTTATTGCTTGGTTGTTTAGTTAGCTACTAACACAAGAATAAAATCAACATTTTCAAAAATACAAAAACAAATGACTCGATCCAACGTCGAGTATTTTCTCAATAAACAAATCAACTCATTCCTCCATCCCATTCCATCCCATCTCTTTCAAACTTTCATCAAATGCTTGATTCAACGTCAAGCCATTTTCCCTAATAAAAACTCAAAAAATATTAATTCATAGTCAAGACTTTTTCAATAAAGATGGAAGTGGAACGTGGTGTATACCACGCACTCCTGAGATTAGGATTCGAGATGTATATCTCGCCAATCCTAGTTCTCGCCATCATCCAATTATCCACTTTGTTCTCTCGAACACTCATTCAAATTTCTCAAACGTCCATCAATACTTGATCTAGGTCAAGTCATTTTTTCACAACAAAACTCAAAATACCTAATTCTTATTTAACCTTTTTCAATAAAGATGGAAATGGAACATGGTGTATACCATGCACTCCTGAGGTTAAGATTCGAGACGTATGCCTCGCCAATCTTAACTCTCGCCATCGTCTAAAATTGTCAATGTGGTTTCGTCAAACCTTTTTCTCAATCAAATCTAAGATACTTAAATCTTATTTAAGACTCTTTCAATAAAGGTGGAAATGGAACATGGTGTATACCATGCACTCCTGAGGTTAAGATTCGAGACGTATGCCTCGCCAATCTTAACTCTCGCCATCGTCTAAAATTGTCAATGCGGTTTCTTCAAACCCTTTCACAATCAAATTCCAAAATACTTAATTCCTATCTTAATCTCTTTCAATAAAGATGGAAATGGAACATGGTGTATACCATGCACTCCTGAGGCTAGGATTCGAGATGTATATCTCGCTCATCCAAGTCCTCGCCATCACTCAAAATACATCCAACCAATCAAACTCTTTTTTTGCCGCCGTGCGACCAATCAAAGAACCTTTTTCATAAATGAAAGATATATTGTCTTAAGTGATACAAAACAATGTTTCGGCCACGATTGTTGAGTAGAGATAAATGACGCTTTTCCGAATGTAGATTTATAAATCCGTTCGATGTGTGGTATGCGTCCACTCCTCATCTGTTTTGGATAAAACAATGTTTTCGTCGACTAATACAATATAGCTTTCGCTAAAATCGACCAACAAACAAACATTTTTCTACCCAGAACTACGTAAGCCTTGATTTCTCTTTTGAGATACGTAGGAGCAGGATTTATAAATCTTGTCAGGCCCACTAATAAAAAACTTAGGTTTAGTCCTTCGTTAAAAAATCCAAAAACTTTCTCCCCTCTTCTTTCTTTCCCACCTAATAACTGAAAAGCCTAACATTTCAAACTAACATTAACGCACACAACTGACCTAATGGTTCCCGTTGAGTACAACGGACGTGAGGGGTGCTAATACCTTCCCCTTGCGTAATCGACTCCCGAACCCTGATTTGGTTGCGACGACCAATAATCATTGTCGTTTTTGTTGGTGTAAGCCCTAGAGGCCAATACTTTTGGTACTTGTATCGAATTATTTATTAATAATAAAAGGCTTTTTCTTTATTACGTTTGTTTAATAAAGTCCCTAGAATAGCTAGTCTGTTTAATGTATCAAGTATGACTTAATCATGAGATCACATTAAACATAAGGACATTATTCTTAAAGTATCCGTAGTCGAGTTTTAGTGTGAAGTGGGATAACATTAAAGCATTAAGACTATTATGTTTGGAGACTGATGATCACATCTCATGGATCATGGATAAAGAGTTATCAAGTCTTAAACATAGGTATGAATATTAAGAGTAATATTTGTACCGGATTGACCCGCTATGAGAATACTATATAGAAAGTTATGCAAAGTGTCATAAGTTATTCTCATGGTGATAATAGTGTATTCCACTCTTCGACCTGAAACCACTATGGATCCTAGATGTAGAGTCGAGTGCTTTATTGCTGATCCAACGTTGTCCGTAACTGGATAACCATAACGACAGTTAATGGGTACTCTACAAAGCATGCTGAGGGACATGAGTGTCCTAGATGGAATTTGCCCATCCTGCGTAACAGGATGAATGTCTATGGGCCCAATATTGAACAGAACAAGGATGACACGGTCTATGCCTTGTGTTCAATATAGACATAAGGGCAAAAGGGTAATTATACACATAAGTATTATCACAGATGGTTTTGTCAGATCACATGACATTTTCGTGTCTTGGGTAGCAGTGATGTGTTGCTAGATACCGCTCACTGTTTATTATGTTAAATACATGATTTAATATAATTGCCAACGTCGCGAAAAACCTACAGGGTCACACACAAAGGACGGATTGATGAGAGATAGAGTAACTAAGGAATATCGTAAGGTACGGTGCCCTTAAGTGGATTATAGAACATCGTAAGGTACGGTGTACTTGAGTAGAATACGAAATATGGTAAGGTACCATGGGCTTAAGTGATTTTGGGCATATTATAAGATATGGGCCAAAATACACTTAAGTGGGCTTTTAGCTTAAAGCCCACACAAGTGGTTCTATAAATAGAACCCTTGTGCAGAAGCACAAAGTGCGGTTGCATTCTTTTCGTTTTCACTCCCTCTCTCTCTCTCACTCAAAGCCTTCATTCGTACCAGCTAGCACTGAGATTGAAGGAACCCGTTCGTGTGGACTGAGTAGAGACGTTGTCATCGTTCAACGTTCGTGATCGTTTTCGTGGATCTGCATCAAAGGTTTTGATCGCTATAAGAGATCTGCACCAAAGGTTTCAACCGTCATAAGAGGTAAATATTCTATCACTGATCATGACCATTCGTAAGGATCTCTAAAGGAGAAATTTTTAATTTCCGCTGCGCTTTGGGTCGCAATTCTCCTTCAGTGGTATCAGAGCCACTTACGAAACCATGAATCGGATAGGTGTTTAATTTCTGTATTAATATGATTAAAAGACAGAATGAATCAATTAATTAAACGGGCAATTAAATTTGGCATCATGAGTGTACGAGTTGGATGATTGATGTTGACTATGCTTCGGAATCCGACATTAGTATGGTGAAGCAGCGATACATCGATCGTCCATAGGTTACACAATTGAGACCGATCAACTTATATATGATATAAGTAATCCTAATGCAAAGTACGGTATATGTGATATACTGTTTCTGTTTCGTTCATTCGAACACTAAATGATTGTTTTCCTTTGAGCGATCAATGGTCATTTGCTTCGGAATCCGACATTAGTATGGTGAAGCAATGACCTGTTGATCAATCATACTGAATCAACAATCGAGGTGTGTTTGACGGTCTGAAATTGGCGCATTAGGGTTGGTGACGGCGCAAGGGTTGTGCCGTCAAAGAGTTGTCAATTTAGGGTTTTTTTTTTTTTTTTGGAACACGTGTGTTGACTGTTTCAAAGTCTATTATTTTGGCTGCGTGGAGCTCGTGTGACGAGCGTGTTGACTGTTTCAAAGTTTGTTACTTTGGCTGCGTGAAGCTCGTGAGACGAGCGTAACAGGCGTAACAAATTGGATGCGTGACGGTCGTAACACACCCATGACGGTCGTCACACTCACATTGCCTGTGACGGTCGTCACACTCCTGTGACGGTCGTCACACTCCCAGAGTCAAAATTTTGGGGTTCCTGTTTTGTGACTACGCAAGGGTTGTGTGGATGCAAAACAATGTCCATTTCAAATGAATTGTTCATTAAAATTTTGGACAGGGGCGCTGCCCCTCCAACCCCGCAAGGGCGCTGCCCCTTGACCCCGTCCGCTGATCGGTCAGCGGAACCACCGTCCGCTGACCGGGCAGCGGAACCTCCGGCTAACTCTGCATAGTATGATCGGTCGCCGAAATTCAATTTAGTTTTAATTAATTAAAGGAATTAAAATAATAATAATAATGTGTTTGTTATTATTGCCTTGTTGTGATCAGTTATGGCCTTAGTCTTTCTTTATTTTGTTTTGGGTTTTTAAATACGACCTGCGTGTCGTGCCTCTCCTTTTGATCTCTTAATGTAACTTCTTTTCTCATCTCAAACCCTCGTATGTAAAACGAGTTTCTTCTGGAATGTAATGTTATGAATAAAGAGAAGAAGACAATGTTATGAAGAAAGAGAAGATTTCAATATCAAAAGAGGACAATCTTGAAGATCTTGCTTGGAGAAGCTTAGAGAAGAATTCAATATTAAAGGAGGACAACCTTGAAGATCTTGCTTGGAGAAGCTTAGATCGTTGTAGGTTAGCTTAGGTTCTCTCATTGGCTTGGGAGAACAATTGTGCTAGGGGCCATAACTGTTTCATTTTGTTTGTATGTATGTTGATGCATGTGAATGTATCTTGATGCATGTGAGAGACGATTTATATGATAAACAAGCCGGTGAGATCATAACAATTGCAATTCCCTCAAACTAAAATATTAAGTTTATGCTTTCCAAGTTTTAGCACTCATCAAGACTAGTATCGGATAATGTAGGTTTCGCCAAAGCGAGGTGCATGTTCTATATTAGTAAGGTGCGATGGGATAATTGTAATATCCAACTGCTAAAACAATGGGTCAAACTTAACTAAACAAATTATGATGATATTATATGTGTTTGCTTTCCAAGTTTTAGCACTCATCAAGACTAGTATCGGATAATGTAGGTTTCGCCAAAGCGAGGTGCATGTTCTATATTAGTAAGGTGCGATGGGATAATTGTAATATCCAACTGCTAAGACAATGGGTCAAACTTAATTATAATAAGATCATATATGTTTTAGAAGCAAGAGTTGGGAATAATCCATATGATGGATTGGAATAAGGAGTTATTCACCCAACTGAAATTTTCGAGAGTTGTATGAGATACAACTGGAAGGAGTTCCTACCTAAATAACCTAGTTTTGTGTAATCCGCCTACGCGGACTTAGAACGAAGTGAAATATGGATCTCGACCCACTAGAAAATCTTCCAACGGGATTTTCCGAATCAAATGATGAGGGTCATTTGTTTTGAGTAAAATAGTGGGAGCATATTTGATTAAAGGCCTAATTAAATATGTCAATGATACTAATATTTTCTTAATCCTTATGTAGATAACCATGACAACAAACACCTCTAACAACATCTTGCGATCAATCCTTGACAAAGAAAAATTGTCTGGGACAAATTTTCTGGATTGGCACCGAAACCTGAGGATTGTCCTCAAACATGATAAAAAGCTGTATGTCTTGGAGACTCCTGTTCCTGAAGAGGAACCTCCTAGTTCTGCACCTAAGGCAGAAAGAGATGCTTATAAGAAGCATGTTGATGATGCCAATGAAACTGCTTGTCTCATGCTGGCTACCATGAACTCAGAATTGCAAAAGCAACATGAGAACATGTCAGCGTTCGATATGATCGAACACCTGAAGTTGCTCTATCAAGAGCAGGCAAGGCATGAGAGGTTTGAAGTTTCAAAAGCCCTTTTTCAAAGCAAGTTAGCTGAAGGAGCCCCTGTAAGTCCCCATGTGCTCAAGATGATTGGGTATGTGGAAAACCTTGACAGATTGGGTTTTCCCCTCGGAAAGGAACTTGCAACTGATTTGATCTTGCAATCATTGCCAGATAGATTCAGTCAATTTATCCTAAATTTCAATATGAATAATATGGATAAATCTCTTCCTGAACTGCTAGGCATGTTAAGAACTGCTGAGCAGAATCTGAAGACAAAAGGGAAGTCCATTCTGATGATCGGAAATGGAAAGAGACAGAACAAAAGGCCCACCAAGCAGGGTGATAAAGGGAAAGGCAAGCAAGTTGCCAAACCCAGACCCACTGTTGCTGCTTTGAAGCCTAGTGGAGGCATAGCAAAGGCAGGCACCTGCTTCCATTGCGGTAAGACCGGACACTGGAAGAGAAACTGCCCAAAGTACCTGGAAGATACGAAGAATGGAGTAGAGACTTCAACTTCAGGTATTTTTGTTATTGAAATAAATTTATCTACTTCTGCATCATGGATATTAGATACTGGATGCGGTTCTCACATTTGTACAAATGTGCAGGGGCTAAAAAGAAGTAGAGATTTGGCAAAAGGTGAAGTTGACCTACGAGTTGGCAATGGAGCAAAGGTTGCTGCTTTAGCCGTAGGAACTTATGTATTAACTTTACCTAGTGGTTTAATAATTCAGTTAGAGAACTGTTATTATGTACCTGCAATTAGCAGGAATATTATTTCCATTTCTTGTTTGGACAAGTTTGGTTTTTCATTTATAAAGAACAATTGTTGCTCAATTTATTTGAATGATATATTCTATGCTACTGCACAAATGAGCAATGGACTGTATGTCCTTGATCTCGAAATGCCTATATATAACATTAATACTAAAAGGATGAAACCTAACGAGTTAAATCCAACTTACCTTTGGCATTGTCGATTAGGCCACATAAATGAGAAACGCATTTCCAAACTCCATAAAGATGGACTCTTGGACTCTTTTGATTATGAATCATATGAGACATGCAGATCTTGTTTAATTGGAAAGATGACAAAGTCTCCATTCACAGGAAAAGGTGAAAGAGCTAATGATCTTTTGGCCCTCATACATACTGATGTATGTGGACCATTGAACATACCAGCCAGAGGAGGTTTTCAGTACTTCATCACATTCACTGATGATTTCAGTAGATATGGTTATGTGTATTTAATGAAACACAAATCAGAGTCCTTTGAAAAGTTCAAGGAATTCAAGAATGAAGTACAAAACCAACTAGGTAAGAATATTAAAACTCTTCGATCAGATCGAGGTGGTGAGTATTTAAGCCTAGAGTTTGATGACCATCTGAGAGAGTGTGGGATCCTATCCCAACTTACTCCTCCTGGAACACCCCAATGGAATGGTGTATCTGAGAGAAGAAATCGAACCCTGTTAGACATGGTCCGATCCATGATGAGTCACGCCGATCTTCCAAACTCCTTTTGGGGACATGCACTATTGACAGCAGCTTACACACTTAACCGTGTTCCATCCAAGAAGGTTGACAAGACACCATATGAAATATGGAGTGGTAAGAAACCACATATGTCTTACATGAAGATTTGGGGTTGCGAAGTTTATGTGAAACGACAAATTTCGACTAAGCTTGAGCCCAAATCTGACAAATGCTTATTTGTGGGGTATCCTAAAGAAACAAAGGGGTATTACTTCTACAATCCTTCTGAGGGCAAAGTATTTGTTGCTCGAACTGGAGTTTTCCTAGAAAAGGATTTTATTTCCAAAGGAACCAGTGGGAGGAAAGTAGAGCTTGAAGAAATTCAAGAACCGCAAAGCATAGATACACCTATGGAGGAATTAGAGCAGGAAACACAAGAAATTGTGGAAGAGCAACCTGCTCAAGTAGAACAAACCCAGCGTAGGTCAAGCAGGATACGTCAACTACCTGAGAGATATGGATATCTCATAACTGATCAAGGTGATGTATTACTCATGGATCAAGATGAGCCTGTGACCTACCAAGAGGTCATAACTGGTCCCGAGTATGAGAAGTGGCTAGAAGCCATGAAATCCGAAATAGATTCCATGTACACAAACCAAGTTTGGACCTTGGTAGAGCCTCCTGTAGGGGTTAACCCTATAGGATGCAAGTGGGTCTTCAAAAAGAAGACTGACATGGATGGTAAGGTACATACCTATAAGGCAAGACTGGTTGCAAAAGGATATAAACAAATTCATGGGATTGACTATGATGAAACCTTTTCACCAGTTGCAATGCTTAAATCTGTTCGGATTTTACTTGCTATCGCTGCATATCATGATTATGAAATATGGCAGATGGATGTCAAAACTGCTTTCCTTAATGGAAATCTTCTTGAGGATGTGTACATGACACAACCTGAAGGATTTGACATACCAGAGGAAGCCCAAAAGATATGTAAGTTACAAAGATCAATCTATGGATTGAAGCAAGCTTCCAGGAGCTGGAATCTTCGTTTTGATGAAACAGTAAAACAATATGGATTCATCAAAAACGAAGATGAGCCTTGTGTCTACAAGAAGGTTAGTGGGAGCATGATCGTTTTCCTGGTATTATATGTAGATGACATATTACTCATTGGAAACGATATCCCTACCCTACAACAAGTAAAGTCTTGGTTAGGGAAATGCTTTTCTATGAAGGACCTAGGTGAAGCAGCCTATATATTAGGAATCAGAATCTATAGAGATAGATCACAAAAACTGCTTGGCCTAAGTCAGAGTACATACATAGACAAAGTGTTGAGACGCTTTAATATGCATGATTCCAAGAAAGGATTCATACCTATGCAACATGGCCTGTGTCTATCAAAAACACAATCCCCTTTAACTAAGGAAGAAAGGGATCGCATGAATAAGATTCCATATGCATCTGCAATAGGATCTATCATGTATGCCATGTTATGTACTCGACCAGATGTCTCGTATGCTTTAAGTGCAACGAGTAGGTACCAATCTGATCCTGGTGATGCTCACTGGGTAGCTGTCAAGAATATCCTTAAGTATTTGAGAAGGACTAAGGACTCATTCTTGATATATGGAGGTCAGGAAGAGTTGGCTGTAATTGGATACACCGATGCTAGCTTCCAGACAGATAAGGATGACTTTAGATCACAATCTGGTTATGTGTTTTGCTTAAACGGTGGCGCTGTAAGCTGGAAAAGTTCAAAGCAAGATACAGTTGCTGATTCTACAACCGAGGCCGAGTATATTGCTGCCTCAAGTGCAGCAAAGGAAGCTGTTTGGATCAAAAAGTTCATTAGTGAACTTGGCATAGTCCCTAGCATTGTGGATCCCATTGGTCTCTACTGTGATAACAATGGTGCTATCGCACAAGCCAAGGAGCCTAGATCTCACCAACGATCCAAACACATACTTAGGCGTTATCATCTCATTCGAGAGATAATAGATAGAGGAGATGTGAAAATATGCAGAGTACCTACACTGGACAATATTGCTGACCCACTGACAAAGCCTCTTGCGCAGCAGAAGCATGATGGCCATACTAGATCTATGGGTATTAAGGGTATGCCTGATTGGCTCTAGTGCTAGTGGGAGATTGTTGGTGTAAGCCCTAGAGGCCAATACTTTTGGTACTTGTATCGAATTATTTATTAATAATAAAAGGCTTTTTCTTTATTACGTTTGTTTAATAAAGTCCCTAGAATAGCTAGTCTGTTTAATGTATCAAGTATGACTTAATCATGAGATCACATTAAACATAAGGACATTATTCTTAAAGTATCCGTAGTCGAGTTTTAGTGTGAAGTGGGATAACATTAAAGCATTAAGACTATTATGTTTGGAGACTGATGATCACATCTCATGGATCATGGATAAAGAGTTATCAAGTCTTAAACATAGGTATGAATATTAAGAGTAATATTTGTACCGGATTGACCCGCTATGAGAATACTATATAGAAAGTTATGCAAAGTGTCATAAGTTATTCTCATGGTGATAATAGTGTATTCCACTCTTCGACCTGAAACCACTATGGATCCTAGATGTAGAGTCGAGTGCTTTATTGCTGATCCAACGTTGTCCGTAACTGGATAACCATAACGACAGTTAATGGGTACTCTACAAAGCATGCTGAGGGACATGAGTGTCCTAAATGGAATTTGCCCATCCTGCGTAACAGGATGAATGTCTATGGGCCCAATATTGAACTGAACAAGGATGACGCGGTCTATGCCTTGTGTTCAATATAGACATAAGGGCAAAAGGGTAATTATACACATAAGTATTATCACAGATGGTTTTGTCAGATCACATGACATTTTCGTGTCTTGGGTAGCAGTGATGTGTTGCTAGATACCGCTCACTGTTTATTATGTTAAATACATGATTTAATATAATTGCCAACGCCGCGAAAAACCTACAGGGTCACACACAAAGGACGGATTGATGAGAGATAGAGTAACTAAGGAATATCGTAAGGTACGGTGCCCTTAAGTGGATTATAGAACATCGTAAGGTACGGTGTACTTGAGTAGAATACGAAATATGGTAAGGTACCATGGGCTTAAGTGATTTTGGGCATATTATAAGATATGGGCCAAAATACACTTAAGTGGGCTTTTAGCTTAAAGCCCACACAAGTGGTTCTATAAATAGAACCCTTGTGCAGAAGCACAAAGTGCGGTTGCATTCTTTTCGTTTTCACTCCCTCTCTCTCTCTCACTCAAAGCCTTCATTCGTACCAGCTAGCACTGAGATTGAAGGAACCCGTTCGTGTGGACTGAGTAGAGACGTTGTCATCGTTCAACGTTCGTGATCGTTTTCGTGGATCTGCATCAAAGGTTTTGATCGCTACAAGAGATCTGCACCAACGGTTTCAACCGTCATAAGAGGTAAATATTCTATCACTGATCATGACCATTCGTAAGGATCTCTAAAGGAGAAATTTTTAATTTCCGCTGCGCTTTGGGTCGCAATTCTCCTTCAGTTTTGTCTTGGGTTTTATCGATATTTCCCCTTTCCTTTTTAGGAATAAATAAAGTTCGGTGGCGACTCTGTTCAGTCCATCATTGCGAGCGTGCGATCGCGTTTCGCTTTGAAGTCGTATCCCTATTTTTTCGAGGTGCGACAATCATCAATAAAGAGGAGAAAGTATTTACTCTTACCAAAAGAGTTTGGATTGATTGGTCCACATACATCGATGTGTATGAGTTCTAACGGTTTTGTCGTTCTTGACGTTGATTCCTTTGGAAAGTTTTTTCGAAATTGCTTCCCAATTAGACATCCTTCGCAGAGTTGTTCTGGGTGGTTTATACTAGGCAAGTCTCTCACCATCTCCTTCTTTGACAAACGTTCTAGAGATGTCTGAATCTTAGATGTCATAGCCATGAAGAGTCGGTATAACAAGCCTTTAGACACTTTGCCACATCATTTTGAATGTTCAAGAGGAATATTCTATTCTTTGACATAAACACATTAGCAATCAAGTTAGGTCCACACTCTTTTAAGAAAAGACTATGTTCTTTCAAATGAATATCATATTAGACATTGATATGAATTGATGACTCTCATTCTTCAAGCGTATGAGAATTTTACCTTTTTCTTTAACCGGTATCTTTGAGTCATCTCCAAATGAGACATTATCAGTTATTGCTTCATTGAACGCTACAATCATACTTTGATTGATGCATATGAAATTGTTTGCGACATTGTCGAAGTACCACTTGTTTCTTTTTTCTTTAACTTGGTTTTGGTACGCGAGCAACAAAGTTTCTTCTTCACGACCTCTTGTTACTTATGGATTCCAACTTCTCTATTGTTGAAGTTGTTGGAGTAGTTGTTGTAACCACCTCTTTCTACTCTTCCATGTTCTCGTCCTTAGCCATGACCTCGTCCTCTTTGACTCTTGTAATTCACATAGTTTGCTTCTTTTACGCTGAGTTGTAGTATAATCTCCTTTTGTTTAATTTTTCTCTTTTATTATTCTTTGTATACTTGTAAGAAATCCATAAATTGCTCAATAGTCATGGTCTTTAAATCCTTATTTTCTTCAATATTAATAATCAACATCTTTATTTCTTTTAAATTGATTGATTACGACCAATATTCGAGAAAAATAATCAAAATTATCTAAATCCAAATACGGTAGAATTTTCTAAAAAATTACTTAAAGTCTAAAATAATTAATCCTAAAAAACTAAATATAACTAAACCTAAAAAATAATAAGGTCGGACTCATATCAATTTAATATTTGAATATAAAAATATCTAAATATCTAAAATCGCATTCGTTTGTATTATTTTTGAATGGAACAGGACCATTCCATTATAGAGGATCAAGTCCATTATTTTATCCTCCTTTGTAAAGCCCATTTGATGGTCTTATATTTTATATATTTCATTTTTATTTAATTCAATTTCAAGTTTGTTACTCTATAAAGAAATGCCATGGACAACAACATTTTGCTCTCTCTTGATACATTGTCTCAAGATATCTCGAATGACTGAGTTCTAACATAAATTAACACCAACAAATTATAGAGTAAACTTTGGATAATTATAACAATTAAAAGACTAATGCCAAGTCTTGGTTAAAAAGGTAAAACATTTTACCAAAACTAGAAGATAAAATTCACACTCCTATAAAACAAAACAAAACAAAACGAAACATCTTATTTTGAACTCAAAGGTGCACATCACTTGTTTTTCTTAAGTCGGTCCGCAGTTGCAGTCGCCATGGATGCACCCATGCCACCAGGTACACTATTTATAATCTCAGAGTTTTCATTCCATAAACCCTTGTCCTGCACTTGGAATTTGCATAAAAAACTTAGCTCTCAACTTCTCAACAACACTTAATTAAGGTTATGTAGTAGCATAAGTTTCTTACCATTGACTCATTGGACCGTGCATTCTCATTCTCACGTGGGTTCCCATGCAACCGAGGATTCATAACACCACCACCTTGGTTACTTATGAAATCTCTGTCCATTGTTGCTTCAACTTTAGGAGCTTGAGCTGAGAGAGGATTAGGATCACCTTCGTCTTCAAAGTTAGTTCCTTGTGCACCATTTGTATCTTCCACAAACTTCCCCAAAACCTGTTCCATCAATAAATTATTATAGTACATATACATGCAATAAAAACTTCAAAATAAAACAAACTTCCCCAGGACCTGTCCACCAAGGGTCTCAGTGATGACACGTTTTCCCGAATCACAAGTTTCTGAAACCGCAACGCCTTCGTTTCTACCAATGCTTGTAGCAGTGTTATGACCGATCAGACCAGCATCCTCGTTTTTCTGCGCCGCAGAAGTCATGAGAGAAGCAGGACCATCTTTTCGAGTCTGTCCCAATGTTTTGTCCTCCGCTGATTGCATGGCTGCAGCATCTCTTGGTGCAATCGGTTGTGATGATAACTCACCAGACACGTTGAACACGTCGCCGTATTTTATCGGTTCTTGCTCCGGCCTCCGTGGCTTCTCCTGACTCATGACGATATTATTAAATTGTTCTCAAACACAAAGTTATTTCTTGTTAATTTTCTTGGTTAGAGGTGAAGTTTATATAGTATATAGTATAGTAGTGAAATGCAAGAGGTGAGTTAAGAAGGTTGGTTTGGTGACACTATTGTATTGCAAGCGGTGAAGTACTGCACTTGTTGGACAACAACCGCCTGTTCATATAGCGACAGGTGGAGAGAATGCGTGGCAAGTTCTCAATCACCATGTTTTGATCAATTCTTTTATTCCAAACTCTTGGAACTTGCTTCATACCATATAAAATCTTGTGTAGCTTGTATAACATTTATTCTTTCCCTTTTATCACAAAATATGGAATCTGAGTTAGAATATCTCTTCTAGAGGGTCATTTAGGAATGCAGACTTTATATCTAAATGATAAAGAGACCAAAATCTACTTTTAGCTATTGCCACTACCACTCTAGTTGTTTCAATTCTAGCTACAAAGAAAATACCTCATTGTAATCTATTCCATGATTTTGCAAGATTTTCCTCTAGCCACAAATATTGCTTTTTATTTTGAAACTGAGCCATCATAATCCAACTTAGTCTTATACACCAATTTCACATCAACGGTCCTTTTATTGTTAGGCAAGAAAACTATTTCTCATGTATGATTCTTTTAAGTTGACCTCAACTTTTCCCTCATGGGTTTCTTCCACACTTTGCTCTTTATTGCTTATGTATGGCGGACTAGTTATGCACCATCCAATAGAGCAAAATGTATAAGGTCTCTTTCATTGCTTACAACACTATCAAGCATCATTTTATAATCTTTAATTCTTCTAGGACCTGTCTTCTTCTTTGCGCCCTCTCATGAGCATGAGATTCTACTGGTGCAACCTCATCGTTTCAATGCCTTCATCATTTGTTTCATCATCAAACACTTCATTCTGATCATGGTCTACAAAAGTGTGTCTGACTTCACCTTCTTTTGTATCTTCATTATGCAAATTCCAGATATTTGATTCATTAAAAACCACATCCATTTTGAAGTGTAATATTTTCTCAAAAGGATTGTATAGTCTCTAGGAACATGTTGAATAGTATCCTGTGAATATCATCTCCACAATCTTGTCATGCACCTTGGTCCTTCTTTGGTCAAGTATGTTTTTGAAAGAGACTGGTCCAAATACCTTTAGATGTTTCAAAAATGACTTTCTTGCACACCAAGCCTCTTATGGCACCTTCATCTTCAAATTCTTGGTAGGGCATTTATTCAAAATGTATCTAGTTGTATTGACTGCCTCACCTCAAAACACATGAGGTTGATTCTTGTACTTTAACATGTTTCTTGCCATGTCAAGTATTGTTTTATTTCTTCTTTCTGAAATAACATTGTGATGTGGTGTATAGGGAGAGTTCATTTCATGTGTTATGCCTTTATTGATGCAATATGATTCAAAATTCCTTTTAGATATATTTTCCACCTCCATCAGTTCTCAAAATCTTAATTGCTTTGCCACAGTCCTTCTCAATTAAGATTTTGAACTTTTTGAACACTTCAAAACTTCACTTTTGAGCTTAATGGTGTAAAGCCACAACATTCTTGTACGTTCATAAATAAAAGTGATGAAATATATGTTGCATCCTCATGATAACACTTCAAAAAGGTCATATATATATATATATATATATATATATATATATATATATATATATATATATATATATATATATATATATATATCATAATGCACTACTTCTAGAGAATCTCTTGATATATTAGGCGTTTCTGACGAAAATGTTGTTCTATTATCCTTGCTCCTCGGGCAGACTTCACATGTCATACTTCTCGCACTCATCTTAGGCAGGCCATAGACTAAATTCTTAGAGTTTAACTCACTTGAGTTTCTAAAATTTAGATGTCCATACCTTGTGTGCCACAACCACTAGTTCATCATTGCTTGTTAGAAATACTTCTTTGGTAGTTTGGATATTGCATTTGAAAGTTCCGTTCTTTGACAATTTATACTTCATAATCAACTTCTTCCTTTTACCAAATAGTTGGAGTGCATCACCGGTGATTGTGACTGAGAATTCTTTCTCAACAATTGTCATATACTCATCAACGTTTCATTCAATGCACATAGTGTACCTTCTCAACCAAAGCACTCATTCCATCCTTTCTTTTGATCAATATATCACCAATACCTTATGTTACAAGATAGCTACTATTTAAAAGCTTCACACTAGTATTCTTGCTTGAGTCAAAGTTAGTCAACCATTATTTATGTATTGCCATATGGTTTGAACACCCTGAATCCATTTACCACTGCTCACACATTGGATTCCCCTTGCATGTGGTAGCCATAAACAAAATTGTCTCAGAGTCACCATCATCATCATGGGGTACATTGGCTTTTTTATATTCCTTTTGACTTTTATTTCATCCTTTTTTCTTATACAAGCATTAATTTGCAAAATGACCATGATTTTCACAGTTTTAACATTGTACATTTCTTTTGTCAAAGTCTTTCTTCTTGGTATGATTATTGCTTGAGTCTCTTGCTCTCTTAGAGGATTCAACCTTTTCTTGTTTTGTCTAGAAACATTGAACCCATTTGAATTCTTGAAGCCTATTCCTCCTTTCTTATTTAAGTTCATTTAATTTCCATTCTTTTGCATCACATGAGCCAATAATGAGCCAATAATGCTTGTTATCCTTCTATTTCAATGCCTTTATCAATTACCATCAGTTCACGAACTTCTAATGAACTCTGCAAATTCTCAATCTTCAACGTCTTGAGATTTTTGAATTCTTTAATGATCAATACTATGAAGTCAAATCTTGATGTTAAGGATCTCATTATCTTTTCAACCACTTGTCTATCAGTGATCCCTTCACCACAGGTCTTCATCTGATTCCCCAAAGCAATCAACTTTGAGAAATAATCACTGATTTCCTAGTTCTCCTTCATTTTCATCAGTTCATATATGCTCCTTACTAATTGTATATTCACTTGTTTTACTTTATCTCCACCTTCATGATACTTCTATAACACCCTACACACTTACGTCGATCTTATGGTTTTTAAGATCTTCTCAAAGTGGTAAAAATCCACATTCTACTGAATGTAATCCAAAGCCTTACAATCATTCTTTCTCGATTATTTGAAAATGGTTCTTTGTGCATATCTAGAATCTGCACCCAATCCTTCATAGTCATTTTGCATAATTTCAAGCACATCTTTTGCTTCAAATAATGATTTCATATAGGCACTACACCTTCCCCAATCACTTCCATAAAGAATCAGGATATTGGATGAAAGACCTCGTTTTCATTCATCTTACTTATGTTTTAAGAAATCTCTAATTCACTATTCTCTCCGTATTTCCTAAATGCTTCCTCACAAAATCACTCGTGTTTTTCCGTGGATCAACATCAACCCTTTGATGTTAAGCAGAACCAGAATCTATATTCCAATTATTGACACAACTATGTTAGTTGCTTATAGAGTAAGCAAGACACAAACAAAAGAGAATGAAAGAGGTAACTCAAGCAAAATGAAATGGCAAGCTAACATTAAACATATGATATTAGTAATAGAATACATTGATATATATATATATATATATATATATATATATATATATATATATATATATATATATATATATATATATATATATATGTATGTAGCGGGAAATTCATGATCATCAAGCTATTGACAAGCTATAGATCAATTAACAAGAGTCGCCACCGCGTTTTTATTGTTTCCAAGAGAAAAGGGAAAAAGTACGAACAAAATCCAATAAGTAAGAATTTTTCAAATAAAAACTAATAAAAGTCAGAGATCACAGGTAAGGGGTTTGGTTACACAGAGGGAAGGTGTTAGCACCCAAAGTATCCTAGGTACTCCTAGGGAGCCCTTTTTGTGTGCATATGTATTTTATACAAAGTGATGTTTACAAACAAATAGAATGAGGGGATGAGAAAAGAATTCATTAATTATATTTTTGTGTTTGACAAGACCTTCGGTCTTGTGCCTACGTACCAACATAAAAATGAGGGATCAAAATCTCGTAGTTCGTACTACAAATTTCAAAATGGATGCATTGATTTTAAAAAAATTTAAGTTTGAAAGGCACAAAGGCCTAAAATGGTTTGAATGAGTTAGTTCTTTTTGCCTTTTTGAAAGTTTAAGTCAAGTATTTGTTAAGTTTATTCACAAGTTTGATTTAAGAAAATAAGTTTGAAAATGCAATGGCATAAGGCCAAAGTTTCTATCTTTTTGCAAAAGTGGTCAAAGTTTAGAACAAAAATAGTTCACACAAAGAATATTTTGAAAATGGAGGGAGAGATTTTGAAATTAAAGAAATGGGGAGAAGATGAAGAGACTACCCTATGCACAAAATTTAAAAATTTAGAGTTGAAAAGATCTGACCAAATGGGTAGCAATCCAATAGACAAAAATGCCAATATAAACCCAGAATTCCCTTGAACTTTTAGAATCAAGCAACACACAAATGCACAATTATATTATCTTGAAGAGCAAAGACATCAAATAAAGACGGCCTCATCCAAGCTTACCCCTTCCATGATCTTCTTCAGAAATAGCCCATGTAATAGATGGATTCCACAAGTCACAGGTTCAAAATAACAGTTTCACAATGATCATGTTGCAGATGAACTTAGAGAGATCTTTAAAGATGTATCAGATGAATTTCAAATTGCAAGCACTTGGTTCTTCAACAAGTTGGCATTGGCCAAGTCCTTCAGCTTAGGGATGTTGCCTAAATTCTAAGTCCTTTTGTCCAAGATCAAGCCAACAGTCCACTCAAAAGTTTTTTTTATGGTTTTTGTGATTATTATGTACATCAATGGTCAAAGACCACACCAACAAACAAAGTAACACAAACAAAATATAACACACAATATGGTCCAAATGGACAAAGTGAAAATTACATTAACATAAACAATTACAATGATATGTACAATGGCAAATGAAATAAAGTGCTAAAAGTAAATTGCATTAAAATAAAAGCTTGAAATTAAAAGTCAATAGTTAGTAGGTTAGAGGTTAGTTTTGTTTTGCTTTTGCTTTTGCTTTTTTTCAAGATATTCTTTGGAGAACACTCAACCTGCTTATCACAAGCATGGATCCTTGAACCAAAACATCTTCCAAAGGAAGGAAAGAAGGCCAAGTTTCCACACAATACCATGAAAAAGGGGAGACTTACAATCTCACTAACTAGAATGCTTATGCCTTTTGTGTCAAAAATTTAGCGCTATGTTAAGCAATCGTAATTGGACTTATGTAGAAGTCATAACTATTTGAGGTCGGGCAATCGAATTTTGGTGTTAATGCATGTTAGAGACATAGTATAATGAACTAAGCTCATGAAACATACCACACACAAAAAATATGCAAAAAGTGTGGCCTAATCTCATCCATACTCATGTCAATTTTTCAATCAACTAGCATTAGGACTCTGAGATGTCATAGGCCAAATAGAAATGAATGGATGAAGAAGGGGAATTAAATGAAGAAGGAAAGGGATGAATGAGATCACAAATTGGTCAAAGGAGGACTTTTACCAAATTAATATCATTCATTCATTTTGGAAGATGGAATGTACATTCCATCAATCCCCTAAATCCAATGATATTAACTTGACAAAGTCAAATCAACCTTGACCAATGTCCAACAACAAACAAGCAAACTCAAATAAGTCAATACAAATGGTCAACAAAATTTAATTGGCATTTATTCAATTAAAAATAATAAAATAGTGCATTTAATTCAAATATGTCTTGTCCAAATCCTAAAATCTCATCAAAACACCAAAGAAATGGCCATGAGATTTATCATAGGTCAAACAAGGTCAAAGGACCTTGGAGAAAAAATTTCATAATTTTTGGACATTTAAAAATATTTTTAAGCAATTAAAAACAAATGCAAAATCAATTAATTCATGAAAAATATTAATAATGATCCAAAAAATAATTTTAATTCATAATATGGAAGAGAAAAATATTTGAATTTTTTTTACTGAAAGTCCCATATTTTTTGGATCAATATTGAATTTAATATGAATTATTGAAGAAAATGCAAATAAAACAAAAATTCGGAAATTCTAAATTACGTGGACCATCAGATCTCCCTCATTAACTGAGGTGGCAGATCTGATGATCCAAAACGCGCATTCCACATGCACATGAGTCAACCGCGTGGCACATATGGTATTTAAAAGCAACGCCCAGGATTAGAACATGAGAGGAGGATCTTATGGTTCACAGCCTTGCCAAGTCACCACCGGAGCCAAAGCTCCGGTCATCTTCTCCGGTAGACCTCACCGGACTGGTCAAGATGAACCATCACCAAAAATAAAAACAAGGACATGATCTTGAAGAAAAAATGACACTGAGCTCGAATCTGACCTCCACTCATTCCAATTCCAAATATATTGAGAGATATGTGGAATTGAAAATTGAGGTACATGAACTGAGTTGCTTCGATTTGACCTCAAAGACTCTCAATCTTCTTGCCTACATTGGTAGGACTTCAGACAACCAAAGAATCAACAGAATTGAGCAAGAACTTAAGAGAATCGAAGAGTTTAAAATTTCTGCAAATTACCTTCAATGGAGGTCTGAACACGATGGATCTTGATCTGGCTTGTGCTTAGACTCACTTCAATTACTTGCAGGAAGAGAATGGAAAGGTTTAGAATCAATGGATTCCTGGAGAATTGAATTCCAAAAGAGTGAAGATTCAAGCTCAAATTCAAACGAATTTATCAGGTTTATCCTTTGAGAATGAAGGGTTTTCAATGGGGGATCAAAGCTGGCACAATGGTGTTGTCAATTCTGAGCAATTGAAGCTCTATTTATAGATGAATCAAGTGATATTTGCACACTCACTTCCACTTTCCAAAATTGGCAAATGATGATGCAATGGTGCATGGGCGCGCATAGGCCCATGAAATGATAGTTGAAGGTCCAAAATTGCATATCAGATGGTTTAAAGTTAGCTTAGATTGCAAGGCACATGTACATTGATGCTTGAAGATTGATCCATGCCAAATGATATCAGCCTGTTTAAGTCATGCGCAGCCTATGCATTTCAAGTCCAAAATGAATGAATTTTAGCTCTTTGGAAAGGTGAGATCAAGAGGAAAAAATTTGATGTTCAACACTTTTTCATTTGTATCTAGGAACTTGAAGAAATTTGAGGTGAAAGTTTGGAAAAGTTTGACATATCAAATTTTTTCTAAGTGTCAAGCCATATGTCTCAATATTCCACCTTGCTTAACTTTTTATATGAGATTCAAATGAGAAAAGTGTCTTTATCAAAGTTGTAGCTCTCCAAAATACCTTCAAAATGGTCACAAATTTAATGTCATTTGGATTTTAAATGATAGAGTTATGCATTTTTGAAGTTTGGAAAAATCACTTGATCAATGGTATAGGTCAAAAGTGACCTATAATGTAACCTCATATCACATGCTCAAAAAAGTTGAATTAGCTCTCACTACAAACATAAAAGTGGAAGTAGACACATTGAATTTGATTGTGAAAATTGGAAATCTTTCATATCATAAAAATTGAACAAGTTATGGCCTTGGGAAGTTGACTTTCAAATTAGGGTTTAAACAAAATGACCTATAATGTTTCAACATAGGAAATGATTTTCCAAGCAAAAATAGATCTAGGTCTCAACATGAAAGTTGTTTATAATGTCATTTAGAGTATGTTTTCTCTTGGAATTATTTTCATATGGTGAAAATTTTAGGAGATAGGGTCTAGGGAGACCTAATTTTGATCAAATGAATTCATCTGGCCAACCACCATCAACCAACTTGCTAATTTCCAATTCTCTTGACTTTCTTGGCTCATGGTAGGTCATATATGCATAATATGATGAAATTTGAAGTGTCCCTTGAGAAATTTGATCAATTGGTGAGATAGCTTATTGGAGAAGTTACTCAAGATACCCAATCAAACTAGGGTTTCCAAGGCAAATCACCCTCAAACTCTTGAAGAAAACTTGATCAATATAACATGTAGATATCATTGGGACTCATATATGATACTTATAACCATTCTTGAATTGATTCTTGGTTGTGCTCTTTGTTCATGAGGGTCTCAAACCCTAGATGTGATCTTGATGAATCAATGAGATCATGCCCTACCTACAAAAGAGTTAGATAGATGCAAAGACATATTTTTGGTATTTTAGTTAGTAAAATGATAATATACAAGTATGATATAATCACAAAGTGCTTGGATGATCTCTCCCAAAACAAACCCAATGAAAAAAGGGGTAAGGAGGATGCCAAGGCATGATCCCAATGCTAATGCTTATGATGAAATTGCATGAGGGATCTTAGGGTCAAAATTGGGGTCTTACATATATATATATATATATATATATATATATATATATATATATATATATATATATATATATATATATATATATATATATATATATATAAACTTTATCAATAGATTCTCATATAAAGATTCTCACCGAACCACTAACCACCAATTTTTTGTTTGTTATTATAGTCATCACCAAAAACATTGAATAATCGTCTTTTATTAAAGATGTCAAACGAGAAGCAAAACCAAACCTTTATGTACTAGAACTCAAAGATTGTCACTCGATAGTAGAGAAGTGGTTGATGCCAAATGAGTGTTTCAAATCCAAACAAAGACTATGGAAAATCTCAAAAACAATGACAATCACCATCGTTCAACAATAATCATCAAGTTCATGAGTCTTGACTTATTATCAATGATTTTAAAATGGTAGAGTTAGTGACGGAGCAAGAAACGAAATAAAGAGACAATAATGAAATCCTAAATATTTTTAGGATGCGTTTTGAAAACATATTTTCATAAAATGTATTTTAGTTTTGAGTTTATTTTTATTGTTTAGAAATTTGTTATTGTTAATGGCTTTAGATTTGAATTTGTTATTGAGTGACTTTTATCAAAGGATTTAAAGAAGATCAATATTTAAATTTGAATTTGTTGTTGAGTGACTTTTATAGAAGGATTTGAAGAAGATGAAGAAATTAAGTTTGAAATTTTGGATCTTTCTTAACTTGTAATTAATTTTGAAAATTTTTAATAAAAATTTATTTGATTTGATGATAAAGATTTTTAAAATTTTAATTTATTGACCATAATTTTTTTGAAAGTTTAATTTAATGATTATAATGATTCTAGCGTAAAAGAATGTAAGAAATGTTTTTGGTGTTAAATGTGACGAAAAAAAGTCATTTGCCACCTATGATAATTTACTATGATAAATTATGTCAATTAGAATACCTATTAAACATAAGTTGTTGTTTTTAGTAAAATTAAACGAAAAAACCTAAAGGAAGGTTTTTAAGATTTTACTACAATAAAAACTCAAATTAATTGGACAATTTAGTTGGATGAAATTCACTTAAAAAAATGAGTATTGTTGAGTGTCAATTACCTCGCTCCCCGTTTATTCAAAAAAAATAAATATAATTTAGTAAATACATCACCTTGCAACTCATTAGAGGAAAACCAATATTTTTTAAAAATGTTTGACGCGTGGAAATCACCTCGCAATGTTATTTTCAAAATTCAAAAATTGAACGTTATCACCAGTCAATTCAATGAAATTTTTGGCAGAGCAGTGTCAGAATAGTTGCGAAGTGAAAAAACTCAACAACGTCATATGGGTCGCGAAGTAAAAAACACTCACTCAGCAACAACATGAGTTGTGACTTGCTATGCATGCAACAATGTTCCGAATTGTTGCGAAGTGAAAAACGCTCAGCAACGTCAAATGCACAAATGTCAAAGCGCACACAACGGTCATAAAGGAGACAACTTATTTATTATGCTTTCATTTCTGAGCCTCCTCTCAAACAAACGTCACGCTTCCTCTCACCAAACACTTCAACATTCTCTCACAATACATAACACTTTTCCTCTCATCCTTCTTCTCTTCGTCAATTTTTACAGAAACTCACAATATTTTTCATGTAACATTTTTATAGAAGTTCACAAATTTAAGGTACACACTTCATTTTCAATTTTTTTATATTTTTTTATATCAATATTAGATTATTCTGATTTAAATATTTTGTTGTTGTTTGTATTATTGTTGCATATATTATTTATGTATATATTAATTTTGTTTTGATATTATAATATTTGATTGTGATTTATTATTTCTATGAGTGGAATTCAAGGTTTCGGTAGATATGACGGAATTGATGAATTTGGATCGGTCGGTGGCCAAGCGATAAACGAGAATGTGGAAGAAGAAGATGGTGAAGCCATAAAACGAGGAAGAAGAGGAAAATATGGAAGAAGATGAAAATTAATTTTAGAATTTTAAGTTAAGAATATAAATTGTTGCTAGGTGATTTATATTTGACAAATGCATAAATTCCAAGGTAATTTTCGCCCGATTAAATATAAAAAATTTATGTATAATATAAATATATAATAATTTTTTTTAAATACGTAAAAGAAAATATTATCAAATGAAATATATTTAACAAAATTGCCAAGTGAAATACACTCACCAAAGTGCATCAGTGTATTATATTCAATAAAATGGATGTATTACACTCAGTAAAATATTGCGCTATATACTACTGTTCTGCCATTTGCGAAATGGTTAGCACCTAATAAATTTAGACGTTTGTTTCATTGAGTTAAAATTAATTTTCAGAAATTATTATTTCAAAAAATAACAGGACGTTTGTTTATTATTTCAAGAAAATAAAGGTAGGAGATTTATTCGAAAGTATTTTTATAAAAATATGAGATAACTTATTTGACGGCATTAATTTTAATAATGTAAAATGAATTTTTGATAACTTTTTTTTAAAATCTTTTATATTTTAAATATATTATATTATTTATTATATGATTAATAATCATTTTAATAATATGAAATTTCTAATATTATTATATCATTCTAATATTTTAAATTTTATCATATTATTTTATATTGAATAACTAATGATAAATAAATATAATTTTCAAAACTTGTTAAATTATAGTATTATTATATTATATAATTAATTTTTTAATAATATTGTATGATTAAGAATAAATAAACTTAATGAAAATTGTAATTTTATAATTACTAATTATAGAATATAATAATTTTAGAAGATTACAAATTCAATTCTTAAAATACCCTAACTTCGGTTTGAGTTTTAAAAAACTATGTGCATATACTCTTATGTCATTGGAAGACTGGCATGGGCAAAATCATTTTGTTCTCAATACATTGACCCTAGCATTTTGCATATGACTAACATATATTTAACACCAACATATTATATTATTTTGGTCACACAAAAAAACACTAACACATGTTGTTATACAGTAAATTTTAGGATAATTATACATAACAAAAGACTCATACACAACCTGAGAAAGTCTTGGTCAGAAAAGCAAAACATTTTACCAAAACTATTAAAACTAAAAGGTAAAATTCACACTGCATCTGATTTTGAACTCAAGTCTACATCACTTGTTTTTCTCAGTCCCTTTTGCACCATTTGTATCTTCCACAAGCTTCTCCAGAACCTGTTCCATAAAAAATCATCATAGTACATTACATGCAATAAAAACTTCAAAATAAAACAAACTTATTTTTATGAGTATATATAGTCAGAAAGAAAATTGCCTGTCCACCAAGGGTTTCAGTGATGACACGTTTGCCCGAATCATAAGTTTCGGAAACGGTAACGCCTTCGTCCCTTGCAATGTTTGTAGCAGTGTTGTGACCGATGAAACCAGCATCCTCGTTTTTTTGGGCAGCAGAAGTCATGAGAGAAGCAGGGCCATCTTTTCGAGTCTGTCCCAATGTTTTGTCTTCCGCTGATTGCATTGTTGCAGCATCTCTTGGTGCAACAGGTTGCGATGATAACTCACCAGACACGTTGAACACATCGCCGTATTTTATCGGTTCTTGCTGAGGCCTCCGTGGCTTCTCCTGACTCATGGTGATTCTCTCTAACACAAGTTGTTTTTTCTTTATTTTTTTTGTCTTTGTTAATTTGGTTGGTTAGAAGTGAAGTGATTATTTATATAGTAGTGAAATGCAAGAGGTGAGTTAAGAAGGTTGGTGACAATGCTGTATTGCAAGCGGTGAAGTACTTGCATTTGTTGGACAACAACCGCCTGTTCATATAACGACAGGTGGAGAGAATACATGGCAAGTTCTCAATCACCATGTTTTCTTCCCTATTTCAAGATGTTTCTAGGCATTATATTACAAGATAATGGTTTGAATAGATTTTTATCCTTTAATTTAATTAACTGTTTTATATCAAACTTTTATTTAATAAACGTTATTAGTAGATTTGTATTATTAAGGAAGCTTCGCATATAAAAAGAGTGACATGACATAAATATAGTCTGAAAAAACATATTCAGAAACACATGACATGTATGGCTGGTTTTCTTCCAATTTTTAACAGAAACTAAAAGACTGCAGATAGTGGATTATGAGTATCATGTAACCACCAGTTAGGACGATATCGATATCTTTCGCCTCCCCAACCACTATGATTGGGATGGTAAGTGTTTATTGTATTACAGTGCAGTTAAACTCCACTTTCTTCGAATTAGCTAGGACAACAAGTTTGCCTTGAAATTCTACTCCATGGATACATGCATTATCTCAAATATTTTAAAGCGCCGGATAAGTCACATACCTTTTTTAAATATCTAATGAGTTATGGTTTCTTCACTTGGTACTCGCAGGAGACTTGCTTCGCTACTAGCTCAGAATGCTCCTAGATTTTAGGGTCGATGTGCCTAAGTCTAGGGCGAGGGTCATGTCGGCTATGAGCACTTCATATTTGGCCTGGTTATTACTAACCTTAAATTCAAACATTATTACTAACCCAAGAATTTTTTTGCCTGCACGCCAAAAATATTTGGTTGGATTCAATTGTAACTCCATATTGGTCCCATGACATCTTATAAATTTGTTGCATGACTCTCCCCTTCTGAAGTTATCACAATCATGTCTTCAATGTAAACCTTCATGTTGTGCCATATATTCTACATCGCGTGCATGAGCCTTTGATAGGCGACGCCAACATTCTTGAGCTCAAAAGGGATGACATTGTAGTAATAGTTATCATGGTTGGACATGAGTCTCGTATTAGGTACATCTATGAGATCCATCTTAATCTAGTTGTATCCTGAATATGCGTTCATGAAGCTTAGTATTTTGTTATCCGAAGATCCATCGATCAAGAGATCTATGTAGGGGAGAGGGTATGGATCTTTGAAACATGCAACATTGAGGTCGGTGAAATCAACACACATACGTCATTTGTTCGACGTCTTTCTCACCAAAACCACATTAGTTATCCACGAAGGATATTTGACCTCTATTATGAGACATTGGCTTGACTGAAGGATCTATGTTGAGGCGATAACATGCCACTCTGGTATATATTTCAAGCATATCCCAAGGCACCAATACGGACAAATCAATATTCTTTCTAAGTAAGGAGATCAAATCTACTTCTTCAGGTTCAGAAAAAGAGGTTCCCATCTTAGTGACTTTGTGGTTTAGAGGCCTAATCTAGACCTCTTTCATATCTTTGGTGGGGTTACGTATTTCACTCTCTGCTTCTAACCTTGGGTCCTATCTTGTCGTATCACCGCCATTCATTTCATGACAAGGGGTGGCACCCAAGGTGACGGGTTTCACCGTTACTTCTAGAATACTTAGGTAATATTCTTGGGTGATTTCGTGTTCTCCTCTGACCATACCCACATGTTAGTTAAATAATGGATATTTTAAGTTTAAGTGGACCATGGAGAAGATCACCATCAAAAATTGAGACCGGACCTTCCTAGGATAAGGTTATAGGGGGATATGGCATCGACTACAAGGTACTTGACTTTGATGGTTATGACGCTCACCCTTGAACGAAATGTTGTTGGGACGTTTACACGACGTCCAACTCATCTGATATCATGTCAGCGAAATCCTACTAAACACACACACACACACACACACACATCAATTTAAATCCCATAATAAAACTTAATATTATGATTAAAAGCTTCAATTCGTAAGTCTTCTCCAAATGCTTATCACACTAAAACATAAACATACGAGAACATTATCTTTTAGAAAAATTTCAACATACAACAAAGAAATTTCTCCCCTGTGTTACATATCAGAACATGAAAAAAAACTAAAACCACGAAACTAAAAGAAATAGTTCCAGGAGCTAACTTCCACTCACAAGTGTGTCTTTACTCTTGAATATCTGCACAATGGCCATGTAAAGGCAACGTTAAAAAAATGGGTGAGAAATCACATATTCAATAATAATAGCTATATATTGCAAGGTAGGATAATTAACACAAACCATACTCTTACACAATCTCAATCGCAATAGACTAAATGTGTTCTCACACCAACTCAGCAATCACACCTCATTCACATACCAATCACACGCCAATTACACACAACATCAATATCATATGCATTATATCTCGTTGAGCAACTCATACTCAAAATGTAACTTGATACAACTCTATGCAACTCGATGCAACTCTATGCATGTGGTATCAACTCAAAAATGGTTCACTCAGGAACCGCGTCCCCACTCTGAATCCATGAGCCCCATCTCTGAGCTTTGAACAAGCCATTAGTCCCCTCTAAACTAGCAACCTGTCTATTGACACAAGTCAACATGAATGTATGAACATGTTAACAAAATTCAATGCGTTAAGACCCTCTTCTGATCCTAACACACATGCATTAACAAACTCGCGTAATCCTATCTCCTGAATTACCACAATAGCATACTTATAAAATCAACAAGTATTCTAGAGAAAGCATAGTAATCTGGCACAACAACATCAACGGGACTATACATAACCATCTCTCATAAAATTAATAAAATCAGTTAAAATCATTTTTTTATCATTTAAATCGCGTCAAACAGCCCCTCACACTATCCAACAGTAGCCAACAGTCCCGAAAACTCAAAAGAATCGAAATTAACATTTTTATGACTTCAAAACATCTCAAAAGAGCATATTTATTAACTTATTTTATACTCTTAACGCGTATAATTATAAATCAATAAAGTTCTCAAGAAACTTTAAATAATTTTAAAGTGCTAAAAAATGCTCTGCCGATAACTTTTACATATAAAAATAACTCTAATAAACTCAATTGACAACTCTAATAATTCTATGAAAATCTCTAACAAAAGTGAAAATGACTTAATTAGTCAAATAATCAAACCATTTATCTCTAAAAAAAATATAATACTAATAATGCTAAATTATTATTGTTATTATTATTATTTTTATAAAATATATAATATATATTAGTGAAACATGCATAGTGAAACCTGGACAGTACCAGACTTACTAATATACTATAAACCCGATTATATATATATATATATATATATATATATATATATATATATATATATATATATATATATATATATATATATATATATATAGATCATCATACGAATATCGATTCAGTATTATATGTATCAAATCACACGAATTTAACACCAATGCAATAAGCAAAACATCAATTTCTCAAAAAACACAGAATTCATCAAATTCATTATATCTATTAGAGGTTAATGACTCTTATATCCCTATCCCTCAACCTTTTTATTAAAAGTTATTCTCACCCCTTATCTTAGATTTCTCTTGCAATTTCTTTCAAATTTCTCCAATGGATGATCTTCTATGCCCTAGCCTTCCATCTCCTCTTGTCTCTTTTCATATTTTTTCTACGTAGTATCAAATTCCCCTTGTAATTCTCTTTTTACTCTAAAATCATAGTATTATCTTTGATTATTACTAATATACCCTTAATTTTCTCTCTAATCCCCACCCTGCCTTTCATATCTCTACACTTCTATTTTCTCTTTATTTAATTTAAATAATAAAAACCAAATCATTATTTTAACTAATAAAATAATTATAATTTTTTTCCTCTTTCTCTAATTACTTATTACACCCTACCACAAGGTCACACACCATTCCTCTCACCCATATTTATTTAATCATCCACATATACTAATTAAATAAACACATACAATTATAATTAAATTAAAATAAAATAATTTACTTAAAATAGGGTGTTACAACTCTCCCTCACTTAAAGGAGTTTTGCCCTCGAGAATTATCTTAAGCGAACAGATTCAAATACAAATCCTTCATCTGGCTCTCAAGCTCCCAAGTCACGTTCTCACCAGCTAGTCCTCCCCAAGCTACATTCACTAAGGCAATCTCTTTATCACGCAACTGCTTCACTTCCCGGTCCTCTATCTGCATGGGTGATGCCTCAACAACCAAGTCATTTCTCACCTGTACATCATCCACTTGGATCACATGAGACGGATTCAGAATATATCTCCTCAACTGAGACACATGAAACACACAATGAATATTATCAAGCGATAGTGGCAAAGCAATTCGATAAGCCACCTCTCCTATATTATGCATAATCTGGTACGGACCGATGAAATATGGAATAAGCTTTCGAGACTTCAAAGCTCAACCGACCCCAGTTACCGGGTGACCCTCATAAACACACGGTCTCCCTCGTGGAACTCAAGTTCTTTCCTTTTCTTATCATGATAATTCTTTTGGCGACTCTGAGAAGCTCTCATCTTTTCTTAAATCACTTTGATCTTGTTTGTCGTATGTTGTACAATCTCAGGTCCAATCACAACACTCTCTCCTGACTCATACCAACATAAAAGCGTCCTACAACTCCTGCCATACAACGCCTCAAATGGTGTCATTCCAATACTCGAATAGAAACTGTTGTTGTAGGTAAACTCAATCAATGTTAAAAAAGCTATCCCAAGAACCTCTTTGTTCTAGCACATAAGCTCTTAACAAGTCTTCTAAGAATTTGATAGTCCTCTCTATCTGACCATCTATCTGCGGATGATAAGCAGAACTCAAACGTGACTTTGTAACTAAAGCCTTATGCAAACTCTCCCAGAATCTCGACTTAAACCTTAGATTTCTTTCAAATATAATACTAGATGGAATCTCATGCAAATTGACAATCCTCTAAATATACATCTTTGCTAACTTCTTCAACGAATGGTTAACCGAATCAGAATGAAATGGACCGATTTAGTCAACTTATCCACAATAACCCAAATAGTATCATAACCCTTCACAGTCCTTGGCAATCCATAAACAAAGTCCATCGAAGTGTTGTCCCATTTCCACTCAGGAATAAACAACGGTTGCATCAAACCTGACGGTTTCTGATGCTTAACTTTTTGACTTATCGCAAGTCAAACATGCATACACAAATTCAACAACCTCTTTTTCATTCCAGACCACCAAAATATCTTCTTCAAGTCTTGATACATCTTCGTAGCACCGAGATGAATACTTAGACCACTTCGATGTCCTTCTTCAAGAATACTCTTCTTAAGTCCAGGCATATCAGGAATACAAACTCTATCTCTGAATCTGATCACACCATTTTTGTCGATCCTGAATTCACCATCCTGATCTTGATTGATTAAAGCTAGTTGATCCACCAAACTCAAATCATCCCTATGACCTCCTCTAATCTCTTAAAGAAAACCATTAGTAAGCTTCAGTATACCCAGTTTCACACTCAGCAGCGTGACTTCACAAACTAAACTCAAATATATAAATTCTTCAATCAAATCCAACTTTCTCTCCATCAAGGTCGACATATGCAATGTCTTCAGACTCAATGCATAAAGTACAACATTGGCTTTACTCGGATGGTAATTCAAACCAAATTCATAGTCCTTCAACAACTCAAGTCATCTCCTATGTCTCATATTCAATTCATTTTGATCGAACAAGTCCTTCAAACTCTTATGCTCACTAAACACTTCAAATCTATAGACAAACAAATAATGTCTCCAAATCTTAAGTGTGAACACAACAGAAGCCAATTCTAAATCATGTGTAGGATAATTCTTTTCATGAACTCTAAGTTGTCTCGACGCATAAGCCATAACTTGTCCATTATGCATCAACACACCACTCAGATCCATCTTAGAAGCATCACAATACACGACAAAAGATTTGGTTGGACTCGGCAAAATCAACACTAGAGCCGACATCAACCTCTTCTTAAGCTCTTGGAAACTCTCTTCACATTTCACATCTCACACATACGTCTGACCCTTGCTATTTAGCTGAGTTAATGGAAAGGTCAACTTAGAAAAGCCTTCAATGAACTTTCGATAATAACTAGCTAATCCAAGAAAATTTCGAATTTCAGTGACATACTTCAGAGTCTCCTACTGCAACACATCCTCGACCTTCTAAGGATCAACAACAATACCTTTACTAGAAATCACATGACCGAGGAAACTCACTTCTCTTAACAAAAACTCACACTTGGACAACTTCACATACAATTGCTTCTCTTGCAACAGCTTCAACACAACTCTCAGATGTTCGGCATGCTCTTCACCAGTCTTTGAATAAATCAGAATATCATAGATAAACACTACCACAAACTTACCCAAATATGGATGAAAGACCTTGTTCATATACTCCATGAACACACCATGAGCATTAGACACACCAAACGACATTACTGAATACTCATAATGATTGTACCTCGTTTTGAATACAGTATTCGGAATATCTTTAACCTTCACATGAATCTGATGAAACCCTAACCTCAAATCAATCTTACTGAAGACACAAGCACCCACTAACTGATCCATTAAATAGTCAATTCTCGGAAATGGATACTTGTTCTTGATAGTGACTTTATTCAGTTGTTTATAGTCAACACACAAACGCATACTACCGTCCTTCTTCTTCACTAATAACACTGGTGTACCCCAAGGCGAAACACTGGGCCGAATGGACTTATTCTCGAGTAAATCCTCTAGTTTCTTCTTCAACTCACTCAACTTTGTAGCAGACATCCGATATGGAGCCATTGACACCGGTCTCGTGCCTTGTATTAAGTCAATTACGAACTCCACCTCATGCTTTGGCGGAAAATCGTTGATGTCTTCAGGAAATAATTCAGGGAATTCACAAAAAATAGGTATTTTACTAATTACTCCTTTACTCTTAGCCTCTAACGAAGCTAACACCATAAACACCATCGCCTTATCTTTCACAAAATCATCTACCTACTTAGCAGACACAAGCATATATTTCTCTTCCACGAACTATGGAAATGAAATGATCTTGTCGAAACAATTAATATGGACATGGTTGAACTCCAACCAGTTCATACCAAGGATAACATCAAGTTTTCTCAATGGTTTACAAACTAAGTCCATCCCAAAATTCTTACCAAAGATAGTCAACTGACAATTCAATCAAACCCACAACGTCATTACCGGACCTAGAGCCGAAGTGTCGAAGACCATACTCCCATTCATAGAAGACAACTTGAGGTTCAACCTCTTAGTTCAATCCTCAGAAATAAAATAATACGTTGAACCCATGTCAATAATAGAAATCAAATATATATTACTAATAAAATATGTACCTCGAATTAATATGTCTTCACTGGTAGTCTCTGCACCAGACAATGCAAATACTTTCCCTCCAGATTGGACCTTCCTTGGCTTTTGACAATCAATACTGATATGTCCTTTCTCTCCACAGTTATAGCAGTTTATCCCATTACTCTACCAATAAACAGCTTTATAATCCGTCTTTCCACATTTGAAGCACTTTGTATTAGAACTCTAACATTCATTAGCACGATGTTCCATGACACCACACTTGTAGCACTTAACAGGAGCAGGAGCTCCTCCCCCACTTGGTTTCTTCTCACCTTAAGTCTTTCGTTTTCCCTTGTCAGCAGGAGTCACATAAGATTTTCCTCGAAAATTTCTTTTTCCTTTCTTCTCACTAAGACTCTTACAGTGAGCAGATCGGGCACCGTTATCCTCGTCGTAGACTATGCTCTTATTCACCATTTCAGCACACCTACTAATATGTTGGTATCTAATACTTTGTTTGATCTCTGGTCTAGCTCATTCTCAAAATTGAGACATTTGGAAGTCTCAGTATCAACTCTGTTGTAATGAGGATAAAACTTCATCGGCGCCTCAAACTTCGCAGCATACTCTGCTACAGTCATGTTCCCTTGCTTGAGCTCAAGGAACTCCAACTCTTTCTCCCCTCTCCGAACCCATGAGCCCCCTCTCTGAGCTTGGGACAACCACAAGTCCCCTCTCAGAACTAGCAACCTGCCTCTTGACACAATTCAACATGAATGTATGGACATGTTTAAAAAATTCAATGCGTTAAGACCCCTTTTCTGACTCTAACATACATGCATTGACAAACTCGCGTAATCCTTTCTCCTGGATTACCACAACAACATACTTATAAAATCAACAAGTATTTCAGAGAAAGCATAGTAATTTGGAACATAATCATTGACTCGTAAATACATAATCATCTCTCATAAAATTAATAAAAATAATTAAATTATTTTTTTATCATTTAAATCACGCTAAATATCCTTTAACACTACGCAACGGTAGCCAACAACCCCGTAAACTCAAAATAATGAAAATTAATATTTTTATGAGTTCAAAACATCTCAACGGAGCATTTTATTTATTTATTTCATACTCTTGACTCGTAAAAAATAATAACAATATATAATTATAACTCAACAAAGTTCCCAAGGAACTCCAAACGACTCTAAAGTGTTCAAAAATACTCTACCCACAATTCTTGCATCTTATGGACTCAATCGACAACTCTAACAACTCTATGGACAATTCTAATAAAATTAAAAATAATTTAAGTTAACCAAATAACTCAATTATTTATCTCAAACTCAAAACTCCTAAAAAATATAAAACTAATAATATTAAATTATTATTATTATTATTATTATTATTATTATTATTATTATTATTATTATTATTATAAAATATATTATATATATTAGGGAAACATGCACACTGTCATACTTACCAATATATTATAAATCTGATTATATCAATGGGCATACAGTATATAATGAAAAGTGAAGATTTACACCGACAATTATACGAATATCGATTTAGAATTATATGCATCAAATCACACGAATTTAACACCAATACAATCAGTAAAATATCAATTTCTCATGAAACGCATAATTAATCAAAATCATCATCCTATTAGAGGGTAAGGACTCATCTACCCTACCCCTCATACATAAGTCCTTTTTATTAAAATTTACTCTCCCCATATACCTTAGATTTCTTTTGTAATTTCTTCCAAGCTTCTCTAATGGGTGTTCTTCTATGCCTTTGTTTTCCCTCTTTTTTTTTGTGCCTTTTTTCACCTTTTTTCTATGTCGTGTCAAACTCCCCTTCTAATTCTTTTTCTACTCTAAAAATCTAGTATCCTCTTTTGCTATTACTAATATACCCTTAAATTTCTCTCTAATCCCCACCTTACCCTCCATATCTCTACACTTCTAATTTCTCTTTATTTAATTTAAATAATAAAAACCAAATTATTATTTTAACTAATAAAATGATTATAATTTATTTTCTCTTTCTCTAATTACTTCCTACACCCTACTACAAGGTCATGCACCCTTCCTCTCACTCACATTTATTTGATCATCCACGTATAATAATTAAATAAACATACCAAATTATAATTAAATTAAAATAAAATAACACTAAACACGATCGCACATTATTGATGGAGATACTAGAGGTGTGGGCGACACATCTAGGAAATGGGAGCTTGATCCTAAATGGGGGTGCTTAAACCCTTGAAAGGGCGACTTTGGAAGGACGAAAGACTAAGTGTATCTCTAAACTTCTAATTTCTCTTTATTTAATTTAAATAATAAAAACCAAATTATTATTTTAATAAAAAATGATTATAATTTATTTCCTTTTTCTCTAACTACTTCCTACACCCTACTACAAGGTCATGCACCCTTCCTCTCACTCACATTATTGATTTTTTATATTTCTTTTGTAATTTCTTCCAAGCTTTTCTAATGGGTGTTCTTCTATGCCTTTGTTTTCCCTCTTTTTTTGTGTGCCTTTTTTCACCTTTTTTCTATGTCGTGTCAAACTCCTCTTCTAATTCTTTTTCTACTCTAAAAATCTAGTATCCTCTTTTGCTATTACTAATATACCCTTAAATTTATCTCTAATCCCCACCTTACCCTCCATATCTCTACACTTCTAATTTCTCTTTATTTAATTTAAATAATAAAAACCAAATTATTATTTTAACTAATAAAATGATTATAATTTATTTTCTCTTTCTCTAATTACTTCCTACACCCTACTACAAGGTCATGCACCCTTCCTCTCACTCACATTTATTTGATCATCCACGTATAATAATTAAATAAACATACCAAATTATAATTAAATTAAAATAAAATAACACTAAACACGATCGCACATTATTGATGGAGATACTAGAGGTGTGGGCGACACATCTAGGAAATGGGAGCTTGATCCTAAATGGGGGTGCTTAAACCCTCGAAAGGGCGACTTTGGAAGGACGAAAGACTAAGTGTATCTCTAAACTTCTAATTTCTCTTTATTTAATTTAAATAATAAAAACCAAATTATTATTTTAATAAAAAATGATTATAATTTATTTCCTTTTTCTCTAACTACTTCCTACACCCTACTACAAGGTCATGCACCCTTCCTCTCACTCACATTATTGATTTTTTATATTCTTAGTCATCATTAATATTATTTAGTTATGACTGGGTATGGAACCCAGTTCCTGATCCATGGCATTCATGAATGTTACCACTGAGTTGCTTTATTAAACATGTATTTTAATTTTGTTCATATCCATATGATTTTATTTTTACTGATCATTATGCCTTATTATTTAATCTTTGAATTAAATTCGTGCATAAATTAAAATTGATTTATAATATTATTATTTTGTTAAGCAATTGTATAAGAGATCTTATTTATTTAATTTTGTTCTCTCATATAATTGAGTTACTATGTCTAGTGATCGTTATAATTTTGATTAATTTGGATTAGCCACAGTATCCTTAAGTTAATTGAGATTATTTTTTTAAAGTTTTGAGATCACATAAATTATTAGACATAAAATTGTAATTAATTATACGTGGTATAATGAATTTTATCCTACAGGAATTTTTATTATATTTGTATGATTAATTTGGATAAAATGTCAAAATATTTTCATAACTTGCCCACGGGAATTATGAATTGGTACATAATTTGATAGTTTTATCATAAAGTATTAATTTTAGATAGAAAAACAAAATTATATCATGCACGTAAAGTGTGAGGTTTGAAAAATCTATCGCAATTTTTTAAAAATCTTATTACATTAAAATTTAGCCCACAGGTAATTTTTATGTTGCAAGATTTATTTTATGGTATGTTTATATTGATAATACATACAATTTGGATAATATTTATGTCTCAAATTTTGACATCAATTTTGTTTATCTTTTTAGCTTCTCAACTTGCTAATTTTTCTAATATCCGATGTGATATTTCCGAGCTCAAAGGAGATAACTATAAGGTGTTGAAGGAAAGAATTCTCCTTCATCTAGGATTGATGGACATAGATTATGCTATTAGGAAAGACGAACCACCTGCAATTACAGATGAAAGTACTTCAGCTGCAATCGCACTATATGAGCGATGGGAGAGATCCAACTGACTCAGTGTGATGTTCATTAAGACTAAGGTCACAAGTGGAATACGTGGTTCTGTCGATCAGTATGAGAATGTCTGTGATTTGCTGAAAGCCATTGACGATCAGTTCGTCACTTCTGAAAAGGCTTTGGCAATCACATTAATTATGAAATTTTCCTCCTACCGACTCACTAGTGTGAAAGGTGTGCGTGAGCACATAATGAAAATGCGTGACATTTCAGCTCAACTTAAGAAACTTGAGGTTGATATGTCTGACTCCTTCCTGGTGCACTATATTCTGAACTCTCTTCCGTATGAGTATGGGCCTTTCAAGATCTCCTACAGTACACATAAAGACAAATGGTCAATCAATGAATAAATGACCATGTGTGTTCAGGAAGAAGAAAGGCTTGTAATGGAACAGAGTGAGAGTGCATTGCTGACAAGCACTCGCAGGAAGAACAAAGCTTTCAAAACTGACAAGTCACAAGCCAATCAGAAAGGGAAATTCAAAATACCACTGCAAGGTGATATCAAGAAAGAAGCAAAGTGTTACTTCTGTAAAAAAGGAGGACACATGAAGAAGGAATGTCATGGATTCAAAGAATGGCTTGAAAAGAAAGGTAATTTATTCTCATTTGTTTGTTATGAATCTAATATGATCGATGTTAATATTAACACCTGGTGGATTGATTCTGGATCAATAATCCATATAACAAATTCCTTATAGGGTATGCAAAACCTAAGGAAGCCAGTGGGAAGTGAGCAGACTATCCTATCAGGAAGCAGGATGGGCTCACATGTGGAAGCTATTGGAACTTGCAATTTAATTTTGAATAATGGTTTTGTTTTGAAATTAGAAAGGATCTTTTATGTACCAAGTTTCTCACGAAACTTGATTTCAGCTTCTAGACTTGTACCTTTTGGATATTCCTTTAATTTTAAAGACACCTTGCTTGAATTATTTTATAATTAAGAATGTGTTGGGAATGGTATATTGTCTGATGGTCTTTATCGTATTAATTTACCAATCGAATCCATTTATAGTTCAATGCATGTTCAAACTGGCACTAAGCGGTGTAATATTAATGAGAATTCTTCTATGTTATGGCATCGGAGATTAGGACATATCTCCATAGAGAGAATTAAAAGGTTAGTAAAAGATGGGGTACTTAATACTCTAGATTTTTCTGACTTTGAAACTTGTGTTGACTGCATTAAGGGAAAGCAGACCAACATGTCTAGAAAGGTGCCAATAGAAGTTCAAGTATATTAGAAATAATTCATACATACATATGTTGTCCTGATATGGATGCACATGGTCAGAAATATTTCATCACTTTCATAGACGATTATTTACGATACATGAATATTTATTTGCTTAACAATAAATATGAAGCATTGGATGCCTTCAAAGTCTTTAAGGCTGAAGTTGAGAACCAGTGTGGAAAACAAATAAAGATAGTGAGATCAGATCGGGGTGGTGAGTACTATGGTAGATACACCGAGAGTGGACAAGCACCTAGTTTATTTTCTAGGTTTCTTCAAGAACATGGGATTGTTGCCCAATACACCATGCCCGGTTCTCCGAACCAAAATGGTGTTGCAGAAAGAAGAAACCGAACATTATTGAACATGGTGAGGAGTATGATTAGCAACTCTAATCTTCCTAAATCATTGTGGAATGAAGCACTAAAGACGGCTGTGTATATTCTAAATCGGGTTTCGTCCAAGGTTGTCCCAAAGACACCATTTGAGTTATTTAAAGGATGGAAGCCGAGTTTACGACATATGCGCGTTTGGGGATGTCCGTCTGAGGTGAGGATTTATAACCCACAAGAAAAGAAACTAGATCCGAGGACCATTAGTGGGTATTTCATTGGATATGCCGAAAGGTCTAAAGGTTATAGATTTTATTGTCCATCTCATATAACTAGGATTGTGGAGTCAAGAAATGCAAAGTTTCTTGAAAATCATTTGACCAGTGGGAGCGATCAAATCAAAAATTCAATTTCTGTGCATGATCATATAGAGTATGAACCTTCCACTTCAAGTAATAGATTGGTTACTATTTACAACATCCCTCAAGTTCAAATGGATGTTGATCAACCAATCATCGAGACTCCACAAGCTACTGATGATCCAGTAAATCAAGTTGGTCATCAAGATGATGAACAATTAGTTGAACAACAAGATCCACAAGAAAATGTTGATCAAACATTAAGAAGATCTATTAGGACAAGAAAATCAGCCATTCCTAATGATTACATTGTGTATCTACAAGAATCTAACTATAATGTTGGAGGTGAGAATGATCCTGAGAGCTTTAGACAAGCCATGAGTTGCAAAGAGTCAAATTTGTGGTATGATGCCATGAATGATGAAATAAATTCCATGAAAAACAACGAAGTATGGGGTCTTGTAGAGTTACCTAATAGGGCAAAGACCATTAGTTGTAAATGGGTCTTTAAAACCAAGAAAGATTCATTAGGCAACATTGAGAGATACAAGGCCATACTCGTTGCTAAGGGATTTACTCAAAAGGAGGGAATCGATTACACTGATACTTTTTCTCCTGTATCAAAGAAAGATTCTCTTTGTGTCATCTTGGCATTAGTTGCATATTTTGACCTTGAGTTGCATCAAATGGATGTGAAAACAACCTTTCTTAATGGTGATTTAGAGGAGGAGGTTTATTTGAAACAACCTGAAGGTTTATTTTCTAATAGTGGTGAGCATTTGGTTTGTAAGCTTAAGAGGTCCATATATGGGTTAAAACAAGCCTCTCGTCAATGGTATCTTAAATTCCATGAAACGATATCCTCATTTGGGTTTATTGAAAACCCCATGGATCAATGTATATACCAGAAGGCCAGTGGGAGTAAAATTTGTTTTCTCATTTTGTATGTGGATGACATACTACTTGCAACCAATGATAAAGGTTTTCTACATGAGGTGAAACAATTCCTCTCTAAAAACTTTGATATGAAGGATATGGGTGAGGCATCTTATGCCATTGGCATTAAGATCCACAGAGATAGACTTCGAGGAATTTTGGGTCTATCACAAGAAACCTACATCAATAAAGTTTTAGAGAGATTTAGAATGAAAAATTGTTCACCAAGTGTTGCACCCATTGTCAAGGGAGATAGATTTACTTTGAATCAATGTCATAAGAATGATTTTGAGAGGGAACAAATGAAGAACATTCCATATGCTTCTGTTGTTGGAAATCTTATGTATGCTCAAGTATGCACAAGGCCCGATATTGCATTTGCTGTTGGAATCTTAGGAAGATATCAGAGTAATCCAGGTATGGATCACTGGAAAGTTGCAAAGAAGGTGTTGAGATATCTTAAAGGAACAAAAGATTACATGCTAATGTATAGACAGACAGACAATCTTGATGTGATCGGCTATTCAGACTCCGACTTTGTTGGTTGTGTTGATTCTCGCAAATCAACATCAGGATATATTTTTATGATGGCTGATGGAGCTATTTCATGGAGAAATACTAAGCAAACCCTGGTTTCTACTTCTACTATGAAAGTCGAGTTTGTCTCTTGTTTCGAGGCTACTTCTCATGGTGTATGGCTTAAGAGTTTTATTTCTAGGCTTAGAATCATGGATTCTATTTCTAAACCTCTGAAGATTTTTTGCGATAATTCAGTAGCTGTCTTTATGGCTAAGAACAATAAAAGTGGAAGTCGAAGCAAGCACATCGACGTAAAGTATTTAGCCATTAGAGAAAGAGTTAGAGATAAAATAGTAGTTAGTAATCACATTAGTACTGATTTAATGATTGTTGATCCTTTGACTAAGGGCATGCCACCAATAAAATTTAAGGATCATGTAGAGAACATGGGACTTGGGTCCTCCTTATGATTGTATACATACAGTTTATTAATAAAACTCTTATATTGTGATGTTTTCTCATTTTCATGCGCACACCAGTTTGAGAGAATATGTCACATCTGGACCAAGAGTAGACATTGGTTTATTCATCAAGTTAGTTACCACATTACACATATATACTTGAAAATAGACATGTTGTAATACATAGATGAGACTACTCGCTTTAAGAGGGACTATCTCTATGATTCACATATTTATTTCTTGAGTAAGTTTTCCATGACTCATTTATGCCAATAATCAGTTCTATGGACCAAGTGGGAGAATGTAACAGTTTCTTATTTTTATTATAATAATTATTAATAATAAAAAACCAATTTTAATGTGGTCCACAGTTTTAGGATTTTGGTTCTGAAAAGGGTATGATTTATTTTGGTTTTAATGTAAATTGATATGACCATTTAATTGGGTGGTAATGAGTTTTAATGACTTTAAATTCTTGATGGTAGAATCAAGCCTATAAATAGTCTTTGGTCCCCAAAGCTTTCTCTCATCAGAAAAGAAATACACCATCTATATTGAGAGAGCAAGAGCTTGGAAGAATCAAAGGCAGTGCACTCACAACACTACAACAATGGCTGGAGGTAAAACCTCTAATTCTATTTTCGCATATTGTTTTATTGATCTTGTTATCAAGAACATAGGATCAATATATATATATATATATATATATATATATATATATATATATATATATATATATATATATATATATATATATATATATATATATATATATATATATATATATATATATATATATATATATATATATATCCACGACAATTACTTGGACAGATAGAGTCTCCACCTTCGCTTCTTTAATACCTTTCTTGGGATTTCTCACTCTCTCAATTTCTATTGTTACACAGTGAAAATAAATTAAATTCTATTGTGTGTTAGTGTTCTTGTTTTCAATCGGATCCTAGAAAATATTACTTAACTATTGTTAATATAATCTTTAAACATATGAAAATAACTACTAATCTTGGCTTACTTTCTAAAAATTCAATCAATTACAAATTAGCTTGATTTTGGAATACGGAATGTGGTGGTGATAAAGATGAAATAAAATCACAGTGAAAGTTGTCTGGTTACAAATTTAATATTTTGATCAAGTAAAAAACAATCAACAATAGCATTATTATTAGCTGACGAGACTTCTGAAAGAATGATCGATACAATTTTCATGCTAAAAAAAAAATCCCCAAATAAAACTATAGAGACCATCAACGAGGATAAAGAAAAGAAAGACAACAGTGACGATGATGGAAGATACCAAACAAAAAAGTGCCAATGCATCACATTCATTACTGGAGGCCTTCCTCGATCAAAGAATCCCTGCAAAGACACGATGAAAAGAAGAATCACTGAATTGATGGTAATTAGCAAGGAAGAAGGTGCATGTTTTAAAAGAAAACCAAAATGATCTATTATCATATTGGAATAGTTAAAAGGTAGGTGAAATTCCAAATAATTTTTTCTCTTTGATAATAACAACAACCATAACCAATTTTAACGAGTCTGGAATACTCATTCATGGGAAGAGTTCTTGTGATATTATGTATACGGAACTTTTCAAAAAGATTGGACTGAAAATAAAACATATGTGACTAAATGATGGAGATAGCCTGCAAGCTTTCAATGTATGAATGGTTTAATGGTTATGCACTAACAGTGTAAAATAGTTTACACTGTCATCCAACAGGAGTTCATCACTAGGTCATATCACACCACTAATTTAAAAATTTCAGTATGATTTGCTTGATTACACAATGGTGATTGTTTGAAAATTAATTTACACTTCCAATGTGTATCCTATTTTCTCATGATAGACTGATAGGTCTCTCTCTCATGGGATACATTGAACTAATTGCTATTTTGAAAGAAAAAAGAGATATCAAAATTGTTGACCTGGAATTCTTAATAATTTCAGGTAAAAAGGTCTACAACTTTATCTTAGTTGAAAGAGATGGCAAGCATAGTGTCGCACCTCGAAAAATACGGGATACGACTTCAAAGCGAAGCGCGATCGCACGCTCGCAATGATGGACTGAACAAAGTCGCCACCAAACTTTATTTATTCCTAAAAAGGAAAGGGGAAATATTGATAAAACCCAAGACAAAAGGATAAGATATGGTCATCGCAACCAATATCAGGGTTCGGGAGTTGATTACGCAAGGGGAAGGTATTAACACCCCTCACGTCCGTTGTACTCAACGGGAACCATTAGGTTAGGTGTGTGCATTAGTGTTAGTTGAAATGTTAGGCTTTTCGAATTATTAGGTGGGAAAGAAAGAAAGGATGAGAAGAGAATGTTTTTGGATTTTTGACGAAGAACTAAGCCTAAGTTTTTTATTAGTGGGCCTGACAAGATTTAAAAATCCCGCTCCTACGTATCTCAAAAGAGAAATCAAGGCTTACGTAGTTCTGGGTAGAAGAATGTTTGTTTGTTGGTCGATTTTAGCGAAAGCTATACTGTATTAATCGATGAAAACATTATTTTACCCAAAACAGATGAGGAGTGGACGCATACCACACATCGAACGGATTTATAAATCTACATTCGGAAAAGCGTCACTTATCTCGACTCAACAATCGTGGCCGAAACATTGTCTTGCATCACCTTAAGACAATATATCTTTCATTTATGAAAAAGGTTCTTTGATTAGTCGCGCAGCGGCAAGAAAGAGTTTGATTGGTTGGATGTATTTTGAGTGATGGCGAGAACTTGGATGAGCGATATATACATCTCGAATCCTGGCCTCAGGAGTGCACGGTATACACCATGTTCCATTTCCATATTTATTGGCAAAAGTGTTTAATAGAGATTAAGTATTTTTAGGTTTGATTGAGAAAGGGTTTGAAGGAACCACATTGACAATTTTAGACGATGGCGAGAGTTAAGATTGGCGAGGCATCCGCCTCGAATCTTAATCTCAGGAGTGCACGGTATACACCATGTTCCATTTCCATCTTTATTGAAAGAGGTTAAGATGGGAATTATCATACCCCGATTTTGGTCCTGAATTTTTTTCATTTTTTTTTCTTTTTCATTTGGCGCTTGGCCTAAAGTTCATTTGCATGCATTCATGACCAAAGGCAACCATCCATTCCCAAATCCATATTTTTTTTTGATAAACATTGGTCATTATCTAGTTTTTTGATCATGGTGTTTTTGATTATAAAATGGATTCTAACTATTTGACTTTTTAATTTTCAATTTGATTTTAATTTCAAATTAAGTCTAATTCCAAATTTCAATTTGATCTTAATTGTGTTTTTACTAATGATTCAAACTCTAACTGATTTTTAATTTCCAAATAAAATGTTAGAATTTGACATCAAAGTAGTTTTAACAAATTATAGATTAATTTGATTTTAATTGGTTTTTATTAGTTTTTTTTATTCTTAATTGACATTTAGATTAGCTTTGGATTATTCCTAAAAATCCATATCCATTTTATAACCAAACATGATCCATTTTCCATCCATAGTTCATTTCAAATCAAAATAGTACATACACACATTTCATAACATTCAATAATATTTAACTTTCAAACATTTCCAAACTCATTTTCATACATACATTTTCATTTAACATTCAATCATAACAATGCATCACATCCATATCCTACAACTAACTTCTACATTACAACCAACTCCAAATGGTTATTTGTGGCTCTCTGATTTAGATCAGGTTGTGCGTCTAAGCCACCTACCACTTGTTTTAATTTACAAACCGAAACAGAACCCAGAGAATGTCATCGAAACCTTGAAAAACTCTCTCAGCAAGATTCTTGTTCATTACTATCCTATCGCTGGTCGTTATTCTTATACAAAAGGTGGTCGAGTTGAATTGAATCTCAATGCAAAAGGAGCTGTTTTGGCAGAAGCTGAAACAACAAAAACAGTTGATGATTATGGTGACTTTTCACCTTATGAATCTACCGGAGAGCTTATTCCAAAAATCGATTATAATCAACCCATAGAAGACATTCCATTGTTTCTTGTTCAAGTCACACGATTCTCAGACAAAGATGAAGCTTCTGCGTTCGCTATCGGAATTGCTTATTCTCACCCTTTATCCGATGGTGCTGCTTTTAACAAATTGTTAAATTCATGGGCCAAAATAGCAAGAGAGTTAAAGCCACCACAATTCATTCTTGGAAGATCTGACGCAAATATTGAAAGAAACAAGAGTATGAGAGCTGAATTATTGAAACTCACAGCAGAACAAGTTGAAAAGTTGAAGAAAAAGGCTAATGAATTTGATATTCCAAAAGGGCCAGTTCACACCAAAATCTGCCTTGCTGTAAACCAAAGCCAAATATGAGAAGTTCAAGGTCTGTTGCAAACCACAAACACATCGCAGAACCATATCAAGGCAAATGAGACTTACAAGCTGAGCCAAAACCATGTTGCAATACCAAAATTCTGCAGCATTGAACATCTGTTGCAACATGAGACCTAGGACTCACCTATCAAACCATGAACCAAGACAATTCATTAGCATACCACACATACACCAATGCGTCATCATCATCAAATATCTGGTGCATATTGTAACACCCCGAATAAAATAAGAGAATTATTTAAATTAAGTTAATAATATATTTATTAATTTAATTAAATAAATTGAATTTATTGGATTATTATTATTATTATTATTTGGAATAATAATTAGTGGAAAATATATAAGTTGGAATAAGAGAAAAGGGTTTTCATTTTTGGTAAAGAGTTTTCACGTGAAACAGAGAAGCGGCTGAAAAGTGGAAAGTGGAGAAAGGGCAAAGAGGAAGAGCTAGAGAGCAAATGTTGAAGAACGGAAAAGCTTGAAGCTTAGAGATTGCCGGATTATCTCAGGTAAGGGGGGTTTATCGTCGTTTAATGGGTATTATGGGTTAGCATGTAATGGGTAGTGATAAACCGTTGAATTGACCCTAATTGGGATTGTTGAATGCTGAAAATTGTGATGGATATGTTGTGTAAAAACTGGAATTGAACCTGTAATTGAGTGTGTTGTAATTTCCCGAACGTAGAGCTTTTTACGGAATTGGAATCGGAGGTCCGGAAGTCCTCCAACGGCGGAAAATGCGGAGGATTCTGCATTCTGCTTTGTGTTAGCGCAGGAACTGTTGTTTTGTCTGCGTTAACCGGTTAACCCAGGGTGTTAACCGGTTAACACTGTTGCGAATTATGAAATTAGTGCTGTTTTGCCTGCGTTAACCGGTTAACCCAGGGCGTTAACCGGTTAACACTGTTGCGTTTTGCCAGAAAGTGTGTTTTGTCCTGCGTTAACCGGTTAACCCAGGGCGTTAACCGGTTAACACTGTTGGAAATTTGAAAAATTGATATTTTAATGTTGTGAACCTAATTGGTGATTGGCCTATTATAGTTAATTGTGATGAGTAATTTTGTCGGATTTATGTTATGAAGTGTTGATACAAGTATGTTGCTGAGTTGTTCCGTGTACGGAAAGTTGTTGAAAATACTGAGTTGTAGGCTTGGTGAGCCAAAGTTGATTATAAGTTGATGTTGTTGAAAACATTGTTGTATTGCTATTATTACTATGTTGTCGACAGTTTAAAGTCGTGTATGCCATGTACATTCATATGCATTAAGTCGGAGCTTTGCTCACACCACGTTGGCCTGGATTGGCAAATTTTAAGTTGAAAGTTGAAGGCTTATGCCTTGATGCCCAATAAAATGGCAATGATTTTAAGTTGGGAGTTTTACTCCGAATGGTACCACATGCATGACGAGTCGAGTCTCATTAGAGTTGCATTTTGTTGGCTTGTTGTATGGATATTTAATTTAATTGAGGAGTGGAATTGTGTTGATATTAAGTATGATGTTTGAGTTGATGTGCCGTTACTGGATGTATATTACGATTAGGGTGATGAAATGTGTGAATTTACTTAGCATTACATGATGATTTATAATGCTTATTATATCGATTGAGGAACTCACCCTTACAACTATTTTTCAGGTAACGAACAAATGAGTTGAGTGGAAGCTAATGCTTGGAGTCTAGTGTAGTCTCCTAAGTGGGTCATGCTCTGATAGATGTAACATCGGGAGGGAACATTTTTAATATTGTTGTTGATGATTGTTGAACCAGTTTACATGTAGTGTGTTGCATGTTTTGAATGATCGATTTGATCTCTATCCGCTGCGTATTGTGCAAATGTTTTATGTTTTGAGTTAATGAAAGAGCATGACAGTTATTATGGTGTGAAATGTTGTGTGACACCCTTGATTGCATATTTACTCTGATTGATATGTGTTATTTTAATTATATACTCGGGGTATTTTAGAAGGGTGTTACATTAGTGGTATCAGAGCAGGTCGGTCTGTCCGGCCAGTTGTCGTGTCGTTACTGTCTAACAATTGTGTATTGTTACTAATCTAACTTTTAAGTTGTGTTGTATTGATAAGTTGAAATGGCTGGAAGGAATGACGCTGCAATGGCTGCCGCAATGCAAGCGATGGCACAAGCTGTGCAGAACTTGCCAAATGCTGGTGGTGATGCTGGATCACGTAGCTTGGCGACTTTTCAGAGAGAGAATCCGCCGGTGTTTAAAGGGAAGCATGATCCAGATGCAGCCTTGGGATGGTTGAAAGAGATTGAGAGAATCTTCCGTGTTATGGATTGCACTCCAGCTCAGAAGGTTCGGTATGGTACTCACATGCTAGCAGTCGAAGCTGATGACTGGTGGCTAGAGACTCACGAGAGGTTGACCGTGGCAGGTGAAGTCATTACTTGGGATGTATTCCGTAGGGAATTCATGAGAAAGTATTATCCGGAAGATGTCCGTGGTAAGAAGGAAATTGAGTTCCTTGAGCTGAAGCAAGGAAACATGTCTGTCACTGATTATGCTGCGAAATTTGTGGAGCTGTCCAAATTTTATCCTCATTACACTGGTGCTGGTGCTGAATTTTCAAAGTGCATCAAGTTTGAAAATGGACTGCGCTCTGAAATTAAGAAGGCTGTTGGGTATCAGAAGATACGCATTTTTACTGAATTGGTTGATAGCTGCAGGATATTTGAAGAAGACAATAATGCTCATTACAAGATTGTCAGTGACCGCAGGGGCAAGCAACATCAAAACCGTGGAAAGCCGTATGATGCTCCAGTGGGAAGAGGGAAACAAGGAGCTGCTCCGGCTCAGAGGACCAGTAGGGGAGGTGCTCCTGCTGGTATAGTTTGCTTCAAATGTGGTCAGGCTGGTCATAAGAGTAATGTATGCACTGCGGAAGTAAAGAGGTGTTTTCGTTGTGGTAAGACTGGCCATGCAATAGCTGATTGCAAGCACAAGGAAATGATTTGTTTTAATTGTGGCGAAGAAGGGCATATTGGAAGTCAGTGTCAGAAGCCAAAGAAATCTCAAACTGGGAAGGTGTTCGCATTGACCGGAACTCAAACCTCCAGTGAGGACAGACTTATCCGAGGTACGTGTTATATTAATGGCTTTCCTCTTGTAGCTATTATTGACACAGGTGCGACTCATTCCTTTATATCTTTGGATTGTGCTGTGAAACTTAAGTTAGAGATATCTGAGATGTTTGGTAGTATGGTAATTGATACTCCTGCGAAGGGTTCAGTGACTACTACTTCGGTTTGTTTAAATTGTCCTTTGAGTATTTTTGGTAGAGACTTTGGGATGGACCTAGTGTGTCTTCCACTAGTGCAGATTGATGTTATTCTGGGTATGAACTGGTTGGTGTTTAACCGAGTTTCTATCAACTGTTTTGATAAGACGGTGGTCTTTCCTGAGATTGAGGAGGGAAAGAGTTTATTTCTATCAGCAAGGCAAGTGAATGAGGAAGTAGCTGATGGGGCAGAGTTGTTTATGCTGTTAGCGACTTTGGAGGCTAAAGATAAACTGGTGATTGGCGATCTAGCCGTGGTGTGTGATTTTCCTGATGTGTTTCCGGAAGAGGTGAATGAATTACCGCCAGAGCGCGAAGTGGAGTTCTCGATTGATTTGGTACCTGGTACTAGGCCGATATCGATGGCTCCGTACCGTATGTCTGCTGTTGAGTTAACTGAATTGAAGAGTCAGTTGGAAGATCTGTTGGATAAGAAATTTATTCGTCCGAGTGTGTCACCGTGGGGTGCACCAGTGTTATTGGTTAAGAAGAAAGAAGGTACTATGAGGTTGTGTGTGGACTACAGGCAACTGAATAAAGTGACGATCAAGAATCGGTATCCTTTGCCGAGGATTGATGATTTGATGGATCAGTTGGTTGGTGCAAGTGTGTTCAGCAAAATAGATTTGAGATCTGGGTATCATCAGATCCGTGTGAAAACCGAGGATATTCAGAAGACTGCTTTCAGAACAAGGTATGGACATTATGAGTATTCTGTAATGCCTTTTGGTGTGACTAATGCGCCTGGAGTATTTATGGAGTACATGAATAGGATTTTCCATCCGTACCTAGACAAGTTTGTTGTGGTGTTTATTGATGATATTTTGGTGTATTCGAAATCTGAAGAAGAGCATGCTGAACATTTGAGAGTGGTTTTGGGAGTTCTACGAGAAAAGAAGTTATTTGCTAAATTGTCCAAGTGTGAATTTTGGTTAGGAGAGGTGAGTTTTCTTGGTCATGTGATTTCAAGAGGTGGCGTTGCTGTTGATCCTTCTAAGATAGAAGCGGTATCTAAGTGGGAAGCTCCGAAGTCTGTTGCTGAGATTCGAAGTTTCCTTGGTTTGGCTGGTTATTATAGGAAGTTCATTGAGGGATTTTCTAAGTTGGCGTTACCATTGACGATGTTGACTAGGAAAGGGCAAGCGTTTGTTTGGGACTCAAAATGTGAAGGAGGTTTCCAAGAGTTAAAGAGAAGGTTAACTACTGCTCCTATTCTGATATTACCGAGTTCGTCGGAATCATTTGAAGTTTACTGTGATGCTTCATTGTTGGGTTTGGGTGGCGTGTTGATGCAGAATAAGCAGGTTATAGCTTATGCTTCAAGACAGCTGAGGGTTCATGAGAGGAACTACCCGACGCACGATTTAGAGTTGGCGGCTGTGGTGTTTGTTCTGAAGTTATGGAGGCATTACTTGTACGGGTCAAGATTTGAGGTTTTCAGTGACCATAAAAGTTTAAAGTATTTGTTTGATCAGAAAGAGCTGAATATGAGACAGAGAAGATGGTTAGAGTTTCTGAAGGATTATGACTTTGGTTTGAATTACCATCCGGGTAAAGCAAACGTAGTGGCTGATGCATTGAGTCGGAAATCATTACATATGTCTATGCTAATGGTTAAGGAATTGGATTTAATTGAGCAGTTTAGAGACTTGAGTTTGGTGTGTGAGAGTACTCACAATAGTGTTAAATTGGGAATGTTGAAGTTAACAAGTGGTATTCTGGATGAGATCAGAGAGGGTCAGAAATCCGATGTGCTTTTGGTTGATAAGTTGACTCTAGTGAATCAAGGTCAAGGTGGCGAATTCAGAGTTGATGAGAATGGTGTTGTGAGATTTGGTAGTCGGGTGTGCATTCCGAATGTTACCGAACTTAAGAAGAGTATTCTTGAAGAAGGGCATCGTAGTGGGTTGAGTATTCATCCTGGAGCTACGAAGATGTATCATGATTTGAAAAAGTTATTTTGGTGGCCGGGAATGAAAAGAGAAATTGCGAGTTTTGTTTATTCTTGTTTGACTTGTCAGAAGTCAAAGATTGAGCATCAGAAGCCGTCTGGGCTAATGCAACCGTTGGCTATTCCAGAGTGGAAGTGGGATAGTATCAGTATGGATTTTGTTTCTGGTTTACCGAGGACAAGTAAGAATTTTGAAGCTATTTGGGTGATTGTTGACAGATTGACAAAATCGGCTCATTTCATTCCGATCAGAATGGATTATCCGTTAGAGAGATTAGCCGAGTTGTATATTGAGAAGATTGTAAGTTTGCATGGTATTCCGTCGAGTATTGTTTCGGACAGAGATCCTAGATTTACATCGAAATTCTGGGAAGGTTTGCAGAAGGCTTTGGGAACTAAACTGAGATTGAGCTCTGCATATCACCCGCAGACTGATGGTCAGACTGAGAGGACGATTCAGTCACTAGAGGATCTGTTGAGGGCTTGTGTTTTGGAAAAGGGAGGTGCTTGGGATTGTTATTTACCTTTGATTGAGTTTACCTACAACAATAGTTTTCATTCGAGCATTGGTATGGCACCGTTTGAAGCTTTGTATGGTAGGAGATGTCGGACACCTTTATGTTGGTATGAGTCCGGTGAGAGTGCTGTGGTTGGACCGGAAATTGTTCAACAAACTACAGAAAAGATTAAGATGATTCAGGAGAAGATGAGAATTGCTCAGAGTCGTTAGAAGAGTTATCATGATAAGAGGAGGAAGTCACTTGAGTTCCGAGAGGGAGATCACGTGTTTCTTCGTGTTACTCCGATAACTGGGGTTGGTCGAGCTTTGAAGTCAAAGAAGTTGACACCTCGATTTATTGGTCCTTATCAGATTTTGGAGAGGATAGGAGAGGTAGCCTATCGTATCGCTTTACCGCCGTCACTTGCGAATTTGCATGAGGTTTTTCATGTGTCTCAGTTGAGGAGGTACATTCATGATCCGTCGCATGTGATCCAAGTAGATGATGTACAGGTGAGAGATAACCTGACTGTTGAAATATCGCCTATGAGGATTGAGGATTGAGAGTTGAAGCAGTTGCGGGGTAAAGAGATTGCCTTAGTGAAAGTAGCTTGGGGAGGACCAGCAGGTGGCAATGTGACTTGGGAACTGGAGAGTCAGATGAAAGAGTCTTATCCAGAGTTATTTGCTTGAGGTATGTTTTCGAGGACGAAAACTCTTTTAGTGGGGGAGAGTTGTAACACCCCGAATAAAATAAGAGAATTATTTAAATTAAGTTAATAATATATTTATTAATTTAATTAAATAAATTGAATTTATTGGATTATTATTATTATTATTATTTGGAATAATAATTAGTGGAAAATATATAAGTTGGAATAAGAGAAAAGGGTTTTCATTTTTGGTAAAGAGTTTTCACGTGAAACAGAGAAGCGGCTGAAAAGTGGAAAGTGGAGAAAGGGCAAAGAGGAAGAGCTAGAGAGCAAAGGTTGAAGAACGGAAAAGCTTGAAGCTTAGAGATTGCCGGATTATCTCAGGTAAGGGGGGTTTATCGTCGTTTAATGGGTATTATGGGTTAGCATGTAATGGGTAGTGATAAACCGTTGAATTGACCCTAATTGGGATTGTTGAATGATGAAAATTGTGATGGATATGTTGTGTAAAAACTGGAATTGAACCTGTAATTGAGTGTGTTGTAATTTCCCGAACGTAGAGCTTTTTACGGAATTGGAATCGGAGGTCCGGAAGTCCTCCAACGGCGGAAAATGTGGAGGATTCTGCATTCTGCTTTGTGTTAGCGCAGGAACTGTTGTTTTGTCTGCGTTAACCGGTTAACACTGTTGCGTTTTGCCAGAAAGTGTGTTTTGTCCTGCGTTAACCGGTTAACCCAGGGCGTTAACCGGTTAACACTGTTGGAAATTTGAAAAATTGATATTTTAATGTTGTGAACCTAATTGGTGATTGGCCTATTATAGTTAATTGTGATGAGTAATTTTGTTGGATTTATGTTATGAAGTGTTGATACAAGTATGTTGCTGAGTTGTTCCGTGTACGGAAAGTTGTTGAAAATACTGAGTTGTAGGCTTGGTGAGCCAAAGTTGATTATAAGTTGATGTTGTTGAAAACATTGTTGTATTGCTATTATTACTATGTTGTCGACAGTTTAAAGTCGTGTATGCCATGTACATTCATATGCATTAAGTCGGAGCTTTGCTCACACCACGTTGGCCTGGATTGGCAAATTTTAAGTTGAAAGTTGAAGGCTTATGCCTTGATGCCCAATAAAATGGCAATGATTTTAAGTTGGGAGTTTTACTCCGAATGGTACCACATGCATGACGAGTCGAGTCTCATTAGAGTTGCATTTTGTTGGCTTGTTGTATGGATATTTAATTTAATTGAGGAGTGGAATTGTGTTGATATTAAGTATGATGTTTGAGTTGATGTGCCGTTACTGGATGTATGTTACGATTAGGGTGATGAAATGTGTGAATTTACTTAGCATTACATGATGATTTATAATGCTTATTATATCGATTGAGGAACTCACCCTTACAACTATTTTTCAGGTAACGAACAAATGAGTTGAATGGAAGCTAATGCTTGGAGTCTAGTGTAGTCTCCTAAGTGGGTCATGCTCTGATAGATGTAACATCGGGAGGGAACATTTTTAATATTGTTGTTGATGATTGTTGAACCAGTTTACATGTAGTGTGTTGCATGTTTTGAATGATCGATTTGATCTCTATCCGCTGCGTATTGTGCAAATGTTTTATGTTTTGAGTTAATGAAAGAGCATGACAGTTATTATGGTGTGAAATATTGTGTGACACCCTTGATTGCATATTTACTCTGATTGATATGTGTTATTTTAATTATATACTCGGGGTATTTTAGAAGGGTGTTACACATATCGGAAAGGAAAAACAGAAGATGAAAAATGGCATACTGAAGGACTGATTCATCAGGAGGAAAATACGCTTTCAACTTCTTCAACATTGATTCGCCTCTCGTGGACCTTATTCCAAACTGGAAGAACCTTTCAAACTTCACAACAATCCACAGCAGTAATGGATGTTCATATCTGAGTTTTGGCACGTACAAGTTTGGCTGGCTAGTGCTGATCCATGTTTTGTTGACGACCTGGGGGAAATCTCCACATGTCCTCCTGCAAAACTGCAACAAACACAGTTGCAGCCTTGTGATAATCAAAGCCGAAATCAAAACACAGAATTAAAACCAAGAAGGCAAGTGAAGTTGGATTCAAAACAGCTCACCAATGCAATGCCGCTGCAAACATCAGTGACATATCTCCTCATTTGTGCTTTACATGTCTACTTCATTCGGCAAATGAGAATGGATTGAGACTTCAAGGTTTTCCCAACTTGGATAATCTGTCAATATTCCTTCCACATAATGCTGAGCCTGAACTCTTAAGTGGAGCCATCTAGATAATATACTCCTCTATTCTGCAGTTTAGGATTTAGAAAATACTTGGATGGAGATTGTAACAAGCTAATTTTGGCCATGGCTGGCTGTTCAAGTCTCCTCTCGTCAAGTAATTGTTTGACCTTACAGGATACACGTTAACTCTTGTTCATGACAGAATCAACTCATGTTTGCTCCTATTTGTATCCTCTGGTCTGGATAGATTCTTGTGTTTGATAATGGTCAAAGATAAAGGTCTTGATGCATTCCAACAGGCTTGGTCACTACAACGAACACAACGGTGGCTCTGCAAAATTAAACCAAATCATAATGGTCATTATCAAAACTAGATCAACAAGAATCAGTACTCGGAAAGGAAGAAGAGCAAGAATAAGATCATTCATTCATTGTCAAGAATCTTCCCTGGCATGTTGGTTCTGCTTGAGATGCATGGTTCAGTTGTGCTTCAAATCAAATGACTTCTCAGATGCAACCGTCAAACTCGCCAGAGAAATTTTGGAGCATGTTTTGGAGAAAAAACAGAAATTGAAGTTACCCTGCATAATTGAAGAAAGTGGAGAACGTGGATGTTCACGATCAAATATCCCTGTGACAACTGAAATTTTAACCAATCTTCACTGCAGTAAAAAACAAGGTGATTAGCAAGGCTGTAAAAATTCAAAAAATCCCAAATTGGCATTAAGGCAAAACAGAGGGAGAAAGCATGAGTTCAGAATACCTTTTCCAAATCTAGCATCAAAGAGACCGATCCAAATTCTGAGCACCAAAAGGACTTGGCAGAGATACTTCTTGGATCCACCATACCAAACTGAAAACCCTAATTTGTTGAAGATAAATAGAGAAAGAGGGTGAATCAGTAGAAAAAAGGAGGAAAAAACCTTGGAGGCGGAGAAAACCCTAATTCTAAACACCACGAAAAAACCCTAAAAATCTGGGCGGCCACGAAAAATACCTAGATTGAAACGGCAAAGGAGAAGAACTTCAAGGAGAAAGCTTTGAGGTAAAGAAATCCGTCCCGAGCCTCACCGTCACTACCGAACCACCACTGAAGGTAAGCTTTGGATTTCTTTAAAGCCGTGGATTTCTGCATTTGGGACGAGATTAGGGTATTGTGAGGTTTGTACAGGTCGAATTGGTGCAAGCGTTTGAGAGATTGAGAGAGGTAAGCAAAGGTTGAGGATGAATGTTTGAGGTTGGGAGAAACTTGAGGTCGAGAGCGAAATTGAGAGAGGTGAGCGAATGAGAGACGGAAGATTGGGAACGGGATTGAGAGATTTCGTGAGGAAGAGTTCTGTCCCATCGTGAACGCCAATTCATTCATTTTCTTTTTTATTTACTTTAAGAGTGTTTAAAATCCTTTTAAGAAGATTTAAGTGACCCTTTAGTGTTCCAAGTGGACATTAACTTTGGTGTATAATAATGATTTCACTTTTTACTATTCCCAATCCATAGTTCTAGAACCCAACAGCCAGGCGGCTGGGTTTAATTTCCTGTTTTTTCTTGGTAGTCCAACAGACTGTTTTTTATATTAGTTTTTATTTTAATTCTAATTTTTAATCTATCTTGGTTTACTTATCCAGATTAGCATTAAAATAATAACTAATCATAAATGGCCTAGTGGAGAGGGGGTAGTTTCATGATCTTTAGTGGAGTGGGTTTGATACCCATATATAGCATTTTATTTATTTTAGCATGCATTTTTTTCATGTTTATGTTTTATTATAATTTCTCCTATACTCATAGTTTCATTATTGTTTAATAACACAAGTTTGGTTTCCTTTAATTTCATCATCCATTCAAAACCGTTTTAAACTATTAAAATCACACTTTTCTCGATTCAATATCGAGCCCATTTCCATACCCTTGTAAGTCGATTGCTTTTAAGCATCGCCATCAACCTCACATAGCTTACTCTTGGGCTTTCTTACAATGAGCCGGTTCTCTTGCACTTACACTCATGCATTGCATTATTTGTTGTTTGGGTCCGATTTAATTATTCCATGATTTTGAATCCCCATTTGACAAAATGTACCCCACTCCCCCGATGTGTAATAATTTTGTACTATTTTATTTCTTTATTTGTTTGACTGTTTAGTTAGATACTAACACAAGAATAAAATCAACCATTTCCAAAAAAATACAAAAATAATGACTCGATCCAACGTCGAGTATTTTCTCAATAAACAAATCAATTCATTTCTCCCTCCTATTCTATTCCCTTTCTTTCAAACTTTCATCAAACGCTTGATTCAACGTCAAGCCATTTTTCCTAATAAAAACTCAAAAAATATTAATTCATAGTTAAGACCTTTTCAATAAAGGTGGAAATGGAACATGGTGTATACCGTGCACTCCTGAGACTAGGATTCGAGATGTATATCTCGCCAATCCTAGCTCTCGCCATCATCCAAATTTATCCACTTTGTTTTCTCTCAAACACTCATTCAAATTTCTCTTAAACGTCCATCAATACTTGATCTAGTGTCAAGTCATTTTTCACAACAAAACTCAAAATACCTAATTCCTATCTTAACCTCTTTCAATAAAGATGGAAATGGAACATGGTGTATACCGTGCACTCCTGAGATTAAGATTCAAGACGTATGCCTCGCCTATCTTGGCTCTCGCCATCGTCTAAAATTGTCAATGCGGTTTCTTCAAACCCTTTCTCAATCAAATTAAAAACACTTAATTCTTATTAAACATTTTTTGCAAATAAGATGGAAATGGAACGTGGTGTATACCACGCACTCCTGAGACTAGGATTCGAGATGTATATCTTGCTCATCCAAGTTCCCGCCATCACTCAAAATACATCCAACCGATCAAACTCTTTTCTCGCCGCCGTGCGATTAATCAAAAACCTTTTTCATAAACGAAAGGTATCTTGTCTTAAGTGATATAAAACAATGTTTCGGCCACGATTATTGAGTAGAGATAAATGACGCTTTTCCGAATGTAGATTTATAAATCCGTTCGATGTGTGGTATGCGTCCACTCCTCATCTGTTTTGGGTAAAACAATGTTTTCGTCGATTAATACAATATAGCTTTCGCTAAAATCGACCAACAAACAAACATTTTTCTACCCAGAACTACGTAAGCCTTGATTTCTCTTTTGAGATACGTAGGAGCAGTATTTATAAATCTTGTCAGGCCCACTAATAAAAAACTTAGGTATAGTCCTTCGTCCAAAAATCCAAAAACATTTCTTCTCTCTTCTATTCTTTCTTTCCCACCTAATAACTTGAAAAGCCTAACATTTCAAACTAACACTAACGCACACAACTGACCTAATGGTTCCCGTTGAGTACAACGGACGTGAGGGGTGCTAATACCTTCCCCTTGCGTAATCGACTCCCGAACCCTAATATTGGTTGCGATGACCATATCTTATCCATTCTTTTGTCTTGGGTTTTATCGATATTTCCCCTTTCCTTTTTAGGAATAAATAAAGTTCGGTGGCGACTCTGTTCAGTCCATCATTGCGAGCGTGCGATCGCGCTTCACTTTGAAGTCGTATCCCCATTTTTTTTGATGTGCAACAGATGGCGACTCTGCTGGGGACCAAATCCCTAAGTGAGTCAAGCCTAGTTAGGACGTTTGTGTGCCTTTGTTTGTTTAATTTTGTGGCTTTTCCCTTATATGTTGCTTTTTAATATCTTTATTGTTATATTGATATTTGTTGTATATTGGTTCCACCGTGTTGGGTACTTGGATCTTGATTGCAAACCATGTGGGAAAGACTCTACACCCGAGTCTAGAGTGAAAAAAACATAAGATAGGATGATGGTTGAGTAGTACGGACTCCCGAGGTGAATACTTCGTAAGAGTCGGTACGAGAACCTCACTTAGAGTAGATTCTTTTGCAAATATTGTCGCCCGAGGTGTATACCTCGTAAGCTTCGATGTTTCAAAGGGGTCCATGACTCTAAGAACCTTTTAGAACATTGAACCTTTGGCCAACTAGAAATGATGGTTGCGTAGTGTGGATTCCCGAGGTGAGTACTTCATAAGAATCGATACGAGAACCTCGCTCAGAATAGATTCCCTAGATGGAGTTGATGACCGGAAAGTATTTTCCGTAAGCGTCAAACAATCTTTTGAATCCATGACGCTGAGTACCCTGTCTAGAACCGAGTCGATGGTTGCGTAGTGCGGACTCCCGAGGTGAATACTTCGTAAGAGTCGGTACGAGAACCTCACCCAGAATAGATTCCCTTGATGGAGTTGACGATCGGAAAGTATTTCCCGTAAGCGTCAAACATTCTTGTGAATCAATGACTCTGGGGATCCTTTGTAACAAAGCCCTAGATCATACCCGGTGAGAACCCCGTTTTGGAAAAGCAATCAAATTTATCAGTACCTCGGACTTTTGAACCTGTGTATTGAAGAAAAAACACAAATATGCATGGCTTGCATTGCATTCATTCACATTTCATTGCATCTGCATCTCATCATAACGCATGTCATTTTCCAGACAAAATACAAAAAAACTCATCCATCCTTTGTCCAGGATCAGCAAAGTGATTCTCAACACGCGTTTAGAACAAAGAACCATGTCTCAGGAGATGATGGACGAGCTAAGGAAAAGCCAAGAAGCATTGAAGGAGGAACTTAATCTTTTGAAGAGCCAAATGAGATGGGTCTTGGAAACCCTGCAAGTCTTGTTGAGAAAAGAGGGTCACCCAATATACACTGCTACAACAAAGAGAGCTATTAATACCCCACATCCATCTGGTGTTACCTCAAGTCAAGGAAAATTCTATGTGGCAACTCCTCATTTACCAGTATATGGACCTCCCTTAAGACGTCATCATCAACATCCTCTGGCTATTGCTCCTCAAGGTCACCAAATCCAGGTTCAGAACAAAAATCAGAATCAGAACAAGAGGAACAAGGATCACAATGACTCGATTCCGGTGCCATATAGCAAGCTCTACCCGCAACTGATCCAAAATGCTTTGGTGACCCCTCGAGCTCTCACACCTGTGTCACCATACCTACCATGGTACAATCCAAATGCAACATGTGAATTCCATAAAGGGGCATTGGGACATGACCTGGATTCTTGCTTAGCGCTAAAAGCCTTGGTACGGGAACTCATTAACAAAAAGAGCTTAGTCTTTGAAGAAGATCACCCGAAGATCAAGTGCGAATACCATACTGGAACAATGGGGCACTCCATCGAGGAATGCAAGAGTTTTAAGCTCAAGCTGCAAGGATTGATTGACATAAGGTCACCAACACTCAAGGAGGAGGGCTCAGTTACATATACCTTGATTTCTGGGCCAGGTAATGAGAAAGGGAAAGGACCCTTGAGACCCCTCAAGGTTTTGTACCACAAGGAAGATGTCAGGGATGTGGCTAATGAGCTATCATTATTTCCTGGTAAGAGCATTGAGATACTGCCTTGGATTTCCAATGTCATGACCCATACCAATGAAAGAAAAGGAGAAGTGAGTAATGGATCCAAGAGGGTTGCGTTCAACGATGAGATTGAAGGAAAGGAATTTGAAGATCATCATGCCAACGTCAAAAAGTTTATTGATCCCAACCTTCAAGTTTGAAGAAGTCAATTCCCTAAGGCTGGCAATCATTTGGTTGTCTCAACATTTCTTTGTAGTTTCCTTGCATGTTGATTGTTAATTGCTTTCAAGCATTGTTTGTTTTCTTTGAATTGGTAGGATTAATGAAATGTTTATGCATCTTTTGAATTAATCCATTTGTATTCACTCGTTTTTCATTTATGTTAAAAAAAACAAAAATACTCCTCTCATTCACTTTTGTTTTTCAAAACCGTTGTGTTAACAAAGATTGGAAGGAGGATGATGAAAATAAAATACCTGAAATTGTTGTGGTATGCTTTTGAGTAAAACCTTGTCGATGATGTAAGGCATTGTTTCAAATCCCCAAACACTGAAGAGATAAGGAGTTAATTCCTAGTCAACCACTTTGAGCCTAGAAGTTGGTGTTTATTTCGGATCTAAAACCCTTAATCTTAACCTGGGGTAGGGTAGTTATGTTCAGATAGTTTGATAGTGCATTCGATCTTTCAAAAATCGTCCATATATACATCCTCCAATTAGGTTCAACCACATGTTATCCTTCGTGCACATGTTGAAATGTCGAAGAAGTTGAGAAAAGCTAAAATTAGTGTTGGTTGATCCTCATCCACCAATAATGTGGCAGTCAACACCTTTAAAAAATGGAAAAAAGCCCGTTAAGTTAAATACCACAAAATGACTTAGGCAAAAGTTAGGGCATCCCGATGGACCTAAAGCTTCAAAGCAGTGGTCCAGGAAAAATAAGGGATAAAGAAAAACAAAAAAGGAGGTCCTCAAATCCTCAACAAAAAAAAAAAATAAGGTGACTGCCATTTCAAGAAAATTCGTCTTGAATCCTCATCACACCTTCGAACCCTCTTGGAAGTCGAATGCGTGTATTGAATTAATTGAACATAGGAACTGGAGATCATCAAGAAGAAGGGGTGGGTAAAAATAAATTTTGAGCCTTATATCCTTTTGTTTCAAAAAAAAAAACGTGAACCAGACCACGTTACAACCCTTAAAAGACCTAATTGAGGCAGGGTTTATTTTGAAAGCATACTATAACAAGGTTGTGGTAACTTGACTCCAAACGATTTTTGATAATCATTTGATGGCACCAACTTGCATACTGTGAATGACTTGATCACCATTGTGTTCTTATCAACAACTCGTTCACTGTATTTCACCCGTTCATATCAATAAATTTTGATTTCAAATTTTTGCATAAACACTGCATTAAAATTACCATTTTTGAATGAACAATCTTATTTGCAAGTCAACACTTAGCATCAAGAAATTCCAAATACAGTTGAGAAACTTGATAAAGTGAAAGAAGTCTAGTCAATGGCAAATCACTTTGAGCATCAGTTAGTTCGAGCTAATCACTCCAAGGTTCAGTTAGCCAAGAGTAATTTGCTTCAAGACTTAGACCGGGGCAAGCCACCTCAGAGCTCAATAAGTCCAACTATCCAAAAGACAGTCAATCAAGAGTCTACCATTCCAACATTTGGTTAGTCAAGTTCGGACCATTGCAAGTTTCAAACACTTGGGGCAAGCCATCTCGAGATAGTCTCATGGCAAGTTGTTTCCAAACTCACTTTCAAGGTGAAAATTTCCAAAGTCCCAACAGACTGGGGCAAGAGGAGCCACAGAGGGGTAGAACCTCTTTCTTCGTGCTTTCAAACTACTCAAATAAATTATGCCATACGTCAACAACTATTGAGTTTAAGACGAGTGCTCGAAAATTATGCTAGCACGATTCATTAATCCTCCAAAAGGATCCATTGGCTAAGCTGTGGCTATCAAGTTGGATAGAATCATCCTTTGACAACATCTATCATAAAATATTTGGTTGAGTTCTCGGTGTTGAGGAATCAGAATCTCTGTAAACAGTCTTTACAAACTCCCAGTCTGCCCAGTGTCAGCATTCTCATAATCATGATCATTCATATATCATGCATAAAAGGAAATTCAAATCATGCATAGCCGAAATGTACTTCGTGCTCATTTTGCTTTGACCCAGGTCTTGTTGTCGATCCTAGATCCTTTGACCTTTGATTCCAGTTTGTATTTGGTGCCCTTAAACCAACATCCGGTTTTCGCAGTCATTTTCAAATCCAATTTTTGTTCAATACCATTCAGGTCATATATGAACCTGTTGTTGAACCCTTTATTCCATTATCAGGTCATATATGAACCTGTTGTTCAGTGCTATTCAGGTCATATATGAACTTGTTGTTGAACTTTGATCCATTGTCAGGTCATACATGAACCTGTTGTTCAATACTATTCAGGTCATACATGAACCTGTTGTTGAGCTTTATTCCAGTGTCAGGTCATATATGAACCTGTTCTGAAGAGTTTTTTTCTGTTGTTCAATACTATTCAGGTCATATATGAACCTGTTGTTGAGATTTATTCCAGTGTTAGGTCATATATGAACCTATTCTGAAGAGTTTTTCCCTGTTGTTCAATACTATTCAGGTCATATATGAACCTGTTGTTGAGCCTTATTCCAGTGTCAGGTCATATATGAACCTGTTCTGAAGAGTTTCTCCCTGTTGTTCAATACTATTCAGGTCATATATGAACCTGTTGTTGAGCCTTATTCTAGTGTCAAGTCATGTATGAACCTGTTCTGAAGAGTTTTTCCCTGTTGTTCAATACTATTCAGGTCATATATGAACCTGTTGTTGAGCCTTATTCCAGTGTCAGGTCATATATGAACCTGTTCTGAAGAGCCTTTCTCTATAATTGTTTCAATGTTGTCAGGTCATATATGAACCTGTTGTTGAACCTTATTCCGGTGTCAGGTCATATATGAACCTGTTCTGAAGAGTCTTTCTCTATAACTACTTCAATGTTGTCAGGTCATATATGAACCTGTTGTTGAACTTTATTCCAGTGTCAGGTCATATATGAACCTGTTCTGAAGAGTCTTTCTCTATAATTGTTTCAATGTTGTCAGGTCAAATATGAACCTATTGTTGAACTTTATTCCAGTGTCAGGTCAGATATGAACCTGTTCTGAAGAGTTTTTCTCTATGATTGTTTCAGTGTTGTCAGGTCATATATGAACCTGCTGTTGAGCTTTAATTCCAGTATTACCAGGTCATATATGAACCTGTTGATACACTCTTCTTGAATTTTTCTGAGTTTGTTAGATCATATCTGAACCTGCTGTCAGAACTTCTTGATATTCCCCAGCATTGTCGGGTCATATATGAACCTGTTGTTGTGTTCTATTCCAGTATTTCCAGGTCATATATGAACCTGTTCTAGCATTTTTTCCTTATTCGGGTCTAGTAAGTCATATGTGAACTTACTACCGAAATCTCTTGTACTCTGAATGTTGTTTATCAACTTTCACTTCGATTACTCCCTAGTGTGTGTCTGATTCTCCAGCAGGTTTGTTTTCCCCAACAAAGTTGTTTCTTACCATTTGTCTGTCTTCCTGTGGGTCATCAGCATTCCCCACAGGTTGGTCTGTCTAGTAGCATCTCCTGTTAAGGGTCCACCATATCCCTAGCAGATAAAAAATCATAAAAAAGAAAAGAATCATGCATCCATGCATATCATATCATATCATATCACATCATGTCATAGGGATTCAAGATCAAAATCCGGGTCTTCTTAGTATTTAACCATCTCCCACTATGATCATATGAAGAGTGTCCTGCTTCATATTCTCTAGTTGAAGATACTTAAATAGGGACAACTGTCATACCCCGATTTTGGTCCTGAATTTTTTTCATTTTTTTTTCTTTTTCATTTGGCACTTGGCCTAAAGTTCATTTGCATGCATTCATGACCAAAGGCAACCATCCATTCCCAAATCCATATTTTTTTTGATAAACATTGGTCATTATCTAGTTTTTTGATCATGGTGTTTTTGATTATAAAATGGATTCTAACTATTTGACTTTTTAATTTTCAATTTGATTTTAATTTCAAATTAAGTCTAATTCCAAATTTCAATTTGATCTTAATTGGGTTTTTACTAATGATTCAAACTCTAACTGATTTTTAATTTCCAAATAAAATGTTAGAATTTGACATTAAAGTAGTTTTAACAAATTATAGATTAATTTGATTTTAAGTGGTTTTTATTGGTTTTTTTTATTCTTAATTGACATTTAGATTAGCTTTGGATTATTCTTAAAAATCCATATCCATTTTATAACCAAACATGATCCATTTTCCATCCATAGTTCATTTCAAATCAAAATAGTACATACACACATTTCATAACATTCAATAATATTTAACTTTCAAACATTTCCAAACTCATTTTCATACATACATTTTCATTTAACATTCAAGCATAACAATGCATCACATCCATATCCTACAACTAACTTCTACATTACAACCAACTCCAAATGGTTATTTGTGGCTCTCTGATTTAGATCAGGTTGTGCGTCTAAGCCACCTACCACTTGTTTTAATTTACAAACCGAAACAGAACCCAGAGAATGTCATCGAAACCTTGAAAAACTCTCTCAGCAAGATTCTTGTTCATTACTATCCTATCGCTGGTCGTTATTCTTATACAAAAGGTGGTCGAGTTGAATTGAATCTCAATGCAAAAGGAGCTGTTTTGGCAGAAATTGAAACAATAAAAACAGTTGATGATTATGGTGACTTTTCACCTTATGAATCTACCAGAGAGCTTATTCCAAAAATCGATTATAATCAACCCATAGAAGACATTCCATTGTTTCTTGTTCAAGTCACACGATTCTCAGACAAAGATGAAGCTTTTGCGTTCGCTATCGGAATTGCTTACTCTCACCCTTTATCCGATGGTGCTGCTTTTAACAAATTGTTAAATTCATGGGCCAAAATAGCAAGAGAGTTAAAGCCACCACCATTCATTCTTGGAAGATCTGACGCAAATATTGAAAGAAACAAGAGTATGAGAGCTGAATTATTGAAACTCACAGCAGAACAAGTTGAAAAGTTGAAGAAAAAGGCTAATGAATTTGATATTCCAAAAGGGCCAGTTCACACCAAAATCTGCCTTGCTGTAAACCAAAGCCAAATATGAGAAGTTCAAGGTCTATTGCTAACCACAAACTTATCGCAGAACCATATCAAGGCAAATAAGACTTACAAGCTGAGCCAAAACCATGTTGCAATACCAAAATTTTGCAGCATTGAACATCTGTTGCAACATGAGACCTAGGACTCACCTATCAAACCATGAACCAAGACAATTCATTAGCATACCACACATACACCAATGCGTCATCATCATCAAATATCTGGTGCATATCGGAAAGGAAAAACAGAAGATGAAAAATGGCATACTGAAGGACTGATTCATCAGGAGGAAAACACGCTTTCACCTTCTTCAACATTGATTCGCCTCTCGTGGACCTTATTCCAAACTGGAAGAACCTTTCAAACTTCACAACAATCCACAGCAGTAATGGATGTTCATATCTGAGTTTTGGCACGTACAAGTTTGGCTGGCTAGTGCTGATCCATGTTTTGTTGACGACCTGGGGGAAATCTCCACATGTCCTCCTGCAAAACTGCAATAAACACAGTTGCAGCCTTGTGATAATCAAAGCCGAAATCAAAACACAGAATTAAAACCAAGAAGGCAAGTGAAGTTGGATTCAAAACAGCTTACCAATGCAATGCCGCTGCAAACATCAGTGACATATCTCCTCATTTGTGCTTTACATGTCTACTTCATTCGGCAAATGAGAATGGATTGAGACTTCAAGGTTTTCCCAACTTGGATAATTTGTCAATATTCCTTCCACATAATGCTGAGCCTGAACTCTTAAGTGGAGCCGTCTAGATAATATACTCCTCTATTCTGCAGTTTAGGATTTAGAAAATACTTGGATGGAGATTGTAACAAGCTGATTTTGGCTATGGCTGGCTGTTCAAGTCTCCTCTCGTCAAGTAATTGTTTGACCTTACAGGATACACGTTAACTCTTGTTCATGACAGAATCAACTCATGTTTGCTATTATTTGTATCCTCTGGTCTGGATAGATTCTTGTGTTTGATAATGGTCAAAGATAAAGGTCTTGAGGCATTCCAACAGGCTTGGTCACTACAACGAACACAACGGTGGCCCTGCAAAATTAAACCAAATCATAATGGTCATTATCAAAACTAGATCAACAAGAATCAGTACTCGGAAAGGAAGACGAGCAAGAATAAGATCATTCATTCATTGTCAAGAATCTTCCCTGGCATGTTGGTTCTGCTTGAGATGCATGGTTCAGTTGTGCTTCAAATCAAATGACTTCTCAGATGCAACCATCAAACTCGCCTGAGAAATTTTGGAGCATGTTTTAGAGAAAAAACAGAAATTGAAGTTACCCTGCATAATTGAAGAAAGTGGAGAACGTGGATACCGTGTTCACGATCAAATATCCCTGTGACAACTGAAATTTTAACCAATCTTCACTGCAGTAAAAAACAAGGTGATTAGCAAGGCTGTAAAAATTCAAAAAATCCCAAATTGGCATTAAGACAAAATAGAGGGAGAAAGCATGAGTTCAGAATACCTTTTCCAAATCTAGCATCAAAGAGATCGATCCAAATTCTGAGCACCAAAAGGACTTGGCAGAGATACTTCTTGGATCCACCATACCAAACTGAAAACCCTAATTTGTTGAAGATAAATAGAGAAAGAGGGCGAATCAGTAGAAAAAAGGAGGAAAAAACCTTGGAGGCGGAGAAAACCCTAATTCTAAACACCACGAAAAAACCCTAAAAATCTGGGCGGCCACGAAAAATACCTAGATTGAAACTGCAAAGGAGAAGAACTTCAAGGAGAAAGCTTTGAGGTAAAGAAATCCGTCCCGAGCCTCACCGTCACTACCGAACCACCACCGAAGGTAAGCTTTGGATTTCTTTAAAGCTGTGGGTTTGTGCATTTGGGATGAGATTAGGGTATTGTGAGGTTGGTACAGGTCGAATTGGTGCAAGCGTTTGAGAGATTGAGAGAGGTAAGCGAAGGTTGAGGATGAATGTTTGAGGTTGGGAGAAACTTGAGGTCGAGAGCGAGATTGAGAGAGGTGAGTGAATGAGAGACGGAAGATTGGGAACGGGATTGAGAGATTTCGTGAGGAAGAGTTCTGTCCCATCGTGAACGCCAATTCATTCATTTTCTTTTTTATTTACTTTAAGAGTGTTTAAAATACTTTTAAGAAGATTTAAGTGACCCTTTAGTGTTCCAAGTGGACATTAACTTTGGTGTATAATAATGATTTCACTTTTTACTATTCCCAATCCATTAGTTCTAGAACACAACAGCCAGGCGGCTGGGTTTAATTTCCTGTTTTTTCTTGGTAGTCCAACAGACTGTTTTTTATATTAGTTTTTATTTTAATTCTAATTTTTAATCTATCTTGGTTTACTTATCCAGATTAGCATTAAAATAATAACTAATCATAAATGGCCTAGTGGAGAGGGGGTAGTTTCATGATCTTTAGTGGAGTGGGTTCGATACCCATATATAGCATTTTATTTCTTTTAGCATTCATTTTTTTCATGTTTATGTTTTATTATAATTTCTTCTATACTCATAGTTTCATTATTGTTTAATAACACAAGTTTGGTTTCCTTTAATTTCATCATCCATTCAAAACCGTTTTAAACTATTAAAATCACACTTTTCTCGATTCAATATCGAGCCCATTTCCATACCCTTGTAATTCGATTGCTTTTAAGCATCGCCATCAACCTCACATAGCTTACTCTTGGGCTTTCTTACAATGAGCAGGTTCTCTTGCACTTACACTCATGCATTGCATTATTTGTTTTTTGGGCCCGATTTAATTATTCCATGATTTTGAATCCCCATTTGACAAAATGTACCCCACTCCCCCGATGTGTAATAATTTTGTACTGTTTTATTTCTTTATTTGTTTGACTGTTTAGTTAGATACTAACACAAGAATAAAATCAACCATTTCCAAAAAAATACAAAAATAATGACTCGATCCAACGTCGAGTATTTTCTCAATAAACAAATCAATTCATTTCTCCCTCCTATTCTATTCCCTTTCTTTCAAACTTTCATCAAACGCTTGATTCAACGTCAAGCCATTTTTCCTAATAAAAACTCAAAAAATATTAATTCATAGTTAAGACCTTTTCAATAAAGGTGGAAATGGAACATGGTGTATACCGTGCACTCCTGAGACTAGGATTCGAGATGTATATTACGCCAATCCTAGCTCTCGCCATCATCCAAATTTATCCACTTTGTTTTCTCTCAAACACTCATTCAAATTTCTCTTAAACGTCCATCAATACTTGATCTAGTGTCAAGTCATTTTTCACAACAAAACTCAAAATACCTAATTCCTATCTTAACCTCTTTCAATAAAGATGGAAATGGAACCTGGTGTATACCGTGCACTCCTGAGATTAAGATTCGAGACGTATGCCTCGCCTATCTTGGCTCTCGCCATCGTCTAAAATTGTCAATGTGGTTTCTTCAAACCCTTTCTCAATCAAATTCAAAACACTTAATTCTTATTAAACATTTTTTGCAAATAAGATGGAAATGGAACGTGGTGTATACCACGCACTCCTGAGACTAGGATTCGAGATGTATATCTCGCTCATCCAAGTTCCCGCCATCACTCAAAATACATCCAACCGATCAAACTCTTTTCTCGCCGCCGTGCGATTAATCAAAAACCTTTTTCATAAACGAAAGGTATCTTGTCTTAAGTGATACAAAACAATGTTTTGGCCACGATTGTTGAGTAGAGATAAATGACGCTTTTCCGAATGTAGATTTATAAATCCGTTCGATGTGTGGTATGCGTCCACTCCTCATCTGTTTTGGGTAAAACAATATTTTCGTCGATTAATACAATATAGCTTTCGCTAAAATCGACCAACAAACAAACATTTTTCTACCCAGAACTACGTAAGCCTTGATTTCTCTTTTGAGATACGTAGGAGCAGGATTTATAAATCTTGTCAGGCCCACTAATAAAAAACTTAGGTATAGTCCTTCGTCCAAAAATCCAAAAACATTTCTTCTCTCTTCTATTCTTTCTTTCCCACCTAATAACTTGAAAAGCCTAACATTTCAAACTAACACTAACGCACACAACTGACCTAATGGTTCCCGTTGAGTACAACGGACGTGAGGGGTGCTAATACCTTCCCCTTGCGTAATCGACTCCCGAACCCTGATATTGGTTGCGATGACCATATCTTATCCTTTCTTTTGTCTTGGGTTTTATCGATATTTCCCCTTTCCTTTTTAGGAATAAATAAAGTTCGGTGGCGACTCTGTTCAGTCCATCATTGCGAGCGTGCGATCGCGCTTCGCTTTGAAGTCGTATCCCCATTTTTTTCGAGGTGCGACAGGAATTAAGTATTTTGAAGTTTGAAAGACGAGCACTTATGACTTGCAAGCTCTTACAGTTTGGGTCTAGTATTCGGGACTACGTCTGGACATTCCACCCAGGCAGTCTGTTTCTTTCCAATATTGCTAAGAAAATGATTCGAATATTTACGAATGTTTTGGAAGGAAGACGAATATTTATGGCTTGCAAGCTCTTACAGCTTGAACCTAATATTCGGGATTATAACTGGATATTCCATCCAGGATAATCTTTTTCTTCATGTTTTATTTAGAAAACGATTTGAATATTGGAGTGTGGAAGAGAATACAAATATTTACGGCTTGCAAGTTCTTACAGCTTGAGCCTAATATTCGGGATTATAACTGGATATTTCCTCCAGGATAATCTTTTTCTTCACGTTTTATTTAGAAAACGATTTGAATATTAGAGTGTAGAAGGGAAGACGAATATTTATGGCTTGCAAGCTCTTACAGCTTGGGCCTAATATTCGGGATTATAACTGGATATTTCCTCCAGGATAATCTTTTTCTTCACGCTTTTAGAAAAGGGTTTGAATATTATGTTTGATTTGTGAAATGATCTTGAAATGATTCACATTTATTTTTGGAATGTATTTTGAAATCGAGGAAAGTTGAAATTGATTTTGAAATCGAATGAAATTTGAGTATGATTATTTACACGTGTAAAAGTATAGATATGGGCACTAATAACCTAACTAAATTAGTTAACACACAAAAATCGACTAATCGAATAAAAAAAAATATCGGAAATTCAACCATTAATTAAATCTAAAAGGTAAACATTTAAAGATACAAACAACTAAATATTGATTAAATTAAATTGATAAAAATTTAAAATAAAATAAATAGTAGAAGTTATATACAAAATCAAATAAAATAGTAAGCATATCAAATAGAAACATGAAGATTTCCTATCCCCAAGTATCGAACCCACTCCACTAAAGACAATGGAACCACTCTCTCTCCACCAAACCATTCATGATTAGTTATTATTTACAATAACAACTTGGATATATAAACCAGAACAGATTGGAATTAAAATTAAAAAAACTAAAATAATATAGTCTGTTGGACTACCAAATGGAAGAAACTAAGAAAATATACCCTAGCCGCCTGGCTGTTGGGTTTCCAAAGGCTGATGGATTGGGAATACCAAAAAAATGATATATTAATGTACACTATTAACTAAAAACACTATTAAATAAAAACATAGGAAGATTAAACGTAAATTTTTTAATAGTTTCAATGTTTGTTTTATTAACAAATAAAAAGAAATAAATAAAAAGAAAAATGAGAACAGAACCTATCCATCGTCCTCGAGCTCTCTCCATCTCACTCACCTCTCGTCACTCTCGCTAACAAACCCTCTCTCACAGTCTCTCAAACGCATCTCTCTTTTGCTCCTCATCTCTCAGCCGTCTCTCACATTAGCTTCACGACACTACCCAAGAAAAGCGCAAATCTATGGTTTAAAAGAGAGAATCGAGTGAAAATCTCACCTTCGGCGGTGACGACGGCTCCGGTGAAGCTTAAATCTCCCTCCTTCGCCTCTTCAAATCCAGGTTTTTTGATTTTGGGATTTAGGGTTTTTTCTCTGATTTTTTCGTTTCTCTCCTGGGTTTTTTTTCTCGCCTCCGAATTTAGGGTTTTTTAGTCTCTCGTCCGCCTCCTTTTTTCATCCTCACCTCCCTTTTTATATCTTGCAGATTAGGGTTTAGGGTTGTTGTATGGTAGATTAAAACAAGCATCTCTGCGAAGTCCTTTTGGTGGACTCAGTTTGGATCGGTCTCTTTGATGCTTGGACTTGGAAAAAGGTAATCTGAACATGTGCTTTTTCTTCGAATTTTGTCTCCATTCTATTTTGGGATTTTCGAATTTTAACTGCCTTGGCTAATTGCTTTATGTTTTACTGCAGTGAATTCAGTGAAAACATGAGGAGCTTTTGTTTTTCACATGGCTTTGGTTTATAGCATTGTAGCTCTGATGTTTATTGCAAAAGCTTGTAACTCTTTGATCTTTGTCTTGTTGATCAGAAAACTTGGAGTCTTCAATCATTATTTTGTTGATCAACTTCATCAAAACTAGTTCAAGCTCTTCTCCATCACACCAACCATGGATTTGAGCCTTAACAAGTGAAGGATCTTTGCATATCAAATCCCAAACTGGATAATTCTTCCTTGGCATCACAAAGTCTCTTTCTCTAAGCCTCGAGCTAGGACAGTAATCACCAGTACCATCACCAAGGTAGATGAACCTTTTGTTATCCAATTCACTAACTGTGTTTTAAATTCTATCAATGATTAAACCCTTGCACATGTTTGGAGGGCATGGATTAGCACAACGATGTGATTTTCTTGTTGAAGTCATGATAAGGCGAAATTCTAACCCTTCCTTGTTGATTAACATAACCTGGATTAGTGTTAATCTCTATGAAGCATTCGATTATTCCTAAATGCTTCAAAATAGTTTCAACGTAAAACATATTTGCATCACTCACAATCCTCAAATCACACCCTAAAGCATGCACTGATTTGATTGCAGGTATGATTCTGTGATGAATTGGAATCCTGTGAAGAACATTTTCAATCTCTTGAATGGTTATCAATTTGTGGTTTTTGGTTGATGGTTGGTTTTCTTGATTTCAATTGATTTTGTTCATACCGTGCAGGTTAAACATTTGCCTTGGAAATTTAGAGGCTGCTATGGAGTTTTCAGTTTTGTATGGAAGTTAACCAATCAAATAGTAAGGGCGGATTCAGGTTGTGGCTCGAGTTGTAAATCATGGACATGGCGGAGAACGTATTCAAATCTGAAGCAAACTCTTATCTTGAAGTAAAGAGCTCGATTTAGAACACTACATGTAGCTGGCTAGGTGGATCGGAATCATTCAAAACCTGTTGAATCGTATTAATGTTGTAGGTCTCCGTATTTTCTGCAGTAGCATCAAGTTCATTTGCTCCGCGAAAAGATGGTCGTCCAGAGTGTTTTAAGCTTTACGTATCATGTATTAAGTTAGATTTATCCTAAAAGCTTGTATTTTGTATCCTCCTCAAATCACGATGATAGGCTTTCCAGCATTAAGTGGATTAGTCTTTGTAACTGTAAAGTCTCATCTGCAGCTATGTCGTCTAGCAGAAGTATATCTCTTGAAATTCTAGAGAAAACTGATTCTAATACTGCATACATGCCTTTCCTGTAAGTTGAAAGAAGCAAAAAATGGTTCCCATATGATATGAACTGTAATGAATTGTTGGTCCAGCTGCTGCTAGCTAGTGTTGTAGTATATGGATGTGATGCATTGTTATGCTTGAATGTTAAATTGTTAGTTTTGGCTGTGAGTTATGATAGGGCTGTTAGCGATGATGCTTTGCTTGTAATCGTGATTTGTAAAAAAGTGTGGTCTGCTACATGATAATGTATGGTTATATTCTTGTGAGTGCTTTGGAATTTTGGCTTGCTATGAATGCTTGTTGTCATGGGCAATTAAGTATGTCTGGAAATGTGTGGTTGCTAGAATTGGTTTAGATTTTAGAAATAATCTAAGACTCATCTAAATGTCAATTCAAAATAAATAAAAAAACCAATAAAACCAATTAAAATCAAATTAATCTATAATTTATTAAAATTACTTTGATATCAACTCTAACATTTATTTGAAAATTAAAATCAATTAGAGTTTGAATCATTAGTAAAAACACAATTAAGATTAAATTGAAATTTGGAATTAGACTTAATTTGAAAAAAGTCAAATAATTAGAATCCATTTTGTAATCAAAAAACATCATGATCAAAAAAACTAGATAATGACCAATGTTTATCAAAAAATATGGATTTGGGAATGGACGGTTGCCTTTGGTCATGAATGTATGCAAATGAACTTTAGGTCACGTGCCAAATAAAAAATGAAAAAATGAAAAAAATTCAGGATCAAAATCGGGGTATGACACATAGGGATGGCAACAGGGCAGGGAGGGTGTAGAGGATGCTTATCCGCTCTCCGCCCCCGATCTCAGTCACGAGGGAATATTTTTCCCATCCCCATGACCACAGATTCCACAGAGAATCGGAGATCCATGGAAATTGAATCATAACAAATATTATATACTTTTTTGATCAAAACTATGACACTAATATTTAGTTTTTTTTTCTTTAAGAAAAACATATATTTTGTATCTTTTTTTTTAAAAATAAAAATACATCTTGCATCAATAACAAACAAATGCAAAAGAACTTGTAGTTACGAAAACCTAACCACTAATTTACTAATTGAATAAAAACCAGATTGCTAATTGAAGTATATTGAAGTTGAAGAGTAATTACCATAAGCACAATGAACAAATGAGAGTGTTTGTTTTGATGATGATGAGAACAGAGGATATGAGGAATGGAAGAAACAAAGAGGATATGAGGAATGAAAGAAACAAAGAGAATTGAGAAAAGAATAATAGGAGAGAGAGTGTGCATTATATGTACTTAGTGCACTTTCCTAAGATTAGGTATTTGGATAGTGAAACAATACAACATACAGTGAAACAAAAAAAATGATCCACTTATGACTCTTCATTTCTTAATATATTAATTAATTTTTTATAAAATAAACATGTAAAGTTATATAATTATATATTATATATAAAAGTTAAATAGTATGGCCGAAGTCGGGGAGTCTGCGGGGAAGAGGGTACTTCTTTGATCCCTGCTCCAAAGTGTCATCGGGGAAAGTTTTCCCTGAGGGGGGGGGGGGGGGGGGGGGATTGTTGTGTTTGAGCTCCCTTCCTATGTGGAGAAAGGCTCAAATATTATTAGCTCATTTGTCTCACTTATTTAAGTGGAGAGGATAAATTTAGGATTGAGAGAGATAAAGAGAAAATAAGGATTCAAAAGAGAGAAAATATGAGAGAAACTCATTCCCATTTTTCTGCAACTAGTCTAATTAAATGAATGATCCCCGATTCGTTAACCTTACGATCGAGCTCAAATTTGGAGTGTAAGTTTGTAACATATGTATCTAACTTTCGACCATTCATAACTTTAAAAAAACGTCTGAGGTGAGAGTTATCTACTTCGCACTAAAGCTACATATTCGAGAAATTTTTCATCTTTTTGATTCTTATTCGTAAGCTAGTTTGCTTTGTGATTTGTGGTTGTTAGCACTAGTTAGTTGCATTTCATGTTGTAGAACTATGAGTTTGTTTTCCACATATTTTCTAAATGAGCGATGACAGCAAATAATGTACTTTGTCCAGCTGTGCTGAATATGATCTTTGGACATAGTTATACCATACAGGTTGTCATAATACAATGTCATGACATCGGGTGTGACATTGTATATAATTATCAGTAGTTTCATCCAACCTGGTTGAGAGTTGTTGCTTTCATCTGATATACTTTCTATCTCAATAGCCCCTTGTGTCCCAGTTCCAACAAAGCTCTCACTAACTTCAGACTGCATACAACCAGTCACATGTTCCCTTTTTTCAAATGTTTGGGCCATCATGACCTTCTCTTCCGTGAAGTTAGGTCTTAGCTTCTGGTGTAACATCCTTGTCTGACATTTTTCATTTCCCTTGAAGGTTCTTCTAGCAACTGTACTCATCTTAGAGGGGTCATCCATTTGAGAGCTCCACATGTTACAGTTGTTTTTGGTCCTGATTCCTTTCATAATTACTTCACTGTCTTTGTTAATAATCAGACATTCAGTTTTAGTGAAGATGATATTCAGACCTTGATCCCCTAGCTGACTGATGCTTATTAGATGTGAAGTTAAGCCCTTGACCAGTAGAATATTGTCAAGTTTAGGAGCTCCAGGACACTCAAGCTTGCCTATCCCCTTTATTTCACCCTTTGCTCCATCACCAAAGGTTACATAGCTTATGTCATGAGGGTGAAGATCAGTTATCAAGTCTGAGTTTCCATTCATGTGTCTAAACCATCCACTATCAAAATACCACTCTTCTTTGTGAGCTATTAGACTTGTAACATTAGTCTTAGGAACTCATTGCTTCTTGTTGATAGGCCTGTGCTGTTTGGGTCTGAGTTGATAGTGAGTCTGTTGATGAACAGGGGTAGGGTAACCATACAACTTATAGCAGAAGGGCCTTGAGTGTCCAAATTTCCCACAGTAATGACATCTCCATCTTTGGTGTTTGCCTTTCTGCTGTTTCTTCTGATGATGTGACATCTTAGGACTGCTCTTACTATTGCTGCATTTAGGTTTAGCTTGAGGTTTGCAACCAGTGTAACTGCTTTCAGCCTTAGATTTATGGTACCCTATTCCAGATTTGGCTGCTGTGATTAGTCCAGTTTGGAGAATCTTGTCTAAGGAGTCAGATCCATTATTTAGCATCCTTACATACTTGGTTGTCTCTTCTAGTTTTGAGTTTAAGAGCATAACTTCAGTTTTTAGCTTGGAGATGGTTTCCACATGTTCTGCCTTTTCATTCTCCAGTTGTACTATCTTCTGGCTCTCAACTTGTTGACTCTCATCTAGCTTGACCTTCAGAGCCACAACTTCTGTTTTCAATTTGAAGATGGTTTCCAAGTATTCTACCTTCTCATTCTCAAGTTGAGTTATTTCTTTCTTCTGGTTTAAAACCTGCTTGATCAGCTCTACACTTTTATGACACAACTCTCTGTAGGTAAAGGCCAATTCCTCAAAGGTTACTTCACCATCACTTGAGTCTTCATCAGATCCCCATCTTCCTGTCAAAGCAGTCACAAGATTTGCAGCCTCCTCTGTATCAGTCTCGTCTGACTTGGTGGCAGCAAGACTCATCTTCTGCTTCTTGAGGTAGGTTCCACATTCTGTTCTAATGTGTCCATACCCATCACATTCATAGCACTTTACTTATTTTCCTTCTTTGGGCTTCTCCTCTGACCTTACTCTTCTTCCATTGCTGATGTTAGATGAGATGTTCTTGACATTTGCCTTGGATCTTACATCCATTTTCTTTAACAATCTGTTGAACTGTCTCCCCAACATTGCAACTTCATTGGCCCACTCTTTATCCACATCTTGACTGTTTTCCTCTTCTGTGTTTGATATGAAGGCAATGCTTTTGGTTTTCTTTTCAGTTCCATCATTCAATCCCATCTGAAAGGTTTGGAGGGAACCAATTAGCTCATCTACCCTCATGTTGGAAATGTCTTGAGACTCTTCTATGGCAGTCACCTTCATTGTAAATCTCTTAGGGAGTGACCTGAGTATTTTTCTTACCAGCTTTTCATCTATCATCTTCTCTCCCAGGGCTCCTGAAGCATTAGCAATTTCAAGGATACTCATGTGAAATTCATGAATGTTTTCATCTTCCTTCATCCTTAAGTTTTCAAACTTGGAGGTGAGCAGCTGAAGTCTAGACATCTTTACCCTAAAGGTGCCTTCATGAGTGGTCTTGAGAATGTCCTAAGCATCTTTGGCCACTTCACAGTTGTTTACCAGCCTGAAAATATTCTTGTCTACCCCATTGAATATTGCATTCAAGGATTTAGAGTTTCCAAGAGCAAGATCATCCTCCTCCTTGGACCATTGTTCTTCAGGCTTCTTCTCAGTGGTGGCTTCTCCTTCTTTAGTAATGACAGGATGCACCCAACCTGTTAACACAACTTTCCAAGCCTTGTTATCAAGGGATTTCAGAAAGGCTACCATTCGAGGTTTCCAATAGTCATAGTTAGAACCATCCAAAATTGGTGGCCTATGAACAGATCCTCCATCTCTCTCCATTGTACCAGAAAGTATTGCCCCTAGATCTCACCCAGAACCAGAGCAGGATGCCTGCTCTGATACCAATTGAAATTCTGGTATCAGATATAAGATGTCGAAGGTAATGTCACGACACTAATATCTGTTAACACACAATGGATAAAAAATACAAAATGGTAAAGCAAATAACACAAGCAATTGTTAACCCAGTTCGGTGCAACTCACCTACGTCTGGGGGCTACCAAGCCAGGAAGGAAATTCACTAAAATAGAATTAGTTCAAAGACTCTCCGTACACTTCAACAAGTTACAGTCTTTCTCACCTAATCTCAACCCGTGCAATTTCTACCTAAGCACTCTTAGATATGAGAACCCACTCACTTCCCTACAATCACACACCAGTGATTTTAAACAACAATCCCTTGTGAAAAGAAAATACTTTTCAATTACACACTCTTGATTTTACTTCACAGTTTCAATCAAGAAGACACACTCTTGATCTTGCTTCACAGCTCTGATCAAGAAGACACACACTCCTGCTTAACAGCTTTAGAGTGACAAATTACAACCACAAATCAGTCCAATTCAATCATCAATGGATGACTTGAATGACCTACAAGTCTCACGACTAAACAAACACAAACCCTAGCTCTCTCTCTATATTTTGCTCAGTATTTGTTGTGTGTTCAAACAGGTTTTCTAAGTCCCTTTTTATAGAAGCTTTCAGCTGGGCTTGGACATCTTGAAAACCCTAAATCTATTTTCCAATCAAATCTTTTTAAAACAGCTGGTTAGATCTCCTTGGAAAATAAGTAAATCTGGTTGTAATCCATGATTGAATGCGCCAGCTAATCAAATCTTCAATCATATAAAGATTGCCATTAATTGTGCAATCACAAAACACCAGACATTCACACTGAATATTCTGTGTACAGGATGTCATGACATCGGGTCTGACATCTTGGAAAAATCCTGCATAATCCAATAATTCCTTTTATAACTTCCAACATGTACAACCATATCAGATGCCATGACCTTGTGTATGTCATCTGAAACAATCCTGCATGAACATGTCTTTCATTTAAGCTTCAGCAGGTACATCCAATATCAGAAGCCATGGCATTGTATGTGGCATTCTGAAACAATCCTGCATGCACATGTTCTTGAACTCCAGCAGGTACATAGGATATCTCATGTTAATACATCACACATAACATCTTGTGAACACTCTTTGTTTTACCAAAATTGCTGCCAACACTTAGAATTAACAAAAACAATGTATCTTCATAGGCTATGGACAAGATCCAAGTTACAGGTTGTATGATCCTGTAGGGAAGAAGCTTATTTGAAGCCGCAATGTGGTGTTTATGACCAAACTATTGAAGACATTTATAATGTAGAGAAAGATACACCCAAGAAAGATATCAGTTTGTCTAATGTTGATCCATTTCGGTTACCTAGTAATAATTTGGATGCTATTGGTGGTGATGATCACAATGATGAGCCATATGATTATGTTGATGATCAACAACTTGGAGATGAGGTAAATATTCCAACTAATGATGGTTAATATGAGAGCGATATGTCACAGGATGAGAATCTTGGTGAAGCTCCATAATCATCTCAAGTTCAACTTAGGAGGTATAATAGGTATAGACAACCTTCTACAAGGTATAATTTTGATGAGTATGTGACTGTAACACCCACATATAATATATGTCTAGAATACATATTATACATTGTGTAGTACTGGTACTGAAATACATAAGCGCCTAGTGGAAACAGTGTACATATTACATGCCCAAATCAAAACACTACTTGGCACTAAATATACACAAAGGTGCCCAAAATTAAACTAGGAACTAGATCATTGTAGAATGATCTCCAAAAATATCTACACAGTGGAAAAGCCATCCAAAACATCAGATAAGCAAGGACATCATGTTATCTTGTCCTTACCCTTCGCCTGCTCGGAACTACCTAAAAAATAATCAACAACATGAAGTGAGATAATAATCCCAATGGGTTCCCGATCTTATGGGTCCACTTGGCTCTATAGGATTTTCTAACCAATGTCCAACTTAAGTCAACAAGGGAAGAAAGACTTAAATGATGAGGAAGAGTATCACAATGTATGGCAACATGCTCCTGAGTTCTCACAACTCAAATACGTCATTATTCAGATTCACGAAACATCAATCTCTGAGCGGACCTACGTCTAGGGCAAGCTCAGTTCTTGCATGCTCGCATGATTTGACTTTCACGGTGGATATCGGGTCCTCTATGAGTCTCAAGCTCAATCCAAGCGACTGTCACCCGTATGGGACTCTAACCCACTTAGGGTATCCTTCACCGTATGGGCCTCTAACCCACTTAGGTGTCCACCTACCCCCCATGTCCTCAATGGTTGGGGATCAAACCCAATTGAGACACGAATCATCAGAGTCACATCCTATTGCTTACTCATCTAAGCATCTCAATTAGGGATGTACACCATCAAGGGTAAAACATTCTGAATACGTGATTAATTCCTTAAAACATAATTGGATTCATGTATCACCAAGTGGCCTCATTCACCTATAACATGCAATAACAACGCATGTTCCATACAAAGCATCTCACTCTCGACTATAGAAACCATCCATTCACAACCCTCACATAGGCGTCGTACAAATGAATGTCGTTTCTTAATGTTATCTAAGTTTTATGTCTAACTTATAGCCTAAAATGATCACTAGGTTAACTCACTTAATTCAACATGTAACTCTCACATTTGACATTGATTCAATACAAGTATAACAAGTGATTAATAGTTGATGCAATACATTTAGGAGCATCAAAGAAATGAAATTTGGAGGTTTAGGCACGATCCAATCGATTGGTTAGGGAGGCCCAATCGATTGGTCTATCTCACATTTCTGTTTTTCAAAGAAAGCAAAGGATCAATCGATTGGTGTCTGAGTGTCAATCGATTGACAACTGAACGAAATTCCAATTTTCAAAGTCAGTAAGTTCATGCAATCGATTGGAGTCCCATGTCAATCGATTGGTTCTTGCAAAATTTCATTTTCTTCAATACATAAAGACAGTACAATCGATTGTCACTAGGGGCCAATTGATTGGTCTCAAATAATTTTCACTTATTCATAACTCAGAAACTTCATTCAATCGATTGGTCTGGAAAGAGTTCCAGAACCAATCGATTGATCCTTGCACAAACCAAAATTTCTTCTGCACAACAACATAGTTTTTCAACCTGCATAATATTTTGTTTCATTTCTAGAGCCCAATCTCTTATCATAATCATGAAAACACATCAAGAACACTTTACCACATGTATATTTTTATTCTCCCCAACAATCACGAACACAATCAAAGCAACAATCACGTCATTATATCACAAGAATCCAACAAATACAAGAACACATTTAGAAGCATCATCAATGGATATTCACATGATTCATGGAAAAACTCATCACAATATCATATATCATACTATCAATTCCATGGTTCATCAAACCCTAACTTCTAAATCTAAAGTTCTACCTAGAACCCACCTTAGGAATGGAAGAGGAGGTTGAAAAAGATGATGAGACGGTGATGAAGTGATGATGATGGATTCCAAGTTTTTCTCCTCCTTCTTCTCTCCACTAGCTTGCTTCCTTCTTCTCTCCACTAGCTTTTCTGATACATAGAGAAAATGGAGTGATACAAGTTTGGTGGGTATTGGATATAAACATGTGGACACCATTTGCCACTAGGATTATATGGTTAGAAAAGATTATTAGTAGTAACAAATATCCCAAGTGATACTACACTTTTAATATTTGTTATACTAGAGCAATTGACCCATTATTAGTGTTACCAAAATGTCCCAATTAATAAAAGGTCAATCCCAAATAATATTAATTAAGTCAATCTGAATTCACTATTTACTCTATTTATCCCAAATGATAACTTTTAGAGCACATAGGAACTCAGTTGATCTCAATTAATAGGAATTTGAGTATTTAAGGAAATACGGGGTATTACAATGACCTTGACTAATGAGGGTGAACCCGAGTGTTTTCAAAAGGCCATAGAAAGTGATGAAAATCAAAATTAGATGGATGCAATGCACAATGAGATGAAATCATTGCATGATAACCACACTTTCTATTTAGTGAAGCTGCCTAAAGGAAAAAGGGCTTGGGAAAACAGATGGATTTATAGAGTTAATCATGAGAGAAACTCTAAGTCTCCAAGATATAAATCCAGATTAGTGGTGAAAGGTTTCCGTCAAAGAAAGGGTGTTGATTTCAATGATATTTTCTCACATGTTGTAAAGATGTCATCAATTAGAACCGTGTTAAGTTTGGATGCTACTCTTGATTTAGAGATTGAACAAATGGATGTAAAAACGAATTTCCTTCATGATGATTTGGAGGAAGATATCTACTTGAAATAACCCGATGGTTTTCAAGTTAAAGATAAAAAAGATCATGTGTGTAGATTTATAAAGAGTTTATATGGATTTAAGCAAGCTCAAAGGAAGTGGTACAAGAAGTTTGAGTTTGTTATGTGTGGTCAAGGATACCAGAAGACTACTTCAGATCATTGCGTCTTTGTTAGAAAATTTTCTAACGATGACTTCATTATTTTGTTGTTATATGTTGATGATATGCTTATTGTAGGGAAAAGTATTTCTAACGTTAACAAGTTAAAGAAGCAATTGGGAGAGTCATTTTCCATGAAATACATGAGAGCAGCTAAAAAGAAAAAAACTTTGGATGTCACAAGAACATTATATCGAAAGAGTGTTGCAAAGATTCAAAATGAAAAGTCCTAAGGCGGTAAGCACTTCTCCCCTACTCATCTCAAGTTGAGTTCTAATCAAAGTCCTTCAAGTGAAGATGAAGTATTTGATATGAAACATATTCCTTATGCATCTGTTGTGGGTAGTTTGATGTATGCAATAATGTGTACAAGATCAGGTATAACACATGTTGTTGGTACAAATCAGTAGATTTTTGTGAAATCCGGGTAGAGAGCATCGAAATGCTGTAAAATAGATTTTAAGGTATCTTCGCAGTACTACTTTTTTAAGGCTTTGTTTTTTAGGATATAAGCATACTATATTGGGGTACTCTAACTCTGATATGGTTGGAGACATTGATTCCATAAAGTCCAATTCGGACTACATGATTAAATTTGCAGGGTGAGTTATGGCTTGGTAGTCCAGATTACAAAAGTGCGTAACATTGTCTACTATAGAGATTAAATTCATTGCAATTATCAAAGCATACAAAGAGTTACTATGGTTGAAGAAATTTTTGAAGGAGTTTGGTTTTGTTCAAGACAAATATGTGTTATTTGTTGATAGTCAAAGCGTTATTCATCTTAGTAAAAATTTGATTTTTCATAATAGGTTCAAACACATTGATATGAGATATCCTTGAATACGTGATGTTTTGGATGTTAAGTTGTCAGAGTTAGGTAAAGCTCATACAGATGGTAATGATTTTGATATCATTACCAAGAGAAAAATTTAAAATTTGTTGTGATATCATCAATTTGGCAATTTTCTCCACATAATTGTGAGGGGGAGATTTGTTGAATTTGGACTCTCTTTCTATGTGGAAAAAGACCCAAATATGATTAACACATTTACCTAACTTATTTAAGTGGAGAAGATCAATTTAAGATTGAGAGAAAGAGAAAAAATAAGGATTAAAAAGAGACAAAAGAGATAAACTCATTATTGTTTTTCTACGACCAGTCTCACTAAATCGAAGATCCCCTATTTATTAACCGTATGATGAAGTTCAAATTTAAAAGACATGTTTGAGAGATATCTTCCTTTCACCCTGCAAATTTTATAAAAAAAATATTCTTATTTCTAAATTAGTTTATTTTGTGACTTGCTATTGTTAAGTTCAATTTGTAACTCGAAACGTGCATAAGACTGACTCTAAATAAAAGGAAAAAATCGACTATAAATAAAAGGAAAAAATCGGCCATGGATTTGTAACTCGAAACGTGCATAAGACGTGCACTCTAAATAAAAGGGAAAACCGACCATGGGTATAAGTAGTGATTTTGGTTAAGTTTCATTTGTAATTGAGAATAAATAAATTCTCATAAATAATAACACAAAACATATTATAGCGTAAAATTGTGAATAAATATACATAACAAAAGTCCATTATCATGTTTGAGTGATAATACGTACAAAACCAAAGAAAGTCTTGGTCAAAAGGGCAAGACATTTTACCAAAACTATAAGGTAAAATCTACATCACTTGTTTTTCTTAAGCGGGTCCGCACCATTTGTATCTTCCACAAACTTCCCCAGAACCTGTTCCATCAATAAATTATCATAGTACATTACATGCAATAAAAACTTCAAAATAAAACAATCTTATTTTTATGCATTTAGTTAAAAAAAGAAAATTGCCTGTCCACCAAGGGTCTCGGTGATGACACGTTTGCCCGAATCATAAGTTTGAGAAACCGCAACGCCTTCTTTTCTAGCAATGTTTGTAGCAATGTCATCATCCATGAAACCAGCATCCTCGTTTTTCTGGGCCGCAGAACTCATGAGAGAAGCAGGACCATCTTTTCGAGCTTTTCCCAATGTCTTGTCTTCCGCTGATTGCATTGCTTCAGCATCTCTTTGTCCAATCGGTTGGGATGATAACTTACCAGACACGTTGAACACGTCGCCGTATTTTATCGGTTCTTGCTCCGGCCTCCGTGGCTTCTCCTGACTCATGATTATTATTGAATTATTGTCAAACACAAGTTATTTTTGTTCTTATTCTTTGATCTTGTTAATTTACTTGGTTGGAGGTGAAGTGATTATTTATATAGTATACAGTACTGAAGTGCAAGAGGTGGATTAAGAAGGTTGGTGGCACTACTGTATTGCAAGCGGTGAAGTACTTGCATCTGTTGGACAATAACCGCATGTTCATATAGCGACAGGTGGAGAGAATGCATGGCAAGTTCTCAATCACCATGTTTCTAGAGATGTCATTATCTTATAAAACAACCTAAGAGATTCATGGTATCTAATAAACTAGGACATGTGTTCGATTGATTACAAGTTAGTTATTTTGATTTTGGAAAGTGGATTTAAATTGACCAACTCACATCTTAAACGAATCAAATCAGTCGTACTCAACATTATATGAAATGGTTTAACTCAGTTACAACGTCACCGTTTGTGTCTGAGCCAAGGTATTTGATTAATCCACGTTAACGAGCTTCGTCATCAAACACCCAAAAACAAATCCTCGCCCAAGAACAATGTCAATCCATCCAAATCCAACAACCAACCTCATACCATCATCCTGCCATATACACCCAACCACCTAACACCCAACCTCGCAACCAATTCATGCCACAAACCCAAATTTAAAATTAGGAATCAAACTCTAACCACCAACAACCATACGCAGCCACCACAACAGTCTATAGCCCAGATGATTCATACGATTTAGCATAATGCCATCGTAGCCCCCCACCAATGAACACCCAAACATCATATCGCCAAAACACCCAACCATTTTTTTAAAGGGAAATTGCAATCCAAAACGCAACGGAAATTAAAAAATTTCCTTTAGTGATCCTTACGAATGGGCATGCTCAATGATAGCAATTGTTACCTCCTGTGACTATTGAAACATTTGATGCAGATCTAAGGAGTGATCACGAGCGTTGAATGGTGACAACGCCTCTACTCAGTCCATACGAATGGATTCCTTCAGTCTCAGTGGTAGCTGCTATGAATGAAGGCTTTTAGAGAGAGAGAGAGAGAGAGAGAGAGAGAGAGAGAGAGAGAGAGAGAGAGAGAGAGAGAGAGAGAGAGAGAGAAAGAGAATTTCATCAAGTCAAATGCTTCGGCACAAAGGTTCTATTTATAGAACCACTTGTGTGGGCTACAAGCTAAAAAACCCACTTAAGTGTATGTGTCACATATCTTGTAGTATATCAAAAATCACTTAAGCGTGTGGTACCTTACCATATTTTGTATTCTACTTAAGTGCGTCATACCTTACGATGTTCTACAATTCACTTAAGTGCACCGTACATTACGGTGTTCCTTATTTACTATATCTCTCATCAATTCATCCTTTTGTGTGTGACCCTGTAGGTTTTCGCGACATTGGCAATTATATTAAATCACATATTTAACATAATAAATAGTTAGCGGTATCTAGCAACACATCACTGCTACCAAGACACGAAAATGTCATGTGATCCGACAAATCCTTTTTTGTGATAATACTTGTGTGTACAATTGTAACACCCCTTTTTCTGCCCCAAAATACTTAACATGTAATCAGAGTCAATAAGCACGCATATAAACAAAAGGGCGTCACATCGATGTTTTCAAAAACCAACATCATTCATCATCAATGTACATTACACCTGGTCATATAAAATAACACACTTCAAATCTCATGAATATTCAAGAATATGCGTTCGCAGCGGAAAATAATAAATACTCATGCATTTCATAAAATGATCCATGTCCCATACCATGGTCATTTCTCAATAATCTCCTCAAGATAAAATAAAACCATATCCAGAATATTTGGCACTATGGCATCTTAAACAACAATTGCAATCAAACATGTTCACAAGTAATAACATAATACGTATCCAAATAAGATATGAGTTCAATACTACTAATCTACCCCGTGTTACATGACCAAAGCATTGACTCACTACCTAGTCTCCACACTAGAATACGGAAGCTCTCCGGCTAAATCTCGAATGAGCTACCTTCCACTTACTTCAGCGATACTACTCCTGAGTATCTGCACGATGCCCATGTAAAGGTAACATTCAAACAGAAAGGGTGAGAATTCAAATCATTATGAAGGAGTGTAATAAGGCACAATGATTAAATCAACAATTAAAGGAATTCATCATACTTCGTATAACCATGTAAATAATACTAACCAATATTTATTTCACATGTTCCAAACATCCATCAAAACGCAAGGAGTATAATATTCAAATCCAATACTATATTCCCAAATATACACATAACTACAATTATCACATAATCACATATTTTGCCAAATTATGTATCCCAACATCACCAAAATTCAATTACCATATCTCATACACACATCACAATCCCATCAATGCATACACTCAATTATCACATAACTCTAATGTAACTCAATGCAAGACATGTGACTCTATGCATGTGGTACCTCAATGTGAACCCAACGTTTCACCGCTTTCCGATTCAATATCTAGAATCCAAGCCACGCTTCCAATCCGGACAAGATCAAAGCCACTACGCCTATTTCCAATTAAGGATCAACGTCTTCATGGACCCAACGTTCCACCGCTTTCCGATTCAATATCTAGAATCCAAGCCACTACGTCTATTTCCAATTAAGGATCAACGTCTGCTACGCCTATTTCCATTCAAGGATCAACGTCTAATACCATGTGAACCCACAGTTTCACCGCTTCCACTATGAAGCCGACCATGCCATGAATGAATGTACAAATACCAATACATATGCAATTAAGATAATCTCTACCATCTTAACATTCCACGTATCACCATAATTCAACTCTATGAATTATTCACCAATGGTACATATACACATTCATAACAATTACACCATTAACATAATATGCAATTAAGATCATCTCTACTATCTTAATCATTCCACATATAACCATAATTCAACTCTATGAATTATCCACCAATAGTACATATACACATTCATCACAATCCACTATTCACATATATAAACTAATTATCAAGTACGCACAATTAGATTTCATCTCAAAATAATTACAGCATTTAAAATCTCAAATTTTCATTTTTCAACAGTGTTAACTGGTTAACGCATATGGTTAATCGGTTAACGCGAAACAGAATGCACTTCCTGGCAGATTTCAACAGTGTTAACCGGTGAACGCTTTTGGATAACCGGTTAATGCAAGACAGAATACAAATTTCTAACAGATTTTCAATAGTGTTAACCGGTTAACGCTTTTGGTTAACCGGTTAACGCAAAACAGAATGCTATTCCTGCGTTAACAAAAAAACAGAATGCAGAATTTTCTGCGTTTTTCATCGTTGGAGGACTTTCGGACCTCCGATTTCGATTCCGTAAAAATCCAAACATTCAGAAAATTATAACTCATACAATACTCTAAGTATATAACGTTAATTTGCAGTTTTAACACAATCAAATCACCACAATCAAGAATACTCATCAAACCTAACAATTTCAAATAACCATACAAAATTAGGGATTTTAACCTAACATACTCCTATCCATTGACCCGATCATACTCACCCATAATAATAAGGATTCCCCCTTACCTCTTCAATTTTCTGGAAACTCTAGCTTCTCTCTTGTTCTTCCCCTCTTCTTCTTACTTTTCTTCTTTTCTTTCTCTATTGCCGTCAATGATCAAATGAATCCTAATTCTCACTCTCCTACCTCTTATTTATAGTATTATATTTGGGCTTAAAGAATGATACCTCTAATTTAATTAATAGGCCCAATAAGACCTAATATTTAAATATCTCTATTTAATTCAAATATATCAAACCAACTCAATATACACACCAAGTTAATTAATTCAATTATTCATTATATCTCATATCAACTAAATAATTAATTAACACACCCATTTAATTAATATAATCAATTATTATGCTACCTAGCAACCAATTAGTTAATTAACACTCCAAATAAATAAAATAAAATATAATAATAATAATATAAGAAATAATTACTAAAATTGGGTTGTTACAACTCTCCCCCACTTAAAAGATTTTCGGCCTCGAAAATTTACCTCAAACGAACAACTCCGGATACGATTCCTTCATCTTATCCTCGAGTTCCCAAGTAATATTGCCATTGGCGACTCCGCCCCATATCACTTTCACCAAAGCAATATCCTTACCACGAAGCCTCTTCACTTCTCGATCTTCAATTCGCATAGGTGTCGCATCCGCGAAAAACAATCGGCGGGAAAAAGCAAAATAAACAGAGCCGCCACCGTGCGTTATTTATCCCAAAAGAGGGAAAGGAAACGCTCGAAGTAAACCTGGAAAGGGAATGGTCTTACGACCGGAGATTACAAGGATCGGGAGTCGGTTACGCAAGGGGAAGGTATTAGCACCCCTCACGTCCGTCGTACTCGACGGGATCCACGCTCAAAAGAATAGAATAAGGTTGCCAAAACTACTCAAAGAATGCACACACACTTGAATAAAACACAGATGGAAGAAGAGGGGAACGGGATCGCTAGGATATCGCATCCTATGCCTACGTATCTCATCTGAAATGAGAATCAGAGCTACCGTAGTTCGGCTAATGCACGCCGAAACAAAACACACACAAGGACGCTGAGACGTCAGGGCAAACACACAACTGGAAACAGACTGCCAATGGCTGGTCTTATGTCCGACTCCAAACAACAAACACAAACAAGGAAACCGAATGCCAATCGCTGGACTTACATCAGACTCCACACACACAACCCACAGGAAACCGACTGCCAATCGCTGGACTTACGTCAGACTCCAAGCACACAACAAACAAACAAGGAAACCGAATGCCAATCGTTGGGCTTACATCAGACTCCAAACACATACACAAAGTAGAAGAGTTGAACACACAGACTAGAAGGGAGTCGGGAACTCGGACCTAATAGTTGTCAAGCAAAACACACTCAAAAAAGAAAAGGGTGCCCGGAGAGATCTCGCACGATCTCCTGCCTACGTACCTCATCTGGTATGAGGATCGGGGCAACGTAGTTCCCCTGAACAGGGGAGAAACTTCTATCCTAACCAGAGACTGGGAAATGACAAACTAGAAGGGAGACTGACTCGAGCCTAATAGTTATCATGTAATCCACAATAGTCCTAGGTTGAGGTTTCTAACAAGAGCTTGACTCACACAGGCAGTGAGTCGACTCAAGTCTATCCCTACGTACATTCAACTTCCTCGAAAGTTGATCATACGACTCCTACAGAAAGGAGATGAAAAGCAAAACAGATAAACATCAAAAGCAATTAGCACACACTATACGCAACCAATGGGGCTCAAGCAAGGTGGGGCTTTAGTCAAGGGGTCATATCGACCTTGACAAACAAGCCAAATACTGGAATGGGTGGTCAGGCTCTTAACCTCTAACATTGAGAGTTAGGGTGAGCAGATGAAATGGAGATGAGGGTTATGCCTCATAGCTCTTAACCCAGGCCTGGGTGAGCTTGAATCAATAGAATGTGTGGGAGTCCAGAATGGGGAACTCTATTCCACAAATGACTGACTCTATGCACAAGATTTTTGGTTTTTATTCAAAGTGCATCAACATATGGTGTGAGCAAGATGAAAGACACAACTGAATAGCAGGGGATGGATTGCACATCTCTTGTATCTGCCAATTGCCTCTTAAGAGGACTTAACCTCCTTGGCACAAAATTAAACAAACAAAGACATGGCCTCTTAAGAAGGGCTTCAGACAGGTGCCTGCCAATAACAACAGGTCTTCTAGACTACATGGAGATCAAGGAAGTTTACCTAAGTGGTATGCCAACCACAAGCCAAGCAAAGCAACTCAAATAATGAGTTAAAGCGGCTAAAGTACCTGTAAGAAAAGCTAAAACAGTCAATATTTACATTCAGACAAATAGACAACAATCAATAGATCTCAACAGACAGACAAGTCCAATATACACAATGAGTAATCCATAAGGCAAACACTCAAATGAATTATCATCAAAGCCTACAAAACAAACAAATGTTAGCAAACAATAACAAATGGTCAAGCTCAAATGGAGAAGCAACATCAATCATGGAGATGCATGCTTGAACCTGAAATTCACAACTCAAATGTGAGTACAAACCCCTAGGGCAAAGCCTAGGGTCAAAAGTATGGAAAAAATCCAAAACAGAATCTAAAACTCAACATGAATCATCCCTAATCAATCATGAACATGTCCTAAAAAGGACCAAATCAAAATCATCAAGCAAGGCCATGTAATGAGCAAGAGAAGTCAAAGACTATTTCAAAGCACACATTTGGAAATTGAGAATGAAAATTCCAAATCAAAACAGAAATTATTCAAATAATTCTAGAAATTTTCATGAGCTTTCAAAACATCAAACACAATCATCATACAAAAAATCAGAATCATCAGAGTTCAATTGATATGGAAATAAAATTGCACAAGCAAGACATCCAATTGTGTGACACACATTGTCACACCATGCAATCATGTGTATAAAACAGAAATGGTAAATGAGAAAAATGCACAATCAAGCCTCAAACATCCATCAAAATGTTAGGAACAATCATGCAAAATTTCATGGCATTTGGATCAATATCAAGCATTTCACAATGGAAAGAACAAGGCAATGTCACAAAAGCATACATGTTCAATCATCCTAACACAATTCAGAATCCAGCCATGCACAACTTCAGAAATTTACATCATAAAATTCTAGACATTTCAAGGATCAAGTAGCAAAAAACCTGGAATTATTTGGATCATTCTACAATTAGTTATGATTTTTTAAAGATCATGAAAAAAATGAAATAAAAATTGAAAAAGAACATGAAATAATGAAAAGAATTGAATAAAATGGAAAATGCTCCCAACCGGAATCGAAGCGAGGGGAACTTCGCTGGCCAAAACTATGTCGTTTCATTCAAAGCCCTAGTCAAAAACTAGCGACGGCCACTAGCGGACACTAGCGGCGGAAACCACCGTCTTCTTCATGAAGACGGTGGTGAACAGTATACGATATTTTTTTTCCAGAATTAGCGAAATTATATATCATTCAACTCTTCTTGGCACGTAGATTACAAATCTAACAATATTTTGGTCCAAATCATCATGAATTTCAAGAATCGATCAAGAACATCTTTGAACACCAAACTGTAAACACATATATCTCACTCAATAATCATCAGTTTTTTATGAAATTTAGATCAGAATTTTCAGCGCGGAAAGATCTACAATAATATGCACATAACATCATGAGTTAAGAGGTTCGAAATTTTGACCTCTTGAAGATCCAACAATGGCAGTGGTGTATTCAAGGTTGGTAAGCATGTAGATCAGCTCTAGCAACCTTGTTATGAAGCCTGAAGTTGAAATTGAGACTTGAGATGAACTAGATCTTGATTAAATAACAATTTCCATCTTCATGTTCTTCCTTGGATTATGCACAAATTCTGCTCGAATCTTCCAAACCAATGCTTGATCTATACTAAATGAAGGTCAGTGAACAAGAATATGGAAGAAAATCAATGCACTATATGGAAGAAATTGAAGCTTTGATTTGGAGAAAAAATGGAGAGAAAAAAGAATTTTGAGATCTAGATCTAGAATCCTCTCAAATTCTGTTACAATTATGTATATATATCATGTCCTAATCACCTTCTAATCAAAATTAATCAAAGTTAATTAGGAATTAGCAAAAATAAGGTGTTTGGCCAAAAAATGAAAATTGCATGGTGCATGGAGTAAATGAACGTGAATAGTAACCAAAGCATGATCTAATTCACTTAAAATCTTTTCTCCAACACAATGGCAATGGTAAAAAGTTCCCATGATTCACCAATTTTAAATTTTCAAAATTCTCTCCAAAATGGGCATGGAATAGCAAATGATCATATGATGGAAATTCATGCAACGTGATAAATGTTTTGGAAAGTTCATGTCATGAGAAGCATTTTAGAAAAAGAGACACCAAATTTGGAATTATGAATCAAAAGATATGCCCTTTTGAAGTTTCAAGCACACTTGGCAATGATTTGATCATATCTCCTCAACCATTCATCATAAATTCATGATCTTGGACTTTTTGGAAATGGAAGAGAGAGATCTTAAACTTTAATGTTGGACAAAAATTCATTTGAAGATTATTTGATGATGCAAAGTTGAGTTGAAGTTGAACCAAAACCTTTCCATTTTTGGAAACTTTCAATTACAGGTCACTTTCCATTTTTGGAAACTTTTGATCTGACCTCAAATTCTTCAAGATATGCATTTGTAATGACCAATGAACCCCATTTGAACATGAATGAGATGTTGAAACTCATTTCCCCACCTCCTAGCCCTCAGTTGACTTTTTGTTGACTTTCTGGTTGACAGATGACTTAGAAATGCCCTGATCAGCCTGAGCCTTAACCACTTGAGGAATTGGCTCCAAAAAGAAACCCTAGCTCATACAAGCTCAATAACATCACCATATGATCCCCATCCAAGCAAATAACCTCATCTCCTTGAGAAACCCTGACTGGTAGAACGACACTGATTAGGGTTGACCAGAGGTCAAAACCCTAATCCCAAAGAATCTGAGCATGAACAATGAGCCCCTTGATGAGGACATAACCATGATGATGATGATGTACCCTTGCAATCAAGATAATACTCATCCTCCTTGAGGAACCAATAAAACCCTAATTGAAGAGCAACCCTCAGATGATTGGTCATCAATTCAAGAAGACCCTCAGGCATGAATCTCTTAACCTCTCCATCTTCTGAGAAAGACTTAAGAGGATGACTTATTTATCCACATGATATGCCATATGCAAATGCCTAATGCCTTAAATATGAAATGCAATATGCTAAGCTAGTCCCAAGAAGGGAGGGCAAATTTTGAGGTAATACAGCTGCCCCTATTCAATCCACTGTGAACCTGTCGATATGAATAGCCTCGGCTTTCATATGATCAGGGTGAAGAGTGATTGAATACCAAGAACAGACGAACAATTTGCGCTCCGCTGGGGATTATTATTATGTTTCTTTTCTTGAACCCCACAACTTTTTGATTTTTTTCCTCTTGAACCCCAATACTTCTTTGATTGATTTTTTTTGCTTTTTCTTGGACCCCGAACAATTATTTCCGCGCGTATGATCCCCGATCACCGCATTTGAACCCCGACAACTTCATAACAATCCTGTTTGCCAAACAATGAACCTCGTTCTCCATTTTCTTGTGATAATTCCGTTGGCAATGCCGGAAATAACACCAACCACCACTCTGATGGCGACATATCAGAGGGTATTCGACCAGACATTTACCAATGACTGGGAAGGAACTCGACGTTTACTGACATCGAACAATGATGTTTACAGACACCAAAGAAAATACTCGACCAGACATTGACCAATGATTAGGAAGGAAACTCGACGTTTATTGACATCGAACAATGATGTTTACAGACACCAAAGAAAATACTCGAACAGACATTGACCAATGACTGGGAAGGAAACTCGACGTTTATTGACATCGAACAATGATGTTTACAGACACCAAAGAAAATACTCGACCAAACATTGACCAATGACTGGGAAGGAAACTCGACGTTTACTGACATCGAACAATGATGTTTACAGACACCAAAGAAAAGATACTCGACCAGACATTGACCAATGACTGGGAAGGAAACTCGATGTTTACTGACATCGAACAATGATGTTTACAGACACCAAAGAAAATACTCGACCAGACATTGACCAATGACTGGGAAGGAAACTCGACGTTTACTAACATCGAACAATGATGTTTATAGACACCAAAGAAAGGATATTAAGGGGATCGACACGACACTTACTGGTATCGCAGGGATGACATCTACATATGTCAAAACCAGGCAGACGCTTGCCGGGGACTAACTGGGGAATACTGTTGCTCCAAAATCACGATGCTGAACTCCTCAGAGTAACACCTTCCAACTTCCATCTCGCACGACAGAAATCTCCTCCAGTATCGCACTACTGGGGAATACCGTTGACCCAACATTACGATGCTAAACTCCTCAGAGTAACATCTTCCAACTTCCATCTCGCACGACAGAAATCTCCTCCAGTATCGCACTACTGGGGGGAATACCGTTGACCCAACGTCACGATGCTAAACTCCTCAGAATAACATCTCCCAACTTCCATCTCGCACGACAGAAATCTCCTCCAGTATCGCACTACTGGGGGGAATACCGTTGACCCAACGTCACGATGCTAAACTCCTCAGAGTAACATCTCCACCACCCGGCGAAACCAACTCTCAAACGGTAACCACGGCTTGAGGCTAGCTGATGCTTGCAATGCTGAGGCTGATCTTCCAACCAAATAAACCGATTCTCAAACGGTAACCACGGCTTGAGACTAGCTTATGCTTGCAATGATGATGCATGATTTTTTTTCAGCGTAATGCTCCATAACTATGGAAATGCTACGCAATTTATTATGCAATACGCTATGCTTTCCTAAATGATGAATGCATAAAAAGTATCCCCTCAAGGGACTCTTCTGGGGAGCTCGAGGCACTCTGCTGAGGAACTTGCTAACGCTCCAATCTCCACCCTGCTGGGGAATAACACTGCTGCTGGGGATAAGGCAACCTTCAACAGGGATGAATTCCACTGAACCCAATCCGCCTGGGGACTTCGCTGGGGACGAAACCACCAACACACTCTGCGGGGAAAACAACAATCTTCGACTTGTTGGGGAACTAACAAGCTCCGCCGTGCTAGGGGAAACAGCTACCCTCAGACACCTCTGTTGGGGAAATAGCAACCTTCAGGTCTGGCTGCTGAGGAAACACCGATCTCGAAACTGTTGGGGAGATAACCATCGCGACCCTGCTTGGGGAAAACACATACCTTGAATCTGCTGGGGAGGTAACAATCCCGACTCTGCTTGGGGAAATAAGGAAAGTTTGGCACAGAACACCCGTCGACTCGTTGAACCCTGGTATTCAACATCTGAATCCAGTGTCAGCTTTCCACTTTTGAGAGCTCCCAGGCTCGTCTGGACTTTTCCGATTCATCACCTTGTATTCTCGACTTCTCCGTACTCTACGGAGATCGAACCCCTCAAATTGGTATCAACTTTCCAATTCTTCAGACTTTGAAGAGTCTTCTTGATTAATCCTCCAGGATCATCGCATGTTCTTCCGTCGTCTTTTCACCGTTCCTCCATTCCTCGTCCCTGATTGGACTCCACGGGGATCTTTTGTCAAAAGGCTTCACATCACAACCTGCAAGTGAGTGAAAATATCTAACAGCACCTGCAAAAGAGATCGTTAGATAAAAACGTGCCCCAGGCGTGCCAAGATTTCAACACCTGGGTCACTCAACCTTCCGAATAAGATTTCAGGTTTTCAATCTTATAAACATGCATTGGAAGGAATCTCCATATCTCAAAATGCAAAGATTCTTATCAAAATAAACGGATGTTTTTGCAATCAAAGCGGTAATGAAAACAAAAACAAAATTATTTGACTGAATATGCATTTTATTGATTGGAAAAGGTGGCTCAAAACCGAGCAATACACAGGAAGCAATCCCTGAAAAGAGGTAATTGCGCACAAAAGGAAAAATCTATCCTAATGGCAATGCAAAACCGTGATCTCATCGAGTTCCAACTCGGTTACACCCCATATGTCCTCAAGACTCTCCGCGCTTTCTGCCTTCTGAACAAGACGCTTTCTACCGATCCCTGCCGGGAATTATCCATGGTGTTTTAACCAAAACACAAACGATCATGCTAGACGCAGTTGTTCATTTCAATCCCTCTTTTGCCTGGACCGCCCTTTCGGGTTTTCAGTCCACCGGGATACCCTTTTTTGCCCAAGCCGCCCTTGTGGGGTTTTCGACTTGCCGGGTGTACAGTTTTTTCTTTTTTTATCCCTAATTTTTGCCCGAACCTTTTCATCATTTTTTTCTGGTTCGTCGGGATGCCCATTTTTGCCTAGACTATTTTATTCTTTTCGTCCAGCGGGTCTCTTATACGAAGTATTTTTAAACTGCGTCCGCATTCACAGGGGATGGAAGATCCTCGCCATCCATGGTCGTCAGCAACAAGGCTCTACTAGAGAAAACCTTCTTGACCACGAATGGACCTTCATAATTGGGTGTCCACTTTCCCCTACGATCGTTTTGAGGAGGAAGGATCCTTTTCAGCACCATATCTCCCACGTGATACACATGAGGTCGCACCTTTCGGTCAAAAGCACGCTTCATTCGCTGCTGGTATAACTGTCCATGACAGATGGCCGCCAGCCTCTTCTCCTCAATCAGGCTTAACTCTTCGTATCGAGTCCTTACCCATTCCGCCTCTTGCAATTTCGCGTCCATCAGGACTCTCAAAGAGGGAATTTGGACCTCAATTGGTAGCACGGTTTCCATCCTATACGAGTGGAAACGGCTTTGCCCCAGTATGTACACATCGAGATTCGATACCCGGTATACAAGCTTCGTGTTCAGCCACGCTGTTGTTGGTGCATTCAAATGCTAGCCGGGCAGCAAAAGGAACGCGGGATCCCTTTGGCGTAACCAAAGCAACACCAACTCTGTTTCCATTCACATTAATGACCCCATCAAACATCGGAATCCGTTCGGATTCAGGGTCAGGCCCCTCCTCCGGGAATGGTTCCTCACAATCTTTCGATTTGAGAACCATGATGTCCTCATCAGGGAATTCAAACTTCATCGGTTGATAATCCTCAATGGGTGGCTGGGCGAGGTAATCAGGGAATACACTCTCCTTTGATTTCTTTCTGAGAGGTATACTGAATGTCGTAATCAGTCAAAATCATTTGCCATCTCGCAACCCGTCCGGTCAATGCTGGCTTCTCAAGCATATACTTGATCGGATCCATTTTGGAAATCCACAAAGTGGTATGAACCAGCATACACTTGTCTCAGTCGGCGAGCAGCCTATGCCAAAGTACAACAAGTTTTCTCGAGCGGTGAATGTATTGTTTCACAGTCGATAAACTTTTTGCTAAGGTAAATTGCATGCTCTTTTCGACCAGACTCGTCATGCTGCCCCAGTACACACCTCATAGACCCCTCGAAGGCTGTCAAGTACGGAATTAATGGTCGTCCCTCCACGGGAGGCATCGGAATCGGAGGTTCCTGCAAATATTCTTTTATTTTTTCAAATGCCGCTTGGCCGTCATTATTCCACCTGACCGTTTGATCTTTCTCTTTTTTTTTCAACAGCTTGAATATGGGTTCACACGTGGCTGTTAGATGAGATATGAACCGTGAAATGTAGTTCAATCTACCTAAGAAACCACAAACCTATTTTTCTGTTCTCGGTTCAGGCAATTCTCTTATTGCTTTTACTTTAGCAGGATCAACCTCGATTCCTCTTTCACTCACAATAAACCCCAGCAATTTACCGGACCGCACTCCGAAAGTGCACTTGTTCGGATTCAACCTCAGTCTGAACTGTCTCAGCCGGTCAAACAACTTGGCCAGATCTACCGAATGCCCCTCTTCTGTTTGGGACTTTGCTATCATGTCATCAACATAGCATTCGATTTCATGATGAATCATATCATGAAACAAAGCCACCATAGCTCTCTGATGCGTGGCACTGGCGTTCTTGAGACCGAATGGCATCACCTCCGCTCTTGACACTCGCCTTCAAGGCGGCCCCAACCTTTACTTCCTTTCAGACCTCCTCGGTACACAGGCTAACTAGCTCAACTCGTTCCTCATGCGGTCGAATCACCTTCTCCTCTGGTTTCAACAACCTGGCTAATTCCTCCAGTAGTTCACAATCTTCTTCGCCTTCATCTTCAGCATGATAGATCGGATTGTCGAAGTCATACAAAGGTGTAACCAAATTGTTATCAATGAGATACGGAGCATACAACAGTCGGAACGAAGCCAATCAAAAGGAAGGAAAAATGAAAATAAACATTGCCATTTTTATTTTTGTTTAAACTGTAAAAATAAATGAAAAACAGGGAACACCGCTTTTAATGTGAAAAATATCCATTTATTAATGATGCAAAATATTGCACAATGAAACACATGAGGTGGCCCTTACAATGGACCATTACGTTTCGGGCAAAACATATGGCTTTCATGCAGACAGAATTGAAAAACAGAAATATTACTCTTCACGATGAGTGACCGTGATGATCTTTGAGGCCTTCCAGTTCCCTGGTACGCACGGTTTTATCCAACCATCGAGCTCGCAATCACTGTCAATCTCTTCACCCACCGCACAGACGTGACCTGAATCTTCAGCAATTACACCCACCATCACCTAACCATGCGCCGGCATGGGGTTAGCATTAACATTCGGAGATGGTGCAAAATTGATGGCCTTGGAGTCTACCAAGTCTTGGACAACATGCTTGAAGGCTCTACAACCCTCAATGTTATGCCCTGGTGTACCAGAATGGAATTCACATTTGGCGTTCTCATCATAGTTAGGAGGCCTCTGATGTGGTCTTAACGGAGCCATCGTCCTCGGCTGAACCAACCCGAGATCCATCAACTTCTTAAACAGAAAAGCATATGTCACGGGTGGCTTATCAAACTGACGATCAATCCCCTTTCCTCTCACTTGGTACCCAACTCTATGTGCTCTCTGTTGAGGTGGCTGATGTTGCTGTTGTACCGATTGGTTACCAGCAGGAATGGTTACCGCAGCAGTGTGCTGGTAGTAACGATCCCTACCGCGTCCCCTTTGGGCATACACAGCACTCAATTCACCCTCATTCTTGCGCTGACCGTTCCCAAATGGCTTCTTTACTCCAGATGACGGAGCATTTCCCTGTATTTTCCCCATTCTCAGCCAACTTTCAATTCTCTCACCAGCCACTACTATATCTGCAAAGCCAGTGACGGGACAACCCACCATCCTTTCAGCAAAAATCCCCTGCAGGGTACCCATGAACAGATCAGACATCTCCCGATCCACCAGCGGAGGTTGAACTCTGGCAGCCAACTCCCTCCACCTTTGTGCATATTCTTTAAACCCTTCGTTTGGGTTCTGAGACATACCCTGCAACTGGGTACGACTAGGAGCCATGTCAGCATTGAATTGGTACTGTTTAAAGAACGCATCTCCAAGATCCTGCCAGCTCTTGACATCTGATGATCTCAACTTGGTGTACCACTCAAGAGATCCACCAAATAAGTTGTCCTGGAAGAAATACATCCAGAGCTTCTGGTCCATTGTATAGGCAAATATTTTCCGGACAAAAGCCTGGAGATGAGTTTCTGGGCAAGAACTCCCATTATACTTGTCAAACGTGGGCACTTTAAACTTTTGCGGGATCACAATCCCCTCAACTAGCCCCATGTTTGTCATGTTGATAGCCCCAGAAGTAGCATTGACTCACTACCTAGTCTGCACGATACCCATGTAAAGGTAACATTCAAACGTAAAGGGTGAGAATTCAAATCATTATGAAGGAGTATAATAAGGCACAATGATTAAATCAACAATTAAAGCAATTCATCACACTTCGTATAACCATGTAAATAATACTATCCAATATTTATTTCACATGTTCCAAACATCCATCAAAACGCAAGGAGTATAATATTCAAATCCAATACTATATTCCCAAATATACACATAACTACAATTATCACATAATCACATATTTTGCCAAATTATGTATCCCAACATCACCAAAATTCAATTACCATATCTCATACACACATCACAATCCCATCAATGCATACACTCAATTATCACATAACTCTAATGTGACTCAATGCAAGACATATGACTCTATGCATGCGGTATCTCAATGTGAACCCAACGTTTCACCGCTTTCCGATTCAATATCTAGAATCCAAGCCACACTTCCGATTCGGACAAGATCAAAGCCACTACGCCTATTTCCAATTAAGGATCAACGTCTATATGGACCCAACGTTCCACCGCTTTCCGATTCAATATCTAGAATCCAAGCCACTACGTCTATTTCCAATTAAGGATCAACGTCTGCTACGCCTATTTCCATTCAAGGATCAACGTCTAATACCATGTGAACCCACAGTTTCACCGCTTCCACTATGAAGCCGACCATGCCATGAATGAATGTACAAATACCAATACATATGCAATTAAGATCATCTCTACCATCTTAACATTCCACGTATCACCATAATTCAACTCTATGAATTATTCACCAATGGTACATATACACATTCATAACAATTACACCATTCACATAATATGCAATTAAGATCATCTCTACTATCTTAATCATTCCACATATAACCATAAATCAACTCTATGAATTATCCACCAATAGTACATATACACATTCATCACAATCCACTATTCACATATATAAACTAATTATCAAGTACGCACAATTAGATTTCATCTCAAAATAATTACAGCATTTAAAATCTCAAATTTTCATTTTTCAACAGTGTTAACCGGTTAACGCATATGGTTAATCGGTTAACACAAAACAGAATGCACTTCCTGGCAGATTTCAACAGTGTTAACCGGTTAACGCTTTTGGTTAACCGGTTAACGCAAGACAGAATACAAATTTCTAACAGATTTTTAATAGTGTTAACCGGTTAACGCTTTTGGTTAACCGGTTAACGCAAAACAGAATGCTATTCCTGCGTTAACAAAAAAACAGAATGCATAATTTTCTGCGTTTTTCATCGTTGGAGGACTTTCGGACCTCCGATTTCGATTCTGTAAAAAGCGAAACGTTCAGAAAATTATAACTCATACCATACTCTAAGTATATAACGTTAATTTGCAGTTTTAACACAATCAAATCACCACAATCAAGAATACTCATCAAACCTAACAATTTCAAATAACCATACAAAATTAGGGATTTTAACCTAACATACTCCTATCCATTAACCCGATCATACTCACCCATAATAATAAGGATTCCCCTCTTACCTCTTCAATTTTCTGGAAACCCTAGCTTCTCTCTTGTTCTTCCCCTCTTCTCCTTACTTTTCCTCTTTTCTTTCTTTATTGCCGTCAATGATCAAATGAATCCTAATTCTCACTCTCCTACCTCTTATTTATAGTATTATATTTAGGCTTAAAGAATGATACCTCTAATTTAATTAATAGTCCCAATAAGACCTAATATTTAAATATCTCTATTTAATTCAAATAAATCAAACCAACTCAATATACACACCAAGTTAATTAATTCAATTATTCATTATATCTCATATCAACTAAATAATTAATTAACACACCCATTTAATTAATATAATCAATTATTATGCTACCTAGCAACCAATTAATTAATTAACACTCCAAATAAATAAAATAAAATATAATAATAATAATATAAGAAATAATTACTAAAATTGGGTTGTTACAACAAGTATCCTTTTTGCCCTTATGTATATATTGAACACAAGGCATAGACTGTGTCATCCTTGTCTAGTTTAATATTAGGCCCTTAGACATTTATCATGTTACACAGGATGGGCATATTCCATCTAGTTCAATATTGACTTTATACTTATAAATTTTTCAACTATGTTTGATTTCTCCAACTTCCTCCTCAAAATTCATCATGATCCAAACTCCAAATGGAAAAGTGTTCCACAGAAAAGTTGTTCCCCTTCATGTTACCTTTCCAAAGAGTCTAAGTTCATGGAATTTGGAGAATTTTTGAAGGACTTGTGCATGGGTGTAATGTGTGGCCCCATTTGGACAATTTTCATGACCAATTTTCAAATACATTTGCATGGTCTCATGTTAAGCTTTTAGCATCACATGTGCACAACTTTGGACAAATTCCAATAATTTTATGGGCCTATCACACGTCCATGCAAGCATGCACACTAGAATTACTATTTTTAGTATTTGAATGGAAGTGTGTGGAAATCAATTGCCAAGCCTATAAATGCAACTCATTCTTCTCAGAATCAAGGAGACCTTACCCAAGTCTTGCTCCTGCAACATTCTCATCCTCCATTGATAGGATAAACTTGAAGATTTCATTTGAAGTCGAGTTTCAATTTCACTTCTGTTTTAAGATTGAAACTCCAAAAATCCAAACCATTTTAGCATCCATTTCATCTCCTACAAGCTAGTGGAAGTAAGCCCAAGAAAATTGAGATTCAAATCAAGTTTCATCACTACAAACAGAAGGTTAATTTTATGAAACTTTCCTTCTTCCATTCTCCCTCAATTCTACATCATTTCACTTGGTTTTTGGTTGGCCGAAGTCCTACCAATGTAGGCAACAAGATTGAGTTGCTTTGAGGTCAAATCGAAGCAACTCAAATTATACTCCTCAATTTTCAAATCCATGTGTCTTTCAATATACTTGGAATTGGAGAAATTTGAGGTTAGATTTGGACTCCTGAGAATTTTTCCTTCAAATTAATGTATAACTTTTATTTTTATGAACTTTAGTGGTAGACCCGTCCGATGAGGTCCACCGGAGAAGATGACCAGAGCCCTAGCTCAGATGGTGATTTGGCAACGTCCCAACCATCTGATCATGTCTCAGCATTCTAATCGGGTCCATTGGTTTTGATTACTCTTTTTGCCACGTGTTGACTGAAGCGTATCATGGAACCTAAGTGCTTGTCCTTCAGATTTGCCACCTCAATTAATGAGGGAGATCTGATGGCTCTTGTTTTTTCGCTTTTTATTTTAATTTCTGATTTTTCTTCTAATCCACTTATTTTGTTTAATTCAAAATAAATCCATTTTTAATCCAAAAAAATATGGGACTTTCACCAAAAATCTATAAATATTTTTCCTATTCCATATTTTCAATTAAAATCATTTTTTGAATTAATTTTGATATTTTTTGTGAATTAATTGACTTTGGACTTGTTTTTAAATATTTTAAAATACTTCTGACTTTTCAAAAATTGTGAATTTTTTTGTCTAAGGTCCTTTGACCTTGTTTGACCTAGGATAAATCCCTTGGCCATTTATTTGGTGATTTGACAGGATTTGAGGTTTTCTCCCTTTAAAAATGTATTTTAACTCATTTTAAAATTGTTTTTTATTTGTTTAATTGATTAAAAAAATGGTTCAACCGTTTAATTGACTTTGTGATGTTTGACTTTCTGTTTGGTCTTGATCATGGTTGATTTTACTTTTATTTGACCAATACTATTGATTTTTGGGGGTTGATGAAATGTACATTTCATCCCTCAAGATGAATGAATAGTATTGATCAGATGAATTTCCTCCTGTGATTAATTTGGGTTTCTAATTCCCCTCCCATCTTCATCTTCATCCTTATTCTTTCCCAATTCATCATTGGCCAATGATTTCTCAATGACTTTGTGTCAGATAAATCAACATGAGATGGATTGAGATAGGTTCATCCCATCTTTATTTTTGTGTGTGGTATATTTTAGGAGTTTGGTTCTTTGTACCAAGTCTCTAACATGCATTAACACCCATATTATTTCCCGATCTCAGATAGTTGTAACTTCTACATAAGTCCAATTACGATTGCTTAACATAGAGCTAAATTTTTCCCGCAAGGTATAACATTCTAGTAAGTGAGATTGTAAGTCTCTTATTCTTAATGGTATTGTGTGAGGACTTGACCTTTTTTCCATTCATGAGAGCTAGTGGCATACTTGTTGATTTATCCAAGTTTGAGCCCTTCTCATGGATGATGTCTTGGTTCATGCATCCATATTTGTGAATGAATGGTTGAGTGTTCTCCAAAGAATGACTTAAACAAATAAAATTCATCACTAGCATTGACTAACTTCTTATAAATATTGATTTACTTTCAAGTTATTTACTTAATGCAATTTAAATTTTAGTACGTTTATCATTCATTGTCATTTACATTTCATGCAAGATATTTATGTTTCAGTCATTTTCACTTTGCTCACTTGAGCCATATCTTGTGATTGAATACATTGTTTGCTTGTGATTTTGTTCTGTTCGTGGTCTTAGGACCTTAAAATACCTAATAATAACAACAAAAAAAACTAAAAAATATCTTGGTGGATTATTGGACTTGATTTGAACTTTTGGACTTAGAGTAGGAAACTTCCCTATGCTTTGAGGACTTGGCCAATGGCACTATCTGAGACTGAGTTATCCTTGAATGTGCCTTTCATCTGATGTAAACCTTGAGTGCCCTTGGTTCATCTGTCACTTTGTCTCAATGCTTGGTTGTTATATTGTTATTATTATTGATATTTGATGATTGTTTCTGAGAATTCGCCGAGGAATATTTTCATCTGATACATTGGAAGACGTAGAAGACTACTAGCTATTGGAGTGATTGCTTGGATATTGTGGCTATCTTTATTTGATGTCTTGGTCTTCATATGGTTTTCTTGGATATTGCTTATGCTTGTTGCTTGCTTAAACGTCCAAAGGAAAATGAGTTTCTATCTGACATTCTTGTCTTGTGGATTGCATCCCATTGGTCAGATCTTTTCAACTCTTATCTTTTAATTTTTGTCTAGGATAGTCCCTTCATCTCCTCCCACTTCTTTAATTTCAAAATATCTCCCTCTTTTCAAAACCTTCTTTGTTTGTGTTTTCAACTTAGACATATTTTAATAATTAGAAACTTTGGCCTTATGCCATTGATTTTTTAAACTTTTTCTTAAATCAAACTTGTGAATGAACTTAACCATATTGACTTTAATTTCAAAAAGACAAAAAGAACTAACAACCCCATTCAAATATTTGGCCATCCTTGTGCCTTTTTCTGCTAAACTTTTGTTAAAATCAATTGACCAACTTCTTTGAAATTTTTACCACAAACTACGAGGTTTTGATCCCTCATTTTTATGTTGGTACGTAGGCATAAGACCGAAGGTCTTGTCAAACACAAAAATATAATTAATGAATTCTTTTCTCATATCCCCATTCCATTTTTATCAAACATCATTTTGACCAAAAAACACTTGCACAAAAAAGGGCTCCCTAGGAGTACCTATGACACTTTGGATGTTAATACATTCTCTCTCTGTAACCATCCCCCTTACCTGTAATATCTGAAATTTTATTAGTTTTGATTTGAAAACTTCTTATCTTTAGGTTTTGTTCGTACTTTTTCCTTTTTCCTTTGGAAACAATAAAAGCGCGGTGGCGACTCTGGCTTTATTGACGTCAAGTTTATTCATAGCTTGATGGTCATGAATTTACTGCTACAGATTGGAGGTAGCTTAATTAACAGTGAACTAGGATAAAAATAATTGTTTTATTATTTTTGTTCTTTGTTTTCTATGTGTTGCATTGGGTGGAAAAAGATTTTGTTTTTAGAAATCCAATTCAAACCCCCAATTTCTTGTGTTTCCCGTCACCTTCAATCTTAGTTGTACAAATTTATGTTAATGAATTCTCTAAGTTTATGCAGGAAAAATTTGAGATGAGTCTGATGGGAGAATTAAAGTTCTTTTCGGGGATTCAGATAAACCAAAATTCAGAAGAAACATATATCCATCAAAGCAAATATACAAGGGAACTTTTGAAGAAGCTTGACTTATCAGAGTGTAAACCAGCCAAGACTCCAATGTATCCAACACGCATTCTAGAGAAAGATGAAAGCAAACAGGTAGAACAAAAGTTATATAGGTATGATTGAATCTCTCTTATACTTAACTGCTTCTAGACTTGATATTTTACTCAGTGTATGTCTTTGTGCTAGATTCTAATCATATCCTAGAGAATCCTACTTAACAGTTGTTAAGAGGATCTTTAGATATCTGAAAGGTACTATTAACCTTGGGTTGTTTTATAGAAAATCCAAATATTACAAGTTAATAGGTTATTGTTGTAAGTAATTTAATCTCTGCCTTTTCATTGATAAGAATACTCATTATATACAAGTATGACAGTGTCTATATTTTGAAGCTAGTAATATACAATTATGGTGTATACCAATTATAGAGATATCCTAATAATTATACTAATTATAGAGATATTCTAATACTCCCCCACAGTTGAAGCGGGAGGTGGACGGACACTGAGGCTGTCTCTGAAGTCTTGAAAAAGTATGAGAGGAAGTCCTTTGGTAAAAATATCTGCGATTTGATGTTTCGAAGGGATGTGGAGAACCCTGACTTGACCCCAAGCAACCTTTTCACGAACGAAATGAATGTCCATCTTAATGTGTTTCGTTCGTTGATGCCGAACTAGGTTACCTAAGAGGTAAATGGCACTAACATTGTCACAGTACACCATGGTGGCTTTATGAATAGGGCATTGTAACTCAAGCAGAAGGTTTCATAACCAGCAGGATTCGGATACCAAATTGGCAACTCTACGGTATTCTGCTTCAGCACTAGAGCGTGAGAGTGTGGGTTGTCATTTAGATGACCAAGAAAGTAGATTGTCTCCAAGATACACACAGTAGCCGGAAGTGGAACGTCTAGTGTCACGACATCCGCCTCAATCTGCATTTGTATAAGATAGTAATGAAGTAGTAGATGAGGGATTGAAATGTAAACTGTAGTGTTTTGTGACCTGAATGTAGCGTAATATTCTGCGGAGAGAATGCATGTGGGTGTCCATCGGATTATGCATAAAGAGACAGATTTGTTGAACCGCATATGAGATATCAGGTCGCGTGAAGGTAAGATACTGGAGGGAACCTGCAAGACTATGGTAGAGAGATGGATCCTCATACGGGACACTATGTGCGGCACTCATCTTGGGTTTTGTATCAACTGGAGTTGGACAAGTTTTACATGAAGACATGTCGGCTCGTGAGAGGATGTCTTCGACATATTTCTTCTGCGTGAGGAATAGACCATGCTTATGGCGAGTGACAGCAATACCCAGGAAGTAGTTGAGATGTCCTAAGTCTTTCATAGCAAACTCGAAGATGAGGAGAGAGATGATGGATTTCCGTAAAGCATCAGAGGAGGTGGTGAGGATGATATCATCTACATACAATAAAAGATAGGTTAGATGAGAGTATTTCTTGTAGATGAATAGAGAGTAATCACACTTGCTTTGGTAAAACCCAATCGATGAAGTATAGTCGGCAAACCTCTTGTACCAAGCTCTAGGGGCTTGTTTATGCCCATATAGTGATTTGCGGAGACGACACACATGATCAGGATGTTTGGAATCTCTGAATCCTAATGTTTGATACATGTAAACTGTTTCATTGAGTTCACCATGGAGGAATGCATTCTTGACATCTAATTGATGAATGTGCCAAGATTTAGAAAGAGCAAGACTGAGAATACTGTGAATGGTAGCCAGTTTGACAACTGGGCTAAAATTTTATCCACAATCAATGTCAATCTCTTGACCTGCACCATCACCTACAAGTCGGTCTTTATGCCTCTCAAAGGAACCGTCAGATTTTTCTTTATGTCTAAAAATCCACATAGATCTAATAACATTAACATCAGGAGGTTGTGGTACTAAATCCCACGTCTCGTTTTTAATTAAAGCATTATATTCATTATGCATGGTCATTTTCCAATTAGGGTCCTTAAGTGCAGACTCTGGATTCCTAGGGAGGGGATTTTGTGACATGAGTGAGTAAACTGTAGTATTTTTGGTTAGGTTTAAAAATGTCATGTTGACTCCTAGTGATGGGTTTTGTGTTGGCTTGGGTGGTAGGTTGATAGATAGGGGAAGATTATTTTGAAAGGTAAGATTTGATTGTGGGGAGGGGAATGATGAGTTTAGAGTAGGGGTTGAATTTGATTGGGACCGGTTTGAGGGAGTAGTGGGCCGTATTGTTTGAGGGAGTGTATTTGGCAAAGGTGTAGTGTAGGCCATGTTTGGGGAGGTGTTTGGTTTTGAAGGAGGGGCCGATGAATTGTTTTGGTCTTGGGTCATGATATGGTTGATGAGATAAGGGGATAAGTTATTGTCGAGAAACGTGTAGGTAGTAGATTGAGGGGTGTGCAGCTTTGCATAGGGAAAGGTGGACTCATCAAACAAAACATGACGACAAATGATTATTTTGTTTGTTGTCATATCGAGATACTTATAACCACAATGATTGGACATATACCCAAGAAAGACACATGGTATGGAGCGAGGTTGAAGTTTGTGGATGGTATTTGAGGGGAATAGAGGAAAGCATAGATAACCAAAAACACGTAGATGAGAGTATGACGGGTTTTTGTTATATAACATGTAGAGAGGTGACTAAAAATTAATTGATTTACTTGGAAAAATGTTAGAAATATAGGTGGTCATTTCTAGAGCATAATGCCAAAACAAAGGAGGTGGAGATGCATGAATTAATAAAGTTCGAATAATGTTATTAATGGACCTTATTTTTCGCTCAGCTTTACCATTTTGAGAGGAGGTGTAAGGACAAGAGTAAAGAAAAGGTATGCCATTAAGTTCACACATTTTTCGAAAATTGTTAGACATGTATTTGCCACCATTATCACATTGAATTGATTTGATTTCCCATTGAAATTGTGTTTTAATGTAAGCTCTTAGCTTTTGGAAAATAGGATAAACTTGATATTTTTGTGAAATAGGGAATGTCCACAAAAAAATTGAATAGTTATCCAGGAATAAAACATAATATTTGTGACCTGTTGAGCTTAAAACGGGAGATGTCCATACATCACTATGTAGAATATCAAATGGCAACAAGCTATTATTAAGGGAATTAGTGAAAGGAAATTTTATGTGTTTACCAAGAGGACATGAATTACAAAAATGTGAATGTAATTTACTGGAGTTATTACATTCGACCAATTTATTTTTGCAAAGAAAAGACAAAACATGTTCGCCCGGATGTCCTAGACGATTATGCCAAATAGATGGTGACAAAGCTGCAAAGGTGGATGGATGTTTGGCTTTATTCTTGGTCATGTGGTTGGTAATGGGGTAAAGGTCAACTTTGCTTTCACATCTCATGATAGGTATCCCCTTCTGAAAGTCCTTCATAGAAAAACCAAACGGGTCAAATTCAATTGAAACATTGTTATCTGTAGTAAATTTACGACCAGACACTAAATTTTTAATTAGATTTGAAGCGTGAAACACATTTTTTAGGACAAGAGGTGGGTGGGGGTTATCTAGATGTGTACTACCGAGCCCATAAATTGGAACAAAATGACCATTTCCGACAATGATTTTATTATTTTTGCTCAATTTAAAATAAGACGGGAGATTACCTTGCGAGGATGTCATGTGAGAGGTGGCTCCGGTGTTCATGTACCAAGAGGGGTCTGGCTGAGCAAGATTAAGGGTGATGAAAGGACTTTCAATGTCAGTAGGGCTGGTAGTATTAACATTGAAAGTAGCCTGTTGAGGTTTGGGCCCAAGAATTCCACTTTGTTGGGGCTTATGACCATTATTTGGTATATTCCAATTTGAGGTTGGGTAAGGGCAAGGTGGGTAATTCCAAGGACCCCATTGTTGCCAAGGTGGGTAATTCCATGGCTGCCAATGTTGTTGTTGTTGTTGCCCGCAATTTCCTTTTTTGGAATTTCGACCAACACGATTCGGTTTCTTTCCTCTATGATCGCGATATGTCGATGGAGATAGTTGGGAGTTTGAAGCATAGGATGACGGTTTGGGTGCAGGTTCGATGGCTGGAGCTTTGGCCATGAGAGCGGCCGAAACAGAGGAGGCGTGTGATTCGCGAGTGGCACGCTACAACGTGGTTGATTCCTCGAGTTCCTACCGTTATCGTGATGTGGCGAAGGTGGGAAGAGAGTCGTGTTGCTGTATATATGTGACAAACCCAGCGTATGCATCAGTGAGACCGGATATCATTTTAAGCACCAGTCGTGTGTTAGTGACCGGAGAGTCGACGTTGGCGAGTTGATCAGATAGAGTTTTGAGGCGGTTGCAGTACGCTTTTGTCGGTGGAAAATCTTTTAGGTTTATGTTGCTGAATTGATTTTCTAGTTGTACAGCACATGAATTCTTGTTATCATGAAACATAGCGGCGATGCGCTTCCAGCATTCTTCGGCAGTGTCATCGACGATGAGGATTGATTGGAGAATATCCTGCGAGACGGTTGCATACATCCATTGCAGTACCACCGTATCAAGTCGATTCCAAAGTTCAGAATCGTTATCCTTAAGGCCTGTTGATGCTTGTATGGCCTGTGCATCCGATGACGGGATGATGTGATCAAGTACGTTGTGAACACGTGCTTGCACCTTGAAGAGGGCAGACCATGAAAGGTAGAGATTATAATCATTTTCCAATGTCACCGGGATTATGGTTTTGACGTTGTTGATGGCGAAGGCGGAGTGGAAGTTAGGTTTCGCCGCTTGAGGAAGGTTGGTTTGAGAGGTTGATGAAGTGTCATTAGACGTTTGGGAATGGGAGTTTGTTTCTATCATCGTAAAACAGAGGATTAGCGGCGGTGAGAAGGGTTTAGGTTAGGATCATGACAAAACTGATACCATGTAAGTAATTTAATCCCTGTCTTTTCATTGATAAAAATACTCATTATATACAAGTATGACAATGTCTATATTTGGAAGCTAATAATATACAATTATGATGTATACCAATTATAGAGCTATCCTAATAATTATACTAATTATAGAGATATTCTAATAATTGTGATGTTGACTATGCTGGAGATAGACTAGAAAGGAAGAGCACTAGTGAAAGTTGCCAGTTTCTAGGTGACAATCTTATTTCTTGGTCCAGTAAAAGGCAGTCAATAATAGCATTATCAACTCCAGAGGCCATATACATTGCAGCATCTGGTTGCAGCACTTAGATTCTCTGGATGAAAAGTGAACTAGAATATTATTAGTTATATGATAGTAACATTCTTATTTGTGTGTGTGTGTGTGTGTGTGGTGTGTGTGTGTGTGTGTGTGTGTGTGTGTGTGTGTGTGTGTGTGTGTGTGTGTGTGTGTGTGCATGAACTGATTGTATATCAACACATACACTCAAAAGAACATACGTAAAAAGAGAAAAATAAAAGAAGTGTTTCTCACACTCATACACTTAGAACATTTTTGTTAAGTTTAATATTTGATTTAAACTTATGTATCTGCTTTTTGAAGCAACTTGTAAACATAAACTTTATTTATCTTAACCTTTGGTTGGTTTCTTTGAGAGACTAAGTGTAGTCAGAATTCTCAAGAAGTCATTGACACTTAGTCTTTGAGTTGTTTTCCTTGAGAGACAAGGATATAGTCAGAATTTCTCAAGAAGTCTTAGACTCTGTGTCTTTGAGTTTGTTGTAATCAATTTGATTATTGAATTAAGTCCCTATTGAGAAAACAAAATCACTCAGGCACATGAACTAGACATATCTTCATTAATAGCGAATTAGGATAAAAATACTTGTGTTCTTATCTTTGTCATTATCTTTGTTGTATGAGTTTTTGGATGGAATTTTTTTTTAATCCAGAAATCCATTTCAACCCCCTTCCCCTTGTTATGTTTATTTCACTTTCAAGACCGTTAGTCTAGGTGACGGCCGTCACGACGATATGAAGCAGAAAAATCGTACCAGAAAGTGCAGTTTCTTCACCACTTTCTCCCCCTCACTTTGCATGATTACACCAGTTTAAGTACAAACTTTAGCCTATAAATAGGTCATTTAAACTCAGAATTTAGCAACGAAGCTTACATTTAGCCATAAATTTTCTATTGTAAAGCATAAATAATTTACATTGAAATGTTTATGCAATTTATTTTATGCATCTTTTAGAGTTTTTGCTACTGAATTTTATTTCTCGGTGCTGCAATTATTTATTTTATGCCCTGTTACTTCAAGTATGTTGACGTACCGGATAAAAGTGTCGCTTCAAAGCAATTTATTTATGCAAGTTTCAATCATTATCCACTTTCCCGGTTCCTTTACTTTTACTACTTCTTCAATTATGTCTTATTTAATTGCATGTTATTTAGTTATTTATTTTACTGTGTCTAAGTAGATTATTATAGGGTCTGAAACAAGATGACTGTTTTACGGATAAAATTCATACCAATTGCTTAAATAAGTAATTATAATGAGATAAATGTATGTTTTTCAATTTCTGTGTAAATGATAGAAAATGTTTGTTGTGAAGTAGAAATACAAAGACACCAGAAATCATAAACATTGAAGAGATGTTGATTTTCATGCACAAACACGTTGAACGGATTGTGGATGTTAAGAGTGACAGTAATTAGAATCGTCGTGCTGTTAAATCTTTGTTCGATAAAGAAGAGGAAAATCATATATTTATCCGTCAATATTTTATCAAAGAGTTGAAGGGACATAAGAAATCATACACGTAACAATACGAGAAAAAAGAACATTTTGATGAAATTTGAAAGGATCGTTGAAGTGGACAACCCATTCCACTAAAGAAACTGAAACTTGATAGAACAACTTTTTGGATCTAATAGAAGAGTTCACCAAATTAAATGAGATTGAAAGAGAATCAAATTTGCAAAAGTCAAAGACATAATCAAATTTGCAAAAGTCAAAGGCAGAATCATCCATAGATATATATTTAGGTGGTGACACATATTTTGATGCATTTTAATTTCTATCTTAAAATGTATTTAGGTCGTGACTCATTTTTTATATGTAATGTTGGATGGTTATTTTCTACGAAGTAATCTGAATATATTTTGATGTGTTTTAATGTATATCTAACATTATTCGTATAAATATTGGACCATAAATTTTTTGGGTCAAAATCAAGTTTTGTTTGTATTTTCTATGTCAAAAGATATATTTTGTTTGTTACAAGAGTTAATATGAATTTTAAACTCCGGACGCACCCCAATTTATATGCGTTAAAAGGACGATTCCAGATTTTAATATCTGAAATATTTGTGGCACAAGATTGAGTTTCTAAGGTCCATATTGATCTAAAGCTTGTATAAATATGGGTGTTCCTCTCATTTTAACTAAAACAACACATAATGTATCAATATTCGTATCTCGCATTTATCTACTTCAACGAAGAGGACTCCCTCTTGAATTTAGGTTCACATAGATCACCTTTCTTGTCGATCTGAAATTCACGCTAGAGAATCTCTTGCAATATTTAAACAATTGAAGGATTGTGAAACTCTATCACAATTAATGGAAGATACAATTCAACAAATTTGATCTAAAAACGAGTGAAGATTTAATAGTTATGTGGAATACATTTAACCGTACAAAACAAATGTTCAATCAAGATGGATATGACGGTTGCAAGATCGACCAACGATATTTTACGGTTGTCGAAACGTCATTAATCATTTATTAGTGATGAAATATAATATTAGTATATGTTAAGGAAAATCTATGTAATATTATGTATTTTTTTAGTGTCAAATGAAATGTTCATGTTAATTTTCTTTCCTTTCTACAATTGCTTCTAGTTATGATGTAACATTATTTCTTTGTTTTTCACTTTAGTTTATCATAACAGAAAACATTTTACATTGTAAAATTATGAAATTAAGTCTGAAAGTGAATTTGTTATGGATGATTTAAAATCTGAATTTGTTTACCTTTGATTTGACACACACACTCGGAGAATAAAATCCAAACTATATGAGCGTTATTAAATTTTCACCGTGTATATGCGGGAGAAAAAAGCAATCCCTAGAATTTAGGATGGAGATATCAATTAAATACCTCTCTCGTTTACGGAACATTTTGTCACGTGGAATAGTTTCATAAATGGAAATACCCCCTTTCAAGTTTAAGTAGTGGAGCCTAACTTTTTAATTCCTTTTCACTCAATCAAGGGATGGCCCCAAAAACGTGATATTCAAAATAGAATAAACGGCACATGCACGATTCATGCATCATTTATCTCACAGCTACCTGCTTTTATCATCTGATGCAGCTTCAGCTTCAACATCACGTGCTGACCATGTGTTTTGTTAGTAGATTACTACAAACCAACCACTTTCTGGTGGACCATAATAATCCACATTACAGAAGCAAATATAATGTAAAAGGATATCTGGGGCAGAGACCATAGATGTATGACTTTGGAAGATGCCATGTTGTATTGATTTTAATTAGTAACAATATAATATCATTCACAACAAGCTTCTTGCAAAAAATTATTTAGACTCGGTCAAATTAAGTCGAATTAAAAGGAAATAATAACAACTAATCACTTTATATCATTCAGAAAATAAATAAAAGCAGATTATACCCAAACTATATTACTCACAAGCCAGTTTAGTGCCAAAGCTAGTTAAGCAAATCGCAAATGCATGGAAGGCGGATAAGGGCTGTCTATAGTCCATGGTGAAAGTATCATCCCCTACTTTACCAAACTGGAGAACAGTTTCTTGATCTCCTTTTCCTTCGGGTTGGCTCTGGTCCGTAGTGGCAATCAGCTGAAAGTTCTTCACTGATGCCACTGTCACACGACCATGGAAGTTCAAGCACCAGCATTGCAAATGTTCGTGCCACCTTGGAGCTTTGTTTTTCAAGATTGTGTGGGCAGAAGGTTTTTTACGGGGCATCATGTGGTCGGCGAAAGACTTGTAATCTGAGCTTTTACCCTTTGGTGAGACAGCAGAATTGAGAGAGCAAGGGTGCATCTTGTGGCCATCGAAAGACTTGCCATCTGCCCTTTCACCCATTGATGAGACAGTAGACTTCAGAGAGCAAGAGTGCGTCTTGCCGTCTGAGCTTTCACCCATTGATGAGACAGTAGACTTCAGAGAGCAGGTCATTCTCCTTGGCCCTCTTGATTTCAAAAGGTTGAACTTGTAGGAGACATTCCCCACCTCAAAGTTACCAGCAGGTACTTGAGGAACATGAGGGCTTATCTGTTTGCTTGCAAAACGACGGCTAGCTTTGGCACATGATGGTTTGGCACCATTATGGGGTGGACGGCTGTCATAAATTGTGAAGTTGGTGCCAAGAAAATCCGAGCTGTAAAGACATTTTAGTAACTTGGTCAGTAAATACACAAGACAAAGCAAAAGACTAACTACAAATTCAATTAATAGTTTTTCAATCCAAAAAGAAAATAAAAAACCAGATCGGTAGGCAACCTCCAAGCTATCAATGAATGCAGATTTTGGTGTAGGTTTCAATACAATCAAAAGTTTTTGAATTTGTATAGATAAGCCTAAGAGGGCTAAGATGATTAGAATTACATCAATATTATTGACATTATCTGTTGTAAGAAAGCTTTACCTTAGCTTGCCGACATAAGCATTGCTTCCTTGGGATAAATCATCAGCATCGAGCGATATAACATATTCAATATGGGTACCATACCTATATCTTTTAGCTGCCAACAGAAACTTCCCTTTATCTGTGTATGCTGACAATGGGCATAACAGAAAAGAGGTGTGGGAAAAAAAAGCATTAACTTCCCAACTCATCAAGGAAAATATAAAATAGAAAACATAAAGTGTGCAACATCATCCAGCTATATTTGTTGAAATATTTAGAAAAATAAGCCTTGTACTATCATAATTTGAAATTTTAATCACTATCACATTTACAAGCAACTACCACTACACAAACTACATTGATTTATTACAATCCCTCGTAGTATTTTGACTTAACTAATAATTGAAAAACTCGCAGATTTTTCAACCAAATGAAGAGTCAAAAACTTACTGCCACCAAACATATTTTTACAGTAAATAATTTGCTGCCATTTATTAATCAAGAATTGAAACTCTATATCTTATTTTGAGAAACCGAACTAGTTAACATGAGTAAACTGAACAAGGTTTTATAAGACTAGCAAATCACCTTGGAATCAGTCACGTCAACTAACTAGCTAGCATGTTGTTGCGAGTTTGAAAAATATTTTTAGTTTCATTCTATAATATAAAGAGAAGTCACTCCCTTCATAATTCATATTCAACAATCACTTAAACAGGCCAAAAAATTATTTTACCAAAACAGTACTTACATGATGTAAGGGAAAGATAGAGGTAAAATGTGGAGGTCTTTTTATCCCGCTTTATAAGACATTGATGAGGTAGGTCGCGTGGTCCTGGCTGGAATTAGTCAAAACATAACAAGATTTTCAAACATCAAAACCTCCTATAATTCAATTTATGTCTCATTCAATACAAACCAAATAGTAAATAGCCACCAGTTGAACAAAATTAGTCAACAATATGATGAAATCATTACAAGCAAAAGAAACATTCAACCCAGTACAATCAATTAACAAGCACTGCAGAAATAAACCATTAAATCTATTATATGAAACCCATCATGTTCGCGGAACATTACCCTTCCATCTTTTGCACTTGAAACACATAATAAAACAACAATAAATCAATACTAATACCCATTTAACAGACACCTCAATTACAAGATTTGAACTCAAACAATAATTTCTATTACTCAAGAAGTTAAGACACTACCCAATTGCTGCCATATTTCATGCAAAAATCCCAATCACTCACTAAGAATCCTCAAAACAAAATCACAATCAACCACTCACCAATAAACCCTTTTACTTTGAACCATTCCATTGTATTCTAAACAACCAAAACCATAAATTAACTTCACAAACATTTCATAAAAATTAATAAATTCAGGGTTGAATCAAATAAAAAGTATATATTCAAATTTTTCTAGGCCATAAATTACTCAACAGAAAGAAGAAGAAAAAAAAGCAGATACCAAGCAGATACCAATAAGCTAAAACGAAAACAAAGAGAGAAAAAATAGGACTAGTTTCTTCAGCAGGACCTGTTTAAGACAAGACGGAAAAGTGATTCTGCCGTCACGCGGTGATCGTACGGTCTCCCGTGTAACATCTCTCCACCGTTTGCAAACGCAGGCGCAAGCGACGACGTTTTGACGGTGCGGCCACTGATCCTCGGCGGCGTCAACTCGTTTAATAATCTCCGCAAGTAGATCCGGCAGCATGGTTGACCAATCAGTTCCGTCCTCCGATTCACGGACGGCGGTTCCTTTCCGGTCATCGCCGGTAGCATCGAGAGATGGAACCTCGTTTAAGGAACTCGAGAATTTGCCAGATCGAAAAACCTTCATCAACGACATGTGTAATAACAATGGTTCTAGAGAGAATGATTCTAGAGAGAGAGAGTTGATTTAACCATACACAGAAGAAAAAGGAAGAATGTTAAGGAGTGAGGAAAAGAAAGGCGGTGATGGAGAGATGATAAAGAAACTTGCAGGTGAGGGAGATCCGAGAGGAGAGGGTGATGAGATGTTGAATGACCGGTTCGTGAGGCTATCAAAGCATGGTTTGAAAAGTGTGCTGTTGTTGTTAGAAAAGGTTGTGACTTGTTGTAATAATACGATTATGACTTTGTCTAAGCTGGATTAATTACACTAATTACCCTATTTAATCCTCGTGTTTTTTTTTACTACTATACGTTACGTTAGTAGTAGTACAAATAAAGAAAAAAACAAAGCTCTATAAACAAGTTGTCACGTTGTTGTTATAATTGGTTAATTGCGATTAAGAGTTACTAATTGCAGATTCTTCGGTTACGTGTGATTTTCAAATATGCGTTTTTTTTTCGTTTCCTACTTATATATATGACTTAATTGATTGATTGATTGTTGGAATTTTAGTACTTGACATGTGCCAAT